>NC_045478.1:2485933-2824861 GCF_009650955.1 Corvus moneduloides
TCTCCCAGGCAAGAAGAGCAGATGAAAATGTGCTGATGTTATTCTTGCAAAACTGAATCAACAACTCGGAAATAGATTCAAGGTAATGATGGAGGAATTATTTTGGCCACTTCCTGCTCGTATTTATCTGAATTACTTCCCATGTTCACGCTGCTCACTCCAGTTATGGCATTGGGAGGAATGAATAGAAGAGATTTTTCTGCTACATTCAGTCCATATAAACTCTGTTGATCAAATTCTTGGTAAAATATTCCACATCTTAAAATAGCCCCACTGAATAAAATGACCTGCATGTGTACATATATATATATATATTTATATATGTATTTTTTATTTGTTCTGTATTAATAGTTCTCCTGCCCAGAGACATAAAGAGCATTTCCAGCTCAGCACATGGTGCTGCTTTTCACAGCAGGATGCAACAAACATCTCCTTCCCAAGCTTTTGTCTTTCTTTTCTTCATGCCTATTCATGTCTAATAATAGCTGGACAAAGTAAATTTTGAAGTCTTCCAATCTTAAGAAGCTGAAAATTGTTTGATTTCCATTCAGGGTTATTTATTTGGTGTCAGCTCATCGTTAAAGTTCTTTAAAACTGCTATTTTTATTCCTTCCTGGCATTCTTTTCTGCTTAATTCTTTGATTCTTGTCATACCTGCATGGTTCTGTGTGGGATCCTTTTATAAGTCTTAAAGCTTCTTGGATTTTGAGAATTCAGGGTATTTGGGAAGTTGATAATAGACTGATTTTGTATTTCTGTTCTGTGTCCAAGTAGCTGCTGCTTTGAAGAGAGAAATACAGGATTATACAGGGTTGGAAAACTAAAGAACTACAACTTTATCACTTGTATTTTAAATTTGTTTGTAAATGTTAAAACATTACATTTTAGTGTGTCATAGAAAATTTTTTCTGTTTACACTCCTCATTTTCAGGGAAATAATGTGCTTCGTGTGCCCCTGTCCATGGCAGGGGGATTGGGCCTAGATGGTCTTTAAGGTCCCTTCCAACCCAAACCATTTGTGATTCTGTGATTTAAACTAAGCCAGGAATCCTTTCTGGAGGGCACTGCCCAGTCTGGGGAAGAAGATCTGCTCTTCACCTCCCTCTTTGAAGAGCTGGGACGTGGTGATTTCACTCTTCTGTTATTTGAATTCTCTCATGTAAACTGTCCACTGTGGAGAGCTCCTGTCAGGGCAGGACTGGAGGGTGGTGCTTCAGGGACTTGGGATGGATTGAGGGGACAGAAAGTGTTTGCAGTGCTTGAAAGGTACAGAAATCCAAATGGAAACAGGATTTTTCAACCCTTTCATGTCACTGAAGGTAGATGAGGTATCCAGGGTTCTCCTAGAAATCAGGAATAAAAGGATTTTATAAGCCTCTGGTATAAAAGGACATTTAGAAGCTTTCTTTTAAACAAGTACAAAGTGAATCATGGAATCATGGAATATCCTGAGTTGGAAGGGACCCACAAAGATCATCAAATCCAACTCCTGGCCCTGCACAGACACACCCCAACAATCCCACCCTGTGCATCCCTGAGAAAATTGTCCAAACGCTCCTGGAGCTCTGGCAGCCTTGGGGCCGTGCCCATTCCCTGGGGAGGCTGTGCAGTGCCCCAGCACCCTCTGGGGGAAGAGCCTTTTCCTGATACCCAACCTAACCCTCCTGACACAGCTCCAGCCGTTCCCTGGGTCCTGTCCCTGGTCATGAGAGTAAAGCAGCTCTTGACTTGGTGTTTTGGTTTTTGACTGTGTGAAGCTCGCGAGGCTTTCTGGTATTTCATGGGGTGACTCATTTCTCCAGCTCTTTTCAAAGAATTAGTGTGTGTTTTTGTTGGAGTGAGGGATCCCTAACATTGGAGAGTTGAATGCTGTCTCTGGCCCTGGGGAAACAGATCTTAGGACCACATCGGATGGAAGGGATCTCCCGAGGTCTTTAGTTCCGCATCCTGCACAGAGCCAATCACTCAGGGCTTTGACTGTCAGAGAACCAAGGGCATCTCTCTGTCTTTCCAAACCTTTCCTTGACCAGGTTTGTGGTAAGTTTATTGTTCTTTCTTGGTCTGAGTTGGAATCTCCCATGTTTCAGCTTCTCTTTGTTGCCTCTCATCAATTTAGTTTACACGTGCAAGAAGAGTTTGGTTTCATTTTCCTACACTCCAGTTGGACAGAGAGCAACAAGGGACTTTGTACAAGGGCCTGGAGGGACAGGACACAGGGAATGGCTTCCCACTGCCAGAGGGCAGGGATGGATGGGATATTGGGAAGGAATTCCTGGCTGTGAGGGTGGGGAGGCCCTGGCACAGGGTGCCCAGAGAAGCTGTGGCTGCCCCTGGATCTCTGGGAGTGTCCAAGGCCAGGCTGGACATGGCTACGAGAGCTGCACAGCTGGAACCACACATTTTTTAACTCAAAGGGTCATTCGTATTGAAAGATATTTTCTGTATGTTTTAAGTGATCAATATCTAATCTCTAATTCCATCTCTAAGTTCTATTTTCTTCCTCGGTTCCATGTTTGCTCCCTAAGCAATGCCTGCAAAGCAGGTGGCTGCAGTCATTTGTTTTACAAATGCAAAATACCTAAAATTGCTATTTGCTTTTGGAAGCTGAAGTTATGGAAATGCCATAAAATAAACAAAGAGCAGATGAAAAGAGGATAATTTATAAGATATATAGGAATGTGTATTTTTTCAAAACTGTCAGGATCTGCCATGAGCTTTCAGATGTTAAATACCATATTGTCTTCTTATTACTTTTATTTTATTCTTTTACCTTGGCTATTAGAAGAACAAATGATGATGGAATTTAGAGGATGAGCACTGAGGATCAGGAGATTGAAAGTAATATTTGCAAGTCCTTAAAGATGAAGGCAGCAGAAAGGCAAATGACTTCCAAAAAGGGCCATTTCATGAGGTAATTTATCCAACGTGGCTTTGCCATTTGTTGTATCATTCCAGTCTTGTTGCTATGGGAACCAATTTTACTGTTGCAGTGATTGTTAATCAGGATTTGTAGTTATACCATTTTTACCACAAGGCCTTATATCCTTCCAGATTAAATCACAGCTCTCGTTGACAGTGGTGTTCATCAAACATTATCGCCAGAAATAAAACCTGACCAACCTTCCTGGCATTTTCCTCTCCATTACCAGAATCAAGAGCAGAAGCTTGAGTTAACTTTTACAGGAACTCCAGGATTCTGCTTCCGTTGCATCTGTCACGCTTGTACAATTCCAGGAAAATCAAGGAAAAAAAAACCCAAACCCAAGCCTTGCAGTCTGCCTAGCACTATAATCATTTTATTTTTCATTTAAGTGGAAATAAACAGAATACTCTGGAGATCCATTGTCTACATATCCCTTCTTTGAGCATCTCTTAAGGTAGAATTAAAGCATAAGGTCATCTAAGCTTAAGAATTTGGAAAACAGAGAGATTTGTGTTTATGGAGGATTCAACATGCAACGTTCAGGTATCTAAAATATTCCCTATCCTTTCAATCTTCCCTCTGGTTTTACAACTGCAAAGAGATGTTAGCAGGAGTAGGGACAAACAGGTATAGGTTTTGTGATCCTTCCTCAGGTAAAGGAGGATCAAAATGTCAGAGTGTGACTCCTCTGGTCCTGCTCTGTTCTCTGTAGGGGGAATAGAAATGGGAAGAATTCTTTCCATCTAAATTTACTCACTTGGTGACTTGGGTTGAAATATTTATCTGGACACCGAGAGCTTTAAGCAACCAAGATACACATTTCTGCTTGAGTCCTTTAATATATCCTACTATTTCCTTTTCTACCAAAAATACAATTTAACTTCAGAAAAAAGGAAAAACATAAGCTGTTGGTAAATTGTAAATTGATGAACTAGTGCACTCAAAACTCACAGAAAAACATATGAGAAGAGTTAAAGTCCCTGTTCCTCTCAGCAGGGGTTTTATGCTGAAGTGATGACCAATACTGCTCAGCGTTGGTCTGAGATGAATTTAATGGAATCATTAAACAAAACTTCTCTCTGAGCCCAGTCTCCTGACCTTTGATGGAAGAGCTCCCGTTCTTCACTCCCCCGGGCAGTTCCTTTCACTCACACAACCCCAAGCTGTCATCACAAAATTGGTGGTGGATTTTGAGCTGAAATTGGGAGGATCACATTGTTTGAGCACAGCCTGGGCTGGGGGTTGTTTTCCTGCCTGCTCTGTTGTTTGAGTGGCGTTTTGGCAGAGTTTACCAAGTTCTGCACCAGAAGGATGCGGAATTGCCAGCATTGTTCCCAGATTTATGTTCATCATAGAATCACAGAATAATTTGAGTTGGAAGGGACCTTAAAGCTCCTCTCATTCCACCTCCTGCCATGGGCAAGGACATCTTCCACTATCCCAGGTTGCTCGAAGTCCTGTCCAGCCTAACCTTTATCTGACAATATATATTCAGTATGATCCAGCCAAGTAGCATTTTATGTGATATTTCACAAAAACCCCCTCAGATTGATGTGCTTTTTTCCCAACGAACTGAATTCTCAGCATCTCTCATTTCCAACCAGCCCTGTAGAGCCAGGCCCATCTATGTCACAGTTTTGTTTCCACTTCACTGTATCCCAAGTACACTGAGGGATGCACAATCAAAACATTAGCAAGGTGTTAGTCACATTGTTTTGATCCCTCTCCTGATTTTCTTTCTCCTTTCCTTCTCCTTTTTCCTGTTCTCTGCTGCCAATGCCCAGCCCCCACTATAATTCTGATTGGCTAAATTAATTCTGCAGCATCCTGCTGTGAATAATTATGTTCATCCAGTGTGGAGCTGGATGCCTCTCTCTTCCCCCTCCTCCTCCTCCTCGCCTAAATTATAATGTGACAATTGAAGCTCACAGCTGGCTCATCAGAGGTGGCCAGTTTGGGAATTGGCACATCTGAATGTGCCTCTCCGTTAACTCTGGGCCTTGATTGCTTAAGACAAGACATATGTAAACCCCCTGATTATTCCCATTTTGTGTGGTTCACAAAGATCCTGCTTCAAACTGCAAAGCTGTTGTGTTGGCTGGGGGGAGGGGAAATTACAGGAATTTTTCTCTTCCCCTCCCCACAGTTCACTCCAACAATAAATAGCTGTCAGACTTATGTCAAGAATGAAATTATAGGAGCACATGAGGCCTTGATTACATTGTTTTGGATAGATTGCTATTAGCATACTGAAATGAAGTCTAATTTTTCAGTGCTTTAGCTCAGTCAAGAATCACGTGGCACAGGAGGAGGAAGGGCTGTCACCCACGGGAACTGAGTGATGTAATTCTGTGCAGTCTTGGAGTGCCATCGTTTCAGTTACGAGAAGCATGGAAATAAATAAATAAATAAATATATTCTGCTGAAATGTTAGATGAGTTGGGAGCTAAGGCAGGGTTGGTGTTGCTGAACAAATTGTTCACAGAATTACTGAGGCTGGAAAAGAGCTCTGAGACCATGGAGTCTGTGACCGATCCCCACCTTGTCACCAGCCCAGAGCACTGAGTGCCAGGTCCAGGCCTTCCTTGGACACCTCCAGGGATGGGGACTCCAAACCTCCCTGGGCAGCCTCTTACAATGATTTACAACCCATTCCATGAAGAAATACCTCCTGGTGCCCAAATTAAACCTCCCTTGGCACAGCTTGAGGCCGTTTCCTCTCATCCTGTCCTTGTTCACTGGGAGCAGATCCTGACTCTCCCTGGCTGCCCCCTCCTGTCAGGGAGTTGTGCAGAGCCACAAGGTCCCCCCTGAGCCTCTTTTTCTCCAGGCTGAGCCCCTTTCCCAGCTCCCTCAGCTGCTCCTGGTGCTCCAGACCCTTCCCCAGCTCTGTTCCCTTCCCTGGACACGCTCCAGCCTCTCAAGGTCTCTTTTCTTGGGAGGGTCCCAGAGCTGCCCCCAGCACTGGAGGTGCCCCAGCAGAGCCAGCACAGGCGACGGGCACTGCTCTGGCCCTGCTGCCACCCCAGAGCTGGCACAGCCCAGGTGCCTTTGATCTCTTGCCCACCTGGGCATGCAGGTAAAGTGTCACCTGGTTCAGGTTAGGTGTCATTCTTTGTGAACTTTTTAAAGACATTTCAAAAACAAATTGGTGTCTAATCCACCCTCACACAGCTTCTACTTCACTCAACACATTTGTATTTTGAGGTTGAAAATAGACTGATTTCTTATGAGTTCTTTGCATAATTCAAAGCATGGTACCTGTTTGGGCTCCCATGATGATCCATCTGTATTATCATCTATGGTTTAGGGCAAGACCCTTGTTGTGTTTTTGTTGTTTACAATTTTGCACATTGTTCCCTTAGTTTGAAAATTTTTCATTTTGCATTCTCTGAGTGTCTTGACCTTTAAATGTTTTAAAATCTGTGGCTCCTGAGATGGGAGTTTTATTAGTCACAGGCACATTGCTGTAACTGCCTCTGCTTTGTGGGTGGAAAGAAATAAAAATTTTATTCACTGATTCTTTAAACAATTGACCTGGAGTTTGCAGAGGGTCAAGATTCATTTGGGTTCACTGGGACAACTGAGAACAGCAAGACAAGAGCACGAGCTGTGCATGGTGAGACATAAAAATTCTATTTACCGGAATGCGAGTTGGTCCTGTTCTGAGTGGCCAAATAGTTGGTGAGAAGCACAAGGCATCCAAATCAAGCATTTAGCAAGGATTTGTACCACAACAAATCATGAGTTTGCTGGTGACACATTCTGTGCAGAAAGTTCTTGTTGGAGCGTTTTTATCTTGCTAATTTGAAGGGCTGAGCACTTGGACATGACTTTAATAGAACTGCATCAGCCACAGAGGAACAGGGTAATTACAACTAATTGCATCCAAAATACCCCTAAAATGAAATCAAATTCCTTGGTTCTTCTTTAAAAGGCAGTTAGAACAGCTGATGTTTTGGAGGTCTCTTCTTACATCAAGAAAATGCTATTTACACTGTTGGAAGGTTGGGAATCTCTTGGTTCAGTGGCTTACGCAGCCTGTGGAGCTCACTGGCGAAGACTGCTGGGAATGCCAGGAGTTAGAGAACTTCAGAGAAGAAAAATCCAGGAAAAGCTGTTAAACAGTAACTCCAACATCCAGGAGATGCCTCTAGTGCAGGTAGCTGTGAGTGAGAGATCTGTGAGGCATTTCCACAGTGTCCTTGTGCTGTTGCACTGGGAAGCATCTAAAGCACCATCAAAGAAAGAAACCCAGATGTGGTTCTGGCCAGATCCAGCATGAATGTTCTCAGATTTATATGGAATACTGACATGGGAACCTTAATGGGAGTCTTAGGATGACCTGGAATGAACCAAGCCCACCTCAGCCCTTGCCTTGGTGCGTGACTCCCAAAACCTCCTTGGTAGCCAGATGAATTGATACAACCTCGTGGTCTCCCCCTGGAAACATTTCCAACATTGGGGAATATTTATTTTGCAATTTCTAAGCTGTCTTGGCCTATGTTATGACTGTGAGGCCAAAGCATTATACTCAGTGCCTGAAAATTTACTGTGGTGGTTTAAGGAACGCTTAAAATGTTCTTAGGTTGTAAGTCAGAGCTTGGGGATCACTTTTGGACTGTCTGATGTGGGAACTGTGGGAAAAATGAAAATAACTCAGAAGGGTTTTGTTCTCTTTTATGACTCGGGCCTGCAAAGTGAATTTGGTAGTTCTGGAATACATGTTTTACATCCACTGGAAGGAATTCTTGCTGGTATTTTGGTACAATCTCAAAAGCTCGTTATATTGTCACTGGATTGGTTTACTAAGAAATGTGAGGAGAGAAGGCTCAGGGATGACCTTATTGTAGCCTGCCAGTGGCCAAAGGGCTCCAGGAGAGCTGGAGAGGGACCTGGGACAAGGGATGGAGGGACAGGACACAGGGAATGGCTTCCCAGTGCCAGAGGGCAGGGATGGATAGGATAATGGGAAGGAATTGTTGGCTGTGAGGGTGGTGAGGCCCTGGCCCAGGTTGCCCAGAGAAGCTGTGGCTGCCCCTGGATCCCTGGCAGTGTCCAAGGCCAGGTTGGGGCTTGGAGCAACCTAGAAGGTGTCAGGTTGCAAAAAGATGAGCTTTAAGGTCCCTTCACCCCCAAACCATTCCATGATTTTATGATCTCTTTCACAATTAGGGGAATATTCCTTTGAAATAATTGTAAGTCTTGAAATGACATAGAACTCAAACAATTGAAGTTAATGTTAAGCAAGATTTCAGTTCCATTGAAATCAGAGAGAAAAACAAACTTTTTAAATGAAAAAGGGTAAATTCACAGAGGAAAACAATTTTCGATTGGAAATTGCAAAAAGAACTCGGAGTAGAAGTAGAGAGATAGGTATTAAAGAGATGTATTTTAAAAATATGTGTAAGTGTCATTTTTAGGTCATAATCCAATAAAGAATCCAAAAAACTCTACATTACCTTTCAAAACAAAACAGAATTTGTGCTTAGAGGGCTGCCAGTTTTCCAGTCTATGGTGAGTGAACTTTTCATTTCACTGCAGTGAACGTGTGGTAAGTATTTCCTCTGAGCACTGGAGTTACAAGTTTACAAGAAATTAATGACAGGAGTTCAGCTGTGAGACATTTCAAGTGCTTTACAAAAAAAAGGGACAGAATGCAAACTCAGAATCCACAGCACTTAATAAAAGCAGCAAATGAAGTGCTAACACAGCCAGAGGGAAAATTGTTACATCACTTGTTTCCTGAGAAATGGGAGTTTCAGCTACAATTAAGGCAGCCCTCCCACACTTGTGACAATGCTATTGATGAGCCAATCAATGATAACTAAGTACAACCTCTAAATTACAGAGTTTAAACCACAGTACATTATATCAATGGAAACAAACCAATGAAAGTGCTCTAAATACATACAACTAATCAGGAATTTATTACATGCTAATTGTGACCAAACTTCCAATTAATGTGTGGATACATTACATCATATCCAAGAATGTAAAAAATGTGAAGTAATCATGTTCCTCATGATCTTACCAAATGAAATCTGGAACTCTATCAAGAAATAATGGTAATTTTCTGTCATTTGTCCACATGTTCTTGTTAGAGATATGGACTTTATCTCTTTATGTGTGTGAATATATATCCATGTGTATATATATATTTATGTATGCCCAGAGAAGCTGTGGCTGCCTCTGGATCCCTGGAAGTGTTCAAGACCAGGTTAGACAGGGCTCGGAGCAACCTGGGCTAGTGGGAGGTGTCGCTGCCCATGGCAAGGGGTGGAATTAGGTGATGTTTTAGGTCCTTTCCAACCCAAGCCATTCATTATATATATCTCTATATATATGAAATATGCAATACCTGGCTAAGTGTATCCCAATCCTAGGGTGGTCTCGAGGCGATACCACCAAATCTACCTCTTTTTTTTTATAATGTTGTTTCTATAATCTCATTTTTAAGATATGACTGAATATTTTAATATTCTTTAGGAAAACAGAAGTGCTGGAGAGGATTAGGCGGTGACTGGCGAACAGCTGAGAACAGGATAAATGTGTTTATGTAGGACCTGTTCCCTGAGCAAAGTAAGATTTGTGTGCTGAATTATTATTTGAGGAGTGCCAACAAATCCTAATTTCCTCTTTGGAAAATGATTGGATAATAATAAGAATTTGTATCAGTATCCCTTTTATTTCACCTGTAAACTATGGTGAATGTCTTTAAGAAGACAAAAGGGAGTGAAGTATGGAGCTCTCAAGAAGAAATGGAAATTGGACACTTTACAAACCCTCTTTCTGAAGTGATTAGTGTAAAAATGAACAGTAACAGCATAATATCAACTTGATTCCTACAGCAATAGGTGGGAAATAGGTGGGGGAAGAGTTGCCAAAAACCTGAACAGCTGCTGAGCTAAAACTTCACCGTAGGGGTTGGACTCAGCTCGGGGTTAATACACCTGAATTTAGGGGTGTTAAAGTGCAGTTCTGTCCAAGCTCCCGTTGCAGTTGCTGTTGGTGGCTCTTGGCCCCGCAGTGATGTGTGGGGGCTGTCCCTGTCCTGCTCCTGGGCAGGAAATTGCTTTCCCAATCCTGCTGGGATTGCTGGGGGTACAAACAAGAAGGTGGAAATGGATCTATGCAACCAATCAGTTCTTCTGGCTCACTAACACATTCAGTTTGAAGAAGTTGTGGATGGGACTTGGAGCAACCTGGGATAGTGGAAGGTGTCCCTGCCCATGGCAGGGAGTGCAACGAGATGAGCTTCAAGGTCCCTTCCAGCCCATAATTTTGTGACTCTATCCATGACATAGCAAGGTCCCTTCCAACCCATAATTTTATGTGACTCTATCCATGACATAATCTAAATTTTTCCTGCTGAAAACAAAGGAAACTGGGTAAAACAGGTCCTTTGGTTTAAAAACAACTTGGGGCTATCTGGGTATCCATTTCAGGCACCTCTAGGAAGACATAAAGCAGAAAGAAGCTGAATTTTACCCAGTTGGGACAGGGATGATCTCAGCAGATGTGAGAAATCCTGCTGCCTAACAGGATTTTAAATGATCTTCCTCTGCTTTCTAAGGGATTCCCTTGATCACCAAGCAGTGAAGAAAACATTTTTTTTTAGGTAATACCTTTGACCTTTAGTGGTTGGACTCAATGATCTCAGAGGTCTTTTCCAATTTAAATTATTCCATGACCTTTTATTCACTTAATAAATAATAAACAAACATTCACTGTAGAAGGGAAGTGAACCCAAGTGTCCCATTTCCAAAGGATACTCCATGTGTCCCAAGATGTGGCTTTGAGTTTTTTTTAATCCACTGCAACTACAGTTCGATGGTAGAAGAGATTATCACTGGATGATCTAAAATACAATTTTCAGTGAGTGCACTCGTGAGAATTTTCAGATAAATTTTAGGAACCTGGAAGCCTGCAGGAAAAGAGGGGATTGAGGTGTTAAAGCTATACAGAAAGGTGAAATGACAGCTGAAGTGCAAATAAACTGTGTGAGGTGTATGAAAAATACATAAAATTCTGGGAATTGTCTTACAAAATGATAGTGGGATTTTGCAGGTTTGGAGTACATGGTTGCAGGAGCTGAGGAGTTTCATACAGTGAGCAATGTGATCCTATTGAAAGTGTCAAACACCTCGAATAAGGTCATTATTCTGCCCTACTTGCCTGGTTTGAGCACTGTGTTCTATTTTGGACATCTTTTAAAAATAGCACAAACAAACTGGCTTGGCTATGTATGTAATCAACCAATACACTGAATTTTTCAGAATAAAATTTCAGTAGAGATTTCAATAGGATTCAAAGTGTTTCCCCTCAATAAATAAGCTGAGAGAAGCTGAGGAACCACAATCAGCAAAGAAGGGAAGTTTTCCACTCATTTAGCAACAGAGCAGTAGATTCAGCACTTCCCATATCTACTGGAAATCCTGAACAGTGTTAAGGATCCTTTGGGGAAATAAAGTTCAGTTTTACGTGTCAGTTTCTTTCACAAGAAGCTGGAGCTGAGCAAAGCACGCCAGAAATGGAACAAATTCTGGTGGAGGGGAAATGCAGTTTTTTCCTCTTGCATTTTAAAGACTAAAAAGGTGAGGAAATGTTCTTTACAGAACTGAAGATAACAAATCAAGATTAAAAAGAATGATCTTTCAGTGCCTAAAGGGGCTCCAGGAGAGATGGAGGGACAGGACACAGGGAATGGCTTCCCACTGCCAGAGGGCAGGGATGGATGGGATATTGGGAAGGAATTCCTGGCTGTGAGGGTGGGGAGGCCCTGGCCCAGGGTGCCCAGAGAAGCTGTGGCTGCCCCTGGGTCCCTGGCAGTGTCCAAGGCCAGGCTGGATGGGGCTTGGAGCACCCTGGGCTAGTGGAAGGTGTCCCTGCCCATGGCAGGAGTGGAACTGGATGATCTTTAAGGTCCCTTCCAGCCCAAACCATTCCATTATTCCATGATTTTGCTTCCCCTCAAGAAAGACATTTACAGAGAAAGTTTATTAACAGTAAAATTTTGAATTAGAACAGTTTCTGTAGCAGGATCATGTTACAGAACCTTTGCACCCACTGCAGTTTTTCAAGGGAAAAAGAGCAGCTCTTGAGCCCTTAGGAGAGGACAGCGGTGACTTTGGACAGCCAACCCAGCAATCAGTGTCCTGTAAAGATAAATACTGGAGCATGAAACTTGAGGTTAAGATTTTTCTGGTGTGTAAAGTTCCAGGAAAGAGTAATTTAAATTAAAAAAACAGTGAGGGAAGAGAAGTAAATAAACCAGTGGATATTCAGATGGCATAAATGAGATTGAAGACAGCAGTGAGGGTGTCGCTGCAGAACTGGAATTAGGTTGTCCCTTCCACCTGAGTGACAAGGTTAAATGCACATTTACAAGGTTATGCAGAATCCAAGAAGAAAAGGCAGGGGTTTCTTCCTTGTTTATGGAAATACAACTCTAAACTCTCCTGTGTGAGGGAGAAGCTCTGGAGGAATTCACCTGTTTCCTGTGAGCATCACCCACAGGTCACGCAGCCACTGTCAGGTAAAACCTTTGGTTTCCACCCTGGAGCCTGAAAAACCTGTTCGAATACTTGGAAACTCTGGTCAAATCCTGAGAACTGTGGAAAAACCACTGAAATTTTGAAAGAAATGTTCTTCCTTTTCCCCCCAGGAGTGAATTGGAGTCGCTCTTGTTATACAAATGCCTTTTTATTCCTTATAAATAGAGTTACATTGTCTCAGATTGTGGAAAGAGATGATCCAGGGAGATTATGCAGGAAATTCCCATTTCATGGAGTGAGCAGCAAACAACTCAACTCATCCATGTTAGGAATGTCAGAATTCCTTCTGTACTAGCTAGAAGGTGTCTGAGATCCATGGCAAATCATCATAACTGTATTTTAAATTTCTGTCCATGAGAGCAGCCGGGTTTCAAATGGTAACAGAACCCAATGGAAAATAAAACATCCATGTGAACTGAACAGTTTAAGGATCTGAGTCAGACACAGATCTCTGCTCTGCACAATTTCACACTCCCATAAACAGTGATGTCTATTTTGTACCTCAGCAGAGATCTCTAAATACATACACAAAATAGCCCAGATTGTTTGAGGACACACTCTGGTGGGTATATTTGTCAGGATACTTTTAATCAGCTGGTAGTTTTCATGTATTGATGATCATATTGATTGAACTCCGTGGTATGAGAGGTCTTTTCCAGTGGTTCTATGATTTTATGATTCCGGATACAAATAATCCCATTCGGAGAAAACTGCAAAGTTTTTTTATATAGGAAGCAACATCCTTTCATTTGAGTCTTTTACTTTTTCATTTGAGTTTTTTGTATTGACTCATTTTCAAGCAAAGGTGCCATTCTGTATAAAATGATACAAAAAGATGGAAGCGCATAGCTGGGAATGAGATCTCTGAAAAGTGACAGGTGATCCATGGCATTTTCTTATGGAATTAAAAACAAAATAAAAGAAAATTGGTAAATGTAGGACTGTAGGCACAACTGGAAGTATCTCTGGATAAACAGAGTTCATCTGGGAAAGGAAAGGAGAACTGAAAGATTTGGAACAATGAAAAGGTTCGAGGGTTCAAGGGCAGGTTGGACGTGGTTTGGAACAACCTGGGATAGTGGAAGGTGTCCCTGCCCATGGCAGGGGGTGGAATGAGATGAGGTTTTAGGTCCCTTCCAACGCAAACCATTCTGTGATTTGATGACTTTTCCAAAACTGTGAATGCCTAATACCACCATCAGAATAAAATCCTAAGTAATTCTTGATGTAAGTGGAAACCAGTCAGCTCATTTAATTATCTGGGGTTACAGAAAAGTGTTTTTTGACTTGATTTGCTTTTCATTTTGTGAAAATAAGGTAAAATTCTGAACAATGAGTTGTTCTTTTGGTGCTGCCTGAGCATTTCCAGAAAGGCAGCACTGCTCTGATAGAGGGTGATCACTACAAAGTCTTTTAGTTGTGTGGAAGTCATGCAATAAATCCTGAAGTTTGGACATCACAGATTCCCAGTGAGATTTAGAAAGATGGACAACTCTGATTTTATTTGGTTTAAAGTCAAGGTTTCTGACTGCGAATTCTGCAAAGGCACAGAGGTCATCACATCAATGTGATCTTTCCCAAGGTCAGAGAAACATCTCAAAAGAAGCAGAAACATGAACTGGCCACATACACAATCCCTGCCTGAGTAGATCCTAAGCTTCCAAGGTCTTTTTCGCCTGGTATGAACAATGCATTCAGGTTTTTAATGGAGCATTGCAGCTTGTTTCTTAGAAAATAATGTTAAAGCAGGGGTCAAACCATCACATTAATTACCTGGAGGTCATTTGGAGAAAATTACTATCAAATATGTTGAAAAAGGTTTTATATTCTTCCTGAAATTATGATCAGCTGTTTCTATGGAAACTGCAACAGGAGTTCATAGAAGCTCTTTAATGGAGGTTTTCAAAAGCTTGAACGTCCTGAAGTCTCCCAGCATCCACGGAAAAGCACACAGGGAGAGTTTCAGCCCTGCTCCAACTCTGATTTCAGCCAGAGCTCCGCCAGGCATGGCTCGAGTCCCCAGCAATTACAGTTTTATAGGATACAGGGATAAATAGGATAAGATAATATTTGAATTGTAATCCTCCCATCGTTCTCCTCCATTGGACACTGTCAACCCGAGGAAACGGAGCAGATCTTGGAGGAATAGAGCTATTTAAAAATGAGCATTATTTCAATCTGTAGAACATCCTGGCCTAGGATTTGATTCTCGCATTTCCATATTCCATTAACTGCGCTGTTCTGGGGTGCTCAGGCTGGAGCGAGGCTGAACATTCTGTTTTACACACGCTTAACTTCGAGCGTGTGAATGGTGATATCGACTTCAATGCAGCAAGATAAGAAAATGCTTGAGTGCTTTGCTGGCTTGGAGCCAGATTGCTCAGCTCCCAGGGAGAGAGGGCCCAAATCAGTGATTAATAATAATGAAAGCTAGAATTTACATTTTTTTAGATAGTTTATTGATAACTTTTCTGAGATGAACGTTCCTTTTATCTCCCATGCGCACACACAGCCTGTTTCTTCACTGTAAAACATGTTCAAGAGGCGTTCACTCTTCTTTAGTTGAGGACTAATCAACATGAATCTTGCAAAAGGAGGGATAATGGGATGTTTTAGTTCAAAGTACAGCTGTGGTTATTAGAGTGATTTGGGGAAGATTCAAACTATTGCTGCTTTGCTGACAAACCTGTCAGCTAAATCTTCAAAGCTCAATAACAGTCCAGGAAAAAATATTGTTGGTGAAATTATGGTGAAGAAGAGTGATAGAAACACCCTGATAGACATTATAGACATATAGATATTAGTTCTGTATGATTTTTCTGCTCAGACTTTTTAACAACTCCCATTTGTTGAGGGTAATGAAATCCTGTATGGAACTGTTTGCATATTATGGAATCCTTTATGTTTGTCTGGGTTTGTACTTGCTAATGAACACGTAAGGGATGAAAGTAATAATCAAAATTTGCTCATCTGCATAAAAAGTGGATTTTCTTCCTTTCCTAAATGGATATGGGAGGAAGAGGGAGAGAAAATGGAGAGACAAAAAACTGGGAGACATCACATGATGTGGGTATTAAAACGTGTGAGTAAACCTGACATATTTTAGAGAATTCCCTGCAATTGCACTGAAGGTGTCCCTTGTTTGGCTGCCAAAAGGGGCACAAGTGACTCTAGAACTGGTCAGCCTTCACTGATGGTTGATGGTGTTTGGGGTCTGCAAAGGATTTGAGAATCCAAATGGGACAGGTCAAAAATCAGTAGAAATTGCATCATGTTCTTACTTTTAGACTAAGGTAGGATTAAATTGAAGTCTATGGTTAAACCTCACTCTCCTCTAGGAGATTCTACCATTTTAGTCATCCACTAAAGCTTCATTCACCTTCCATGTCACTAATTGAAATAAAACTATAGCAAAAAACCCCCAGTAAATATAAACACATTCCATATGAACAATGATACCAAATCTTTTGTTTTGTTATGGAGACCCTGATTCTGTTACAGCTTTTTCCTGTTGAGGGTCCAAGACTAAAATAGATGCTGAGAACAACAGAATTTCAATTTCATGGAATCCTGGAATGGTTTGGGTTGGGAGAGAGCTCAAAGATCATCCAGTTCCAAGCCCTTCTATTGCACAGGTTCAGTTCAAGGAACCTTTGCTGGATCTGTGTCTCAGCCATGCTCAGGTGAAATAACAAATGAATCATCTCTCTCATCTCCATCCCACCCCAGGTTCTTTGTCAGGGTTAAGTTGCTGTGCTATTCCTAAAACACTTCCAAGGACGCCTATTCCTCAAAGCCCTCCTTCATTTGTCATCCAGACAAGGAAATCTTAAAATTCTCTGACCTATTCTCAGTGTATTATTTGAGATTCCATTAGTAATAGAATAATTAACCTGATGAATTATTTCCATGGAAGGAATGAAAGTACTAGCAATAAGTATCAATGTGGCATTAACAAAAATAGATTTTTTCTTTTCAAGGAAGCAATTAAATGTCGGCAGAGAACCTGTGCTGTTACTCTACTTTTATTTGTTTGATTTCTAGGAACTGTTTATTTGCTCTATAAGCAGAGAGGAAACCAATGTTGTTTAAATCTCAGTAACCTGCTTCAAAATTTGTCTGTCCAACACCCCTGTAATGCCATTCCTTGGAGCAGTGCCGAGGATATTTATTTAATTAAATATCATCTGCTTCCTTATTAATATGTGGTTCTTCTTGGCTGTTTTGTTGTTTCCTTTGTGCAGAAATCAGCCAATAAATTTGCATCAGCCCTGATATATTTTCTTCATTAGATGCTTGGGCTGATGAGTCCCCAGGCAGGCCTTAATTTGATTTACAGTGTACAAAGAATTGAACCTTTTTACAAATTAAAACCAAAATGAAACAAACCATAAGACAACAACCTTCACCAAAGCTCTGGGACGTGCTGCTGTTTGTTCTTTTCCTTTGGAAAAATAATGGAGAGAAACTCCAACGATGTCATAGCAAATTATTACCATAAAATTAATTAGAATCGTAGAATGGCTTTATCCTAAACTTACGTCTTTCTACTTAATTAATAGTCCTTACTAAAGTAGGAATTTTCATTAGCTTAAACCTGAAGCTTGTTTTTATTTTCTGTTACAGGTCTTATTTGTTTAAAATCTTCCAAGTCAGGTTGTTGAGATGGGAATTTTTGGGATTTAATGTGGGATACTGACACATGTGAGGGGATAAATGCAAATTATGTGTGTCAGTAGTAATTAATAACAAAGGCCAGTGCATCTCTCCAGACTGGACACCCCCAGCTCTCCCAGCCTGTCTCCAGAGCAGAGGATTTTGACAGTTTTTAGATTGATTGAAGAGAGCAATGAGCTTTGAGGCTTCTGCTTTGAATTCCAGACTGAGAAATCCAAATGAAGACTTAATGCTGAGCAAGCCAAGGTTTACAGCCAAATTCCTGTTTTAAAATAGGGGGGCAATTGGAACTCTCAAATTAAATTTTTGTAAAGATTTTGATTTTAAATATGGGTAAAACATTCCTTTATTTTCTTAAAATGTGTCCTGACAAGAAGCTGAATTAAAGCTATGAGGAGTTTATAACAATTGAATAGATGGAGACATTGAAACAGGAAAATTTTCTTTGAGCAATGGAAGTTTTATAGGGAATGTGAAATGAATCCACTGTGAGCAATGGTCAAGCTCGATTATCAGTGCAAGGACACTGCAGCTACCCCTGAGCTCCTGATGGAAAATCCCTGGGCATTGTTTGGTATTTTCCTTGCAATGAATGATTGTGGTTTCTAGGAGTGATTTCTAACATTTTCCTACTTGAGTTTGAAGTTTGGTCAGCAAATATCAACCTTTTGCAAAATATTCCTCCTGTGTTGCCCCTTTTCCTGGTGGATGCTACACTTGACTAAGACCGTCCCGTGTGATTAATTTGCAGAGTGTTAAATCCCAGTTCCTGAGCACATCCCTGCACAGCAAGTGCTGCTTAAGCAGAAATAGAGCAGATCCCAGGGTTTTCATCCTGCCAGAATCTCAGCCCAGCTTTCCACAGGAATGTTTTGGGATCGGCTCTAGTGCAGGATGCCCAAACACAGAGCAGCACTAACGAGGGGGACTGTGGCCCCCAGGAGCCCCTTTGTTCTTCTGTGTCCTTCACCCAGGGAGAGCTTAGGCATTAATGTGTCACACATTGTAAAATAATGCAGAGTGGTACCTGTGGTGAGCGTTTTTCTCCATCACTAATTACTGTCTGGAGATTTGTAATGATATAAATGAGTTTGGCTGGAGTTTGTTTTGTACATCAATTACATGGAGCCAGGCTGGGAGAGCTGGGGGTGTTCACCTGGAGAAGAGAAGGATCCAGGGAGAGCTCAGAACCCCTTCCAGTGCCTAAAGGGGCTCCAGGAGAGCTGGAGAGGGACTTGGGACAAGGGATGGAGGGACAGGACTAGGGGGAATGGCTTTAAACTGGAAAAGGGGAGATTTGGATGGGATATTGGGAAGGAATTGTTGGCTGTGAGGGTGGGGAGGCCCTGGCCCAGGTTTCCCAGAGAAGCTGTGGCTGCCCCTGGATCCCTGGAAATGTTCCAAGCCAGGTTGGAAAGTGCTTGGAGCACCCTGGGCTAGTGGAAGTTGTCCCTGCCCATGGCAGGGGGTTGGAACAGGATGAGCTTTAAGGTCCATTCTAACCCAAACCACTCCACGATACAATTTTATGTGTCCTATAACGGAGTTCAGTTGGACTGGAGCAGGGATTTGGTTCAATTCACAGGGTCAGGCCTTGGGTTTGCTGGTCATTGATTTCCATTTCTGAGTCAGCCTTCTTTTGGAAGTCTTGCCCTCTGCTTTTTAGGTCTTTTGTCTCACTTCTGAAAGATAATCTCCAGCTTCAAGTGTTCAACTAGAGTGATTTGCCTGTCCCAGTTCAGGAAGCTCGTGACACATTCAAGGGCAGAATCCAAATCGTACAAATCTGACTTCAGCACCTTTAGAATTCCCACAGTTTATGTCCTCGATTGTAACGACTGTGACTTCTTTACTTGAGTCACTTCATTTCCCTGTATTAAATTTTCTTCCTTGTCAAGATCTAGCACTAATTCAAATTATATCTCTTTCCGTTGCTGATTAAGTCATTAACATTTAGTACTGATTTGAACATCAAAACCACTAATCAAGCACAAATATTAATGGCTCTGGTTTGGAGCTTTTCCCCTGACCTGGGCCGTGGTGGATCTGTTATGGATTGCGAGGGCTCAGGGCACAAACCATTCCTGGTGCAGCATTTTTCCTGGTGAGTGTGAGAAGAGGTTGGAGGGATTTCTTCACCTACCTCCTTTTATTCCCTGACTGGTGAAAATGGGATTTATTTGTGGTAATTGGACCCCTGTCCATTCCCCGTATATTCATTTACTCCACGATCTGTCCATCCTGTTCCCTCCTTGTTCATCAGTCCAAACTCTACTTGTGGACTTTTCCTTGGGAAGCGTGATGGATTCCATTTGATGGCTGTGAAAAATATTCTGCTGTGTTTAATAAAGGAAAAACTCTGTTAATAAATGAATGTAATGCAATGGTCTGCTAACTAATCAGTCTGGATGACACCATGTTCCTTTTTATCCACCAACTTCATGAATCTTTCCTTTCTAAAGAGGACTTGCCATTCATGGTCATCTTCTTTAAACTAAAAGAGGGGAGATTTAAATTGGATAATGGGAAGGAATTCTTGGCTGTGAGGATGGGGAGGCCCTGGCCCAGGGTGCCCAGAGAAGCTGTGGCTGCCTCATCCCTGGAAGTGTCCAAGGCCAGGTTGGATGGGGCTTGGAGCACCCTGGAATAGTGGAAGGTGTCCCTGCCTATGGCAGGGGATGGAATGGGATGAGCTTTAACCTTCCAACCAAAATCATTTTATGATTCTGTGATTCTTGAGCTTGAATATTATTAAATTGGTGTTTTTAATAGTGTCTCTTTACGCCACTATTCTCCAATAAGCCTTCCCTCTTTCTAGTGGCTGTTCCTTTTCTTCCTGGGAATGCAGAATTCCATATGTGTTCCATGAACTGTAATAACCACAACATCACTGTAAATCTCTCACTCTTGCTCAGTTTTGTGCAGGTGTCTCAGAGACCTTAGGCCTCTAAAATAACATCGGCTGTATTTAAGTGCCTGAATGTTTCCAGTGTGCAGGGTAACTCAGTAACTTCCTTGCTTTTTAAATTTTTTTTTCTTCTTTTACTACATTTAATATACATTTATAAATATAGGTACCAACAGTGTGAACCTCTTGCCTCCTTTGAGTCACTCCAACAGCAGGGTGGGATTTTTGCTGATGCTTATTTTGGCCCAGAGCCACTGAGCAGCTCTCCCAAATTCTGAATTAACACTGGAGAAGAGTGCAGCAAGTAATTTAACTCTGTTTCTTGCCACTTGCTGTCTTCCATCTGCCAGCGTGTCTTTCCAAAGGTTTTGTGCCTGTTCCTGGTCTCTTGGAGAGGAGCAGGATGAGTAAGAGTTTTCCAGTAGTTCTCCCTTTTTCTCCTGCATGAGGAGAGCTTGTTCAGCACTCACTGAATGTGCTCGAGGTGATAAGCAAACAATCAATCGAGTTGTTTTTTCAAAGAAAACCCTAAATAGAAGCAAATTCAAAACACTTGGAGGCTTCTGAGAATGCCTTTAATTGCTTTTGAGCCACTCTTTTGGCTGAAAACTGAGGTGATGGCCCTAAAAAACTCCTTACAGCCCTTGCATGCCTGGGTGAAGCAGGGCTGGTGAAAAGGAGGGAGAGATTTTGGAGAACAGTTCCCAAACTAAATACTGCTTGTCATGTTCTGTAACTTATCAACAAGCTGACAGCCTACTTCAGATTTGGAAATGTCCCAGATTTTGAAAATAAATCAAGTCCCCCTCTTCCAGTTCAAGGAGTGCTTTGCCCCTTATCTTGCTCTGCTGTTTGTGGAAGGGCGTAAGGGGAAGGTGGCCTAATCAAGCTCTAAATTAAATGGCTTGGCATTTTTCCAGTCCCTACTTTTTCCTGCTGCCATGAACTGTGTCAAATCTTTTTTCCTCTCGGTTGGCTGTAATCAAAGTGTCATTTTGTCATTATTGATCCTTATTAGTGCCTGGAAGTGCTGTGGTTGAAAGTGCTGCTTCCTTAGCCCAAATTTACAGTCAATAAATAAAAGTTTCCTCATCCTCACTTCTCGATGAGAATTTTTTCTTACCCTTCCTTTATCTTTGCATGTATTTCTTTTAGTGCGATTCATATAAAATATCTGGACTGGATGAAGAGGGAGGAGGGAAGAAGATGGGGCTCTTGTAATCTGTCTCCAGGCTCATCTTTCATATTGTGCTCCTTTTCCACTCCCCAGTAAGCTGGTGTTGAGCTGTGACATTTCAGAATGTGTCAGTCTCACTGCCAGCCCCCTTTTCTTAGGAGATTGGGATAACTTTTCACTTCTGCCTTTTTAATGCTCCCTTTTTTGCTGTCACTCACTGCAGTGGTGAAATCAATGATCTATTTGTGTCCTGGTGATTTATTTTTGTACCTTTGCATCTCCCCTTACAGAGTTCATTTACTACTGGTGAGCTCCAGTCCAGAACCTTCCATTACAGACCTGGAATGGTTTTTCCAGAGAAGTGTGGCTGCTCCATCCCTGGGAATGTTCCAGGCCAGGTTGGATGGAGCTTGGAGCAACTTGGGATAGTGGAAGGTGTCCCTGCCCATGGCAGGGGGTAGAACTGGATGGTCTTTAAGGTCCCTTCCCACCTAAACCATTATGGGATGACATGATTCCATGATTATTGTTACTTTTCCTTAGGCAATTCCCAAATAACTTCACAGGAGATCAAAGAGACAAACTCCCCTTTTCACACCTTCTTTTTCTTTCTGCTGCTGAGCATTTTCTCCAGCCTGGGTATGAACTGTTCCTTTACCTGTTTGGTTTTTTTTTTTTTTTTGGCCAATTTTTTTAGAACAGGACCTTTGTCCTTTACAGCACTTCACTGTTCATGGAAAGAGACTTGTTAGAGGTTTCTTTGGAACTGCATCTTCCATGGGAGTGTCATTTAGGAAAGACCTTTGGGCAAAGGTCCCAACCATTTCTGTGATTTAGTTTTTTACTTGTTCAACTTGTTCCAACTGACCTTTGCTTGCAGCTTTGAGGAAAATAAGTCTGAAGCAGCAAACTGAGGCAAAGACCAGGAATTTTCTTTTCCTGTTTTCTCAGGGAAAAACAGAAAAGAAAAATAAGAAGGGGAAGTCGTAGAAATAATTCCTCAGTCTTTCAGTTTTAAAGTCCCACTGGCTACGAAGCCAGAGAAGCTGTGGCTGCCCCTGGATCCCTGGAAGTGTCCAAGGCCAGGTTGGGTGGGGCTTGGAGCATCCTGGGGTAGTGGGAGGTGTCCCTGCCCATGGCAGAGGGTGGCACTGGATGAGCTTTAAGTTCCCTTTCAGCCCAAACCATTCTGGGATTCTATGATTGGATAAATGTCATAATTTAAATTTACAGACCTTCTTTACCTGCTGTTCAGTTGATCTGGATTTATTTTTTGAGCAAACAAAGCGGTCCCTTGTCTTTGTGTGAACATTCTCTCTATGTTATTGAACTGAGTTTCATTCCCAATCTTTGACACCTAAAATCCACATTTTAGTGATTTGCTGGAGTTCCAAAAAGTCATATATTAAGATTTTATCCACCACTTTCTGCATGAAATACAACAAGGAAAGCAATTTAATTGCATTTTGATTCTCAGTTCACTGTCCAAGAATTTTATATAATTGTTTATTAGAGATTATTGTAGTCTCTACTACAATAATTAAAAGATGAAAAGCAATAAAAAGAAATAATCCTGTTGCACAACAACAGGGCTGCCTTGCTCTGCGTGTTTTCTTTTGCAGTTATTAACCAACAGAGATATTTTTCTAGTGAAAATCATGTTTCAAGAATTGCATTACCAGCTAAACAATTTCAAAAGCTGCATTTAATAATACTGTAAAATAAAACTGTTTCCTATGGTTGACTGAATAATGCAGCTTTCGAATAGTACAACCCTTCGCTAATTAACTGGGTGCCTTCATATCAGTAGCTGATTATTGCTTCTGGAAACAATCATTTAGCCACTGAGAGAGGAACAACACATCTTAATAAAGACATTTTTCCTTACAGATCAGCTCATTAAAAATTTTCTAGTGTGTGTCATCCGCAAGGCTGTTGAAGTGGCTGTGACTGATCCTGTGAAATTCCGTTGGTTTCTGTCTGTAAAATGGGAATATAACGGAGGTGGCCAAATGGTCAAAGGATTGTTTTGATGAATCTGTTAGAAATCTTCTCATTCATGTTTAGCAGTAAATATTGATATTAAAAATACCCTGTCCTTAATTGCTGTGGTGAACTTGAGATTGAATTGGAAAGTTCCAGAAAACTACAGCGAAAGCATTTTTGCCCTAACTCTGATTTTGATTTGACGAGACAGAGTTCAATAAAATGAATGTTAAGCATTTGTTTTACTTAAACTAACGAGCCATCCTGAGTAGAGAAATCAAATGTAAAATTATCTGCACAATGACAAACAGCCTTCACGCAAACCAGGCCATACTTTTTCCTGCATTTGGGAACTCTACATGTCTATTTCAGTATTCGGATGTCCGTTTAATTGTGGACATTTGAGATCTCTTTGCATCTATTTCAACATTTGGATGTCCCTTTAATTGTGGGCACTTACCCAGAAGTGTTTATGATGCTGTTACCCTGGTCAGCAGAACCATCTCAATCCTCTCTAAATGTTTTGTTGACAGTTATGCAATTTTAATTCATTTGTATAAACACCAGTGAGGAACAAATCCGTGAGTCACAAGCCCTGGACAGGCTGTGTCAGGCAATCTTTAATTTAAGAGCTGGGATTGAAAATGCTGTGTGAAGTTCATTACCAAGTGGTTTTATTTGGACACTTGATGTTGCCTATAAATCTGTTTGTCCTGACAGAGGTGGACCCTCAATCATTTCCTAAAATTTCTCTTTTCAGAAGGACAAATCATCTGGTAGGAACACGACTGACTCAAGCTGGAGGGACCATGGGAGGTCTCGGGTCAAAGCAGGGACAGACAATCTCTCTGTGCAAAGTGTTCCAGTGCTTCATCCTCACAGTCCTCCCTACATCCACTTGGAACCTCCCCTCTCAATCTGTGACAAGAGGAAATGGCCTCAAGTTGCGTCAGGGGAGGTTTAGGTTGGATATTGGGAACAATTTCTTCATGGAAAGGGTTCAGCTGCCCAGGGCAGTGCTGGAGCCCCCATCCCTGCAGGGATTTAAGAGTTGTGTGGGTGTGGCTCTTAGGGGCGGGGATTTAAACCCAAGGGTATCCATTTGGGACATAAAGCAAGAAAAAGCTGACCTTTACCCGAGAGTTTTGGGACATGGATGCTCTCAGTGGAGAAATCCAGCTTGCTGCTCCTTCCTTTGCCCAACAGGATTTTAAGTGAATTTCCTCTGCTTTCTTAGAGATTCCCTTGATCACTGAGAAAAGGCAATTGACCTTTGACCTTCAATGGTTTGGACTTGATAATCTCAGAGGCCTTTTCCAACCAAAATGATTCTATAATTCTGTGATTCTGTGGGTTTAGTGATGGCCTTGGCAGGGCTGGGATAATGGTTGGACTCAATGACCTTAGAGGGCTTTTCCAATCTCAGCAATTCTGTGGTTCTCTGGTTGCTCCAAGCCCCATCCAGCCCGGCCTTGGACACTTCCAGGGATGGGGCAGCCACAGTGCCAGGGCCTCACCACCCTCACGGGGAGGAATTTCTTCCCAATATCCCATATTAACCTACTGTCTTTCACTTTGAAGCCATTCTCCCTTGTCCTGTCCTTCCAGGCTGTTGTAGAAATTCCCTCTGCATCTTTCTTGTTGGCTCCCTTCAGGTACTGGAAGGTTGGAATTGTTGGTCTGGGTGAGAAAATGATCAGGATTAATTTAACTTCCAAACCTGTTTGAATCTGTGGGGTAACTCTTGGCCTTCAGTGGGGGAGCAGAGCCTGTGCTGTGTGGAGATGAATCGGTGCCATTTGCTGCCAATAGTGTCTCTTAGGAATAAATTCCTTATGCTTAGATCAGGGATGAATTCCTGCTCTCATACTCCTCTATAACATCAGAGAGAGCAGCTTTTATATTTATCTGTGCAAGGCCTTACAAATTCAGTCTACATTCGATCATACCAATTTTATTTTATTTCATTTGAGTGTTTCTCAGTAAACCCAGCCATGGGGAGGAGTTCCAGCTGCAGCATTTCCTCTGCTCACTTTCTGTTCCTTCGTGAGCCCTGTGCTCCTCATTTTGTGCCTCCCCTGAGTCATCAGCACTGGTCTAATGGACTGGAACAGCCTAAGGTGGATGGTAATTACTTATTGAGTTGCTAATAGCCCAGATGAGAATAGGACTTATTAGATCGGGAATAATGAAAAGCTGTGTTTAATGCAGAAATTTTAGAGTCTGAAAGGCAAGTGTCTGAATTAATAATTTTTGTTTTCTATGAAGGAAGTTAAAATATTGGTATAGGAAGGTTTAAAATTAATTACATGAATGGTATTGCTCCAAGTTGTTTCAGAACTCCTGGTGTTTTGGGCTGAGATCTTTTTAAACTTTTTTACCTGCCATTGTTGGGGAGGTTTAAGGGAACAAAACCTGTATAAATTGACCACTTAAATTTTAAATTTTCTTTATTTTTTCCTTCCGATAAGTATGATGTTTTGCTTTTTCTTCCACTCTTTAAACTTTCATGTATCATTGCAGGCATAGACCTGGCTTCCTTTATTATCCCCCAAAGTAATTTTCTCATTCATCATCACAAAAAGTCCTTTATTAAAAGTTCTGTGGCTGCATTGCTAAATAAAATAACAATAGTAACAATAATTATTTGATTTAACTGACACGGCGAATTGGGAACGTGGTGCTCCACTCTACAGGATAATGTAGAACGTTCATGGAGACATGACCCTGAGCTCAGAAAGAATCTTGAGATCAGAAGGATTCAAAAAAATAGGGAAGATTAGAAGGATGCTTTGTGTTTTGCCATAGAGCTTGGTTTGGAGACTCTTTTTCTGTGGTCTTCCCCTGAAATATGAAATACGCTTTTGAGCATCAGTGGCACAAAAAGCTCAGCCTGGTTCTTTCAGAAACAAAGAGCCTGTCATTCTCCTCAAGTTCCCATTTTTATGCTGCTATTCTAACACTTTGCAGTAACTGCTTCCAGAATCCCATGGCTGCAGTAAACAGAATTTGAAGTGGTTTTCCTGAAAGAGCCTTGGATACTTTTTTCATTTGGAAGAGAAACTTTGCCTTCAAGTAAGCAAAGAGGTGGATGGGCTTGGAGCAACCTGGGATAGTGGAAGGTGTCTCTGCTCGTGGCAGGGGTGGCACAGGATGAGCCTTAAGATCCCTTGTAATTTCTGACTCATAATTGTTTTTTTAACTTACATTACCCTACCTGGTAAATCACCATCTCTCTATATATTTATATTGAATGAACAATTTAGGTTGCTGATTTTCAAATACCAGGGAAATTTCAGTAGTAACTTTAATAAAGACAGCAATTATATTTTCATTATTCCCTCACTGCTTGTTAAATTGGGTCTGGAGTATTTTATGGATCTAGAGCAATAAACATTATCTTACTTTGAGACATATTATAAAGTGTTGAGGAAAACATAATTATTGGAAATGTTTTAATATGAGAAGGTCAGAGAAACTTAATTATAGGGTTTTTTTCACCAATTAACTCATTATTTTGGAGCTTTGGAAATGTCATTTAGAGCCTTTCATCTGTGAGCATCTCCCCTGAATCTTTGATAGTCAGGAGCAGGCAAAGCTTGCAGTCTGAATTTTGGCAGCAGCCCAACCCTATTCCATCTACATTTGTACAAAGATAACTTATTTCCAAAATCAGTTTAAATTCAAAAATACCACAAACTCGGAACCATAACTTCCAGGCTCAGATCTTTCTGTGAGTTGCTTGATACAAAATTTGGCACGTGGATCATTTGTGAGAAGTTGTAGCTTCTTAGAAAAAAACTTGAACCTCATCATGCGGGAAGTTCTCCAGGTTATGTGATTAAATGTGCACCAACCCTGGTAAAATCCGATTATTCTCCTTGAATACCAGTTGAAGTAATACCCAGGAGCCAGTTTTTGGAAAGATCCCACAATGTTAAGTGCTGAGCTCTAAGGAAAGTCTGCCATCAGTTCAATGGGAGCTGTTGAATCGTTGTGGGTTGATTCTGTAGCATCAGAGGCTGCAGCTGAGGCAAGAAAAATCAGTGCAAAATTGGAATCCCATTTGTGACACTATTTCAGCAATAGAAGGGTAAAAATATTGTAGGACTGTTGTGGTTTTCTGTTAAATAGGTTTTAAAAACTCAGGGCACTTCGTTATGTTTATTTCTCATAAATCAAGACACATTAAAGGACTAAAACCATCATTAGTTTTGTCATTTTAGGAAGGAAAAAGTTGTTAAAAACCCCTACATCTCTTTTATGTCCCAAAAATCTGCTTTGGCTGGCATGAAACCACAAGCATTAGCTCAGTTTGTCAGTAGTTTCAGTGTATGATAGATCTGAAGATTTAAATTCTGTTATTAAGATTATTCAGAGCAAAAGAAAACTGGGAAAAATGTTAAACTTCTAAACAAGGCACTTTATTTGTTAATAAAAGGAGGAAACTTTAAGGAAAAAAGGAATGTGCTGTGGATTTGGGTACAAGTACTTTATATTTCTTCATTGAGAGAAAGGTTGGATTTCTGTTATGTGAGGAAAGTGGATTCGCTGTTATTTATGGAATTTTTTCTACTAAAATAATAAATGTTGGGGTTCAACTAACGCTGCCATCATAACACAGTTAGCCTTTACTGGGCTTCATGAGGTTGTTTTCTTCCTCAGAGGAGTGAAATTCATTGGAAATAGTGGATTTCCTGGAAAACTAAAATGAAATTAGGTGCTGCATTGGAGATGACATATCACTTCTTTACAAATAATAAAAAATGCTGGATTCACTTGGCCAATCTCACCCCAGGCCAGTCACCCCTGGCTCCCTCACATCACAACATGTTAAAGGTCCTCAAGGAATGATTGGAATATTTTAGCTGATTGGCTTTAGGATGAGATGAATCATGTTTAGAATTTCCAGCCTACAACACTCCATGCTTTATTTGTTTATCTCTCTTGCCATAATGAGTTGAAATGTTCATTTTGGTGATTTTCCGAATAAATTCTCATTTTCAGCTGAAATGTGTTTCGATTTGTGGGGCTATTCATAGAAATGAGCATAAAGAAGCTAATTTTAGCATGAGGGAGCTAAAATCTCCCATGTTCCTTGTTCCACAGTCGATGGAGATGCAGAGAGTGGGAGAAAACCTTGTTCAGAAGGGAGTTCAAAGCTGAAACCTGATTTTAGAAAGTCTGAATTGCTCTCTTCTCACAGCTCCAAGGCTGCCAGAGCTCAAGGAGAGTTTGGACAGCACTCTCAGGGATGCACAGGGTGGGACTGTTGGGGTGTCTGTGCAGGGCCAGGAGCTGGAATTCATAATCCTGGTGGGTCCCTTCCCACTCAGGATGTTCTATGGATCCAACTCCATGATTCTGTGGTTCCCTGCCAAACCCTGGCACCCTCTGAGAACTTGTGTCACTTACTGAGGTTTGCTGAGCAGCCAGACTCATCCTCCTTCATTCAAACCCACTTTTGCATCCCATCCTAAATCACTCACACGCTTTGGAAAGTACAAAATGGGAACTGGGAGTTTTCTGTGAGCCAGCCCTTCAGGATGGATGCCATAGATGCAGTTTTGTAGAGGTTTGGTGTTCGATGGTCACAACTTCAGTAAAGAAGCAGAGTTTGAGCCTTAAATTGTGGGGTGATTTATTTGGCTTAAGATAAAAGTGAAAAAAAAAAGACATTTGTCACTTATGATACATTTTATTTTGCATTTCTCATCACTGAGCAATAGAATGTCAGCCTTAAGCTGTGTCAGCTGTTCATGATGAAGCTGTAGCAAATTTTTAGATTGGGGTAACTACTTCCCATTTGACTTCAGAAATGTTTTTTATTAGAATCCCTTCCCCAACCACTCCATATCATACCCTAGTCAACCCTTACTGGGCTTCATGAGGTTGTTTTCTTCCTCACAGGAGTAAAATTCATTGGAAATACTGGATTCCCTGGAAAATTAAAGTGAAATTAGGTGCTGCATTGGTGATGACAAATCACGTCTTTAACAAATGTTGTGTTCATTTGGCCACTCCTCCCCTGGCCCAGGCACCACTGGCTCCGTACATACATTGGCTCTGCTGGACATGGGGAAAGGCTCTGGAATCTTCATGGAATCGTGGAATTATGGAATGGTTTGGGTTGTGTGACCAAACCTGGCCACACAAACCCAAACCAGTGGTTGGTAACACTCACCTTTATTTTGCCATCAGCTTCTGAGCTGCTTCAAGCAGTAAAATCACAATTCCCTTTTTCTCAACAAAGCCCAACTTGGCTCTCCCGGATTCCCTTCGCTGTGCCGAGGGGGGAAAATCACCAGGAAAAAGGCTGGAGCAGATTGGGAGGCTCAGCTGAGCATTGGGGCTGGTCATTTATCACTGTCAGCAGGGCCAGGGGGGACGAGGCACTGGAGCGTTCCCGCTCATCCATGGAGTGACAGCTGACGGGAGCCTGGTGCAACCTCCGGGCGGATAATCTGCCACGGAGTGGGAATGTGTGTGAGGGAGATACTCTATCACCAGCCACACGCTGCTCCCGACGGCTCCACGAGGCAAAAGGGAACGTCAGCTGGGCTTTCAGGGACTGTGGGAATTGGGATGTGTCGCTAAAACCGGGCTGGGCGTCGCTGCTGTGGATTCGTGGATTCTTAAATCCAGATGGATGGAGCGGTGGGGATGTGTGGGGAGGCATGGGAGTGATAAGGGGATGACAGCGTTCTGATGGAAAGCGCTGGGTGTTTCACATCTCAGTTTAATTCTGCTGTGAAGTTCAGGAATTATTTTAAAATAGCAAAACCCACCCTGGCAAATACAGGCCTCAGTGAATCTAAATATTTAAAGGAACAAGAAAAATGTCTTGTGATGGGAAACTGAAATTACAGCAGGAAAAAATCCGATAAGTGAAGGTTAATAAATATTTCTTGCAATGTGCAGTGTAAAACTGGTTGAGGGAATTGGGATTGTTCAGCCTGGAAAAGAGAAGGTTTGGGGTGACATAATTGCAGCCCCTTCCAGTACTTGGAGGGAGCCTAAAAGAAAGGTGGAGAGGGAATTTTGACAAGGGTCTGGAGGGACAGGACACAGGCAATGGCTTCCCACTGCCAGAGGGCTGGGATAGATGGGATATGGGGAAGGAATTGTTCCCTGTGAGGGTGGTGAGGCCCTGGCCCAGGTTGCCCAGAGAAGCTGTGGCTGCCCCTGGATCCCTGGAAGTGTCCAGGTTGGACAGGGCTTGGAGCACCCTGGGATAGTGGGAGGTGTCCCTGCCCATGGCAGGGGGTGGGGCTGGATGAGCTTTAATGTCCCTTTTAACCCAATCCATTCCATGATTCCATGAAATATTTCCCATAGGTGCTAATTTAGAGCAAGGCTCCCAAGCCAACGTGAGATTATCCCGATTCCCAAAATTCTTCTTTCTGCCGCCTAATAAAAAGTTCTGTGTCTTGAATTTGGTCAATCTGCAACTCAAAACTTACTGTTTTGAATTTGCTGTTATTTTTATTAACAGTATCCCATTTTGCTTTTCATGACAAATCATATGCATTGACTTAACTGGGGAACATTTGAATTGAGCACTGCTGGAGATTTTCCAATAAATTAACATTACATGTTTTTAACAGATGTCTGAATTTGACATTGTTATTAGACATTGTAATTAATAGAAGTATTACCCAAATTAAAATCTCAGGGCCTCAGAAAAATTAAATTGTAGGTGACTGAGTGATGTTAACTCATTAATAGAGAGTGACTCTTGAATTCCCTCTGTTGGGTTTTATTAGCCCAGTAAACACATTTTTCCAAGTAGCTGGAGAGGGAGTTGGACAAACCCTTTGGAATAAGGGTCTTACGAATCAAGAGATGTTTTACCGGTGATATTGTGTATTGAACCTGGCATTGCCTTATTGGTATAATCTGCCCACAAATACCTTTCTGGGATGTTGTACAGTTTTGATATGATAGAACTGTAGAATCCTAGAATGGTTTGGGCTGGAAAGGACTTTGAAGATCATCCAGTTCCAACCGCCACGTATGTAATTAAAGACTTGAAACAACACAGCTCTGCTCTTTGTTGACAAATTCATGGCCAGCCACGAGTTTCAAAGGGTTTTTCCCACTTTGAACATGTGTGTGAATGTCCAGCAAAAATCATCGAGTCTCATTTTGAGAAGCCATGGACATAAAAATCAATAACAACTCGTCAGTGTTACGTGGCACGAGGCTTAACTGCTCTCAGGTGGAGCCCTCAAAAAGGGAGCAGCCTAAATCCAAAGTCACACTTAGGAGGTTATTTATGTAAATATTAACTTGTGAAATGAAATTGTAAATAAACAATGTGATTAAAAGCAGTTGGGGGGATTTTTTAAGTCTGCAGTGTTTTGCCTTGCAGAAGATTCCCTAGAATTCAGCACTTCTGGTGCCGATTCCCAAGTGAGGAGATGTTGAACTGAGCAGTGCCAGGAATGCACCGACCAGCAGAGATCAGACCCCAGCCCGCGGCTTTCCAGAGTTTATAAAAGTTTATTTCTCCCATGAATCTTCAGGCCTTCCCTCAGATGGTTCCTGCCCTTTTAGACAGTATTTTCCTCAAGAATTAGGGGGTGCAAGGTCGTATTCCATAGCAGGAGATCAGAGTGTTACTGGAGCTGCTCTGCCTCCCTCCGTGCTCCATCGCGGAATTCCTGCCCAGAGCTTTGTGCTGCTTCCCATTTTTCACGGTGCACACACCATGTCCCAGATGAGCATCCAGGCTATGTTTTATTCATGTGCTTTTCACCCCTTCGTTGGGATCATTAATAAAGCCGCTAAATAAGCCCAGGCTTAACAACCCTGCTCGCCACACCCCACTGGACATCTCCTCCCTGCTCCCTCACGCTCTGTTTAACGCCGTCCTTTGTTTGGATCTCTTGGTTTTCCAGCCTGTCTGATGCCATTCTTACCCAAGCTGGTTAAGATAAGGGTTTCAAGTGGGGTTTTGAGAGGTGTTGTCTGTAATTATGAAGTGAATCCAGTTGTATTTTATCATCTTCATTCAATTCCTATGCTAACAAGAGGCTTCATGAAAAGCAGGAATGGCAGAGATGGCCTGGATTGTCCGTATTACGTGGAAAACTCAATGCCAGGCTCTGCTCCAGCTTTCAGGCTCTTCTATTTTCCTTTCTATTTTATATTTCAGGAAGTTGTAGTCTTCCCATCTCTGGAAGTGTCCAAGGCCAGGCTGGACAGGGCTTGGAGCAACCTGGGATAGTGGAAGGTGTCTATTTTTATTATTTTCTTTTATGTTACCCCATCCAAACTGGCCTTGCACACATCCAGGGATGGGGCAGCCACAGCTTCTCTGGGAGGTTAAAAAGAGTAAGTTTTAAAAATGAGAACTGCTCGTTACATCATGACAGAACTCCATGAATTAGGTTTTTGGGAAATGAAATGCTGTGACAGTCCCAAAATACCACAAGAGTTGGTTACTTTGTGTATTTCATATATCTGTCTATGTTATCTTTCTGATCTGGCAGCTCTTCTAGACAGGATCCTTACACAATCATAGATTCCTTTAGCTTGGTGTCATTATTTTCCCCTGCCATTGTTCCCTTTGCTGTTTTGATCATGTATTTTACTGTTAACATTTGTTCTGGTTCATAACCTATAATCTCCATTGGTGTCAAGGCAGTATTTTAATAAATACTTGTGTACACTCGGGTACATCTAATCCTTCTCCTGAATAGATCCTAAATCTCTGTGATATTACTGCAGGGTTAGAGGTGGAATTCATCCAAGTTTGTTGCTACTTTCCTTATAATCAATGCTCAGAAAGTGACATTTTTAAATATGACTGGTTTTATCCTGAAGAAGACAATATGTCAGATGAATCACCACACAAGTGTCTGGTTCTTTCCAGAGTACAGGAGGATCCAAGGCTGAATACTCAGATGTAGATATCCAGTGTGGATGATGAAAGCCAAGTGCCAGGATCCAAGTTTTAAAATATTTAATTTTGCCTTAGATTTTGTACCCCAAACCTCCAAAATTCAACACCTACAGAATCAGAGAACAGATCAAGCAGAACATATGGGCACAGTCAGGCTGTGATGGGTCACCTTTATCTGGGCCTCATATGCTTTGTGTGTGGGAAAGTCACATAATCTCACAATCCCAGAATTACTTGGGTTGGAAAAGCCCTGGGAGATCACTGAGTCCAACCATCCCCCAGCACTGCCAAGGCCACTGCTGACCCATGTCCCCAAGTGCCACATCCACACGGCTTTTCAATCCCTCCAGGGATGGGAATCCACCACTGCCCTGGGCAGCTGTTCCAATGCTTGACCACCCTTTCCATGAAGGAATTTTTCCGAATATCCAACCTGACTCTCCCTTGGCACAGCCTGAGGCCATTCCCTCTCCTCCTGTCCCTGTTCCCTGGGAGCAGACCCCGACCCCCCTGGCTGCCCTCTCCTGTCAGGGAGTTGTGCAGAGCCAGAAGATCCCTGAGCCTCCTTTTCTCCAGGCTGAGCCCCTTTCCCAGCTCCCTCAGCTGCTCCATGGCTTGTGACCTTGTATCCTGGACAGCAGTAAGTCTGTTACTGTACTTTCTAGGATACCTTCCTCTATTCATACCCCAAATATATCCTTAATCCTCACATTTTACTCCCACAGCCCAAGTTCTCTGTCCCAGCTTCCATGAATCCACTCCCCACTCCCAGTATGCACCTCTGCCCCAGGGGATTGGGAGTTTCACAATCACTGTTTCTCCTCCTCTGCACCTCCACCACCGTCTTCTAAGAAATTTATTAATTTTCATTCCAAAACCTTCTTTTCGTGTCGCTCCTGATCCGTTTCCCAGTAGGAACTGCAGAACAAACCCAGTGCTTGATCTCTGGCCTTTGTTCATTAAGCTGCACCTCTGTTTTTTGAGGAGCTCGTGTGTTTTGGAGGCTGAGCTGGCACTCTGTGCTGGGACACTTCACACTCTGTGCCAGTGGTCAGTTCCTGTGTCCCAATCTGTTTGATGGCCTGGATGCAACGAGCCCAGTGTGTCACTTTGGGAGACATCATCCCCAGAATACATTTCCAAGTTAGTTTCTGCTGCCACTCTTCCCTTCCTGAGCTGTTTTGATAAATAAACTTACATATTTTTCAACAACATTTGTGATTATTGGATTCCATTGTGTGATACCAGGGTTTTTTTAATAATAGCTGGGATCCATCATGTGAGGACATCACCACAACACTATAAATAGTTGTGGGCTAAATCCTTCAAATAATTCAAAATTCAAATTGTTGAATTACTGTGACGTAACCACCTCTCCTTTTAATTGATCCTGAGCTGACAGCTGATCTCTCCTGATGGAGGATGGAACCGGAGGAGCGAGAGGTGAAAGAAGCTCAGCAGATCCTGTTCACCATCTCTTTGCCAGTGCTGAGGATCCAAATGACTCATCAGAGGCAGAGACATAAATGACCAGGATTGGGGATCGATGTCCCTGTGCTGAGAATGTCCTTTGGGACACAAAGGGCTTTGAACTGTAGCACTTGAGGGTTCATCTACAATGACAGGAGGTTTTCTTATTGCACAGGAGCTTTTAGAACTGACAGTTCTGCTGATTGAACTAGACCTGAAAAGAAAGAAGAGTGTATCTTTCATCACCAGCTAGGAAGGATTTATGGATGGAGTTCTGCCATAAATTAAAAATCTCATCCTGCTCAAGGAGAGCAGCCCTCTCCCTTGTGTGCCTCTCTTTAGTCCTCTAAGCCCCAGTGAAGCTCTGCTTTCCTGACTTTTTCCATTGAGTAGTTTTTAAAATCCCAAAATTTGAAATCCTAATTCCACTTTCAGGAACAAGGAGAAATGGGGGGGGGGGGGGGTCTTAGTTTAGATTGGAAAAGGGGCATTTAGCAGGTAATTTCTATTCCTTCAGCAGCACTTCCTACAATCTTCCTCTTCAACAGCCAAACTTTCCCTCTGTCCTTTTCAGATCATTGTGAAACCACCTCAAAAGCATTTTCTGGTGTCCAGGAGAAGTTGGGAGAGGGGATGGATATAAGTAAGGTGAATGAATAAGTGAGGATTTGGTTCAATCCTATCCTTGTACAATTTACCAAATCGTCATTTATGGCATAATTTTGGTACATGAAACGTGTAACTCCTCTTGGCACACCCATCAGGTACCTTTTCAGAGAACTAAACTCTTTCTTGAGGAAAATATCTCTAGGGTTATGAAACAGTGAAAAAATAAATAAACATCCTTAGGTTTAAAAAATCAGGCTTGAAGGTATTTAGGCCTATAATTGAATGACTTGTTTTACAGAAGTACTGGCCAGTGAAAAGTGAACAGAAATTCTGGAGCCCAGAAGTTTCTAGAATCAGTTCATTTACTCAGGCACAAGCACAAACCAAGGTCAGATCCCTGTTTTCTAAAGCAGGTGAATGAAATATAATGAAGTTCTCATCAGTTAATATGGAAATACACTGAAACAGAGTTTTGTTTTGAGGCTGTCGAGTAAGATTTCTATTTGGAAATGGCAAGAACACATTTGTTCCTGTAATGTGTTAATAGCAGTGTGTTAATGTGTTAACGCAGCCTAATGGAAGGGTGTGTTTTAGTAGAGTTAATTCACTGTTAAATTCAGTGCTGCCTTTAGACTTCAGTGTAGGCTCTGTAAAGGATCAGAGAATCCCAATATCCTGAGCTGGATCCCACCAGGATCATGGAATCCAGCTCCTGGATATCACTGGACATGGCTGTTTGGAAAAGTGAACAGTGCCTGGTTCAGCCTCTGCTGACATGTGCTGGTTAAATTAAAGGTTAAATGGTTACATTAAAAAGGAAGTATTTGTTTAGTAAATACTAGTCAGTAAGGCTGATTTTGGTTCCATGGAACTGAGTTTTCCTGTATTGAACTTAAACTCAAGGGCAGTGAATTCCTTACTTTTGCTACTTTAGTAATCTTTACTATAGGATTTGTCCTCCTTGGTGACACTTTTGGACTTTTATCCTCACTACAATTTAAATGGTGACACTGCACTGCCAAACTTCGGCCATTTTTTTCCCTCTGCATGTTGCAGTCTTTCACTGAAAATAAAAATGAGATAATTTCTTGTTGGCAAGGTAAGAAACCCACTGGTCTTCAGTTATGTTCTGTATATTGGGGTCTTCTCATTGTACCATTCCCATCCCTGGAAGTCTCCAAGGCCAGGTTGGACGGGGCTTGGAGCACCCTGGGATAGTGGAACGTGTTGGGGTTGGAACTGGATGAGCTTTAAGGTCCCTTCCCACACTGGGTCCATGAGGACAGCTGGAGGAGAGAAGGATCCAGGGAGACCTCAGAGCCCCTTCCAGGGCCTAAAGGGGCTCCAGGAGAGCTGGAGAGGACTTGAGACAAGGCATGGAGGGACAGGACACAGGGAATGGCTTCCCAGTGCCAGAGGGCAGGGATAGATGGGATATTGGGAAGGAATTGTTGGCTGTGAGGGTGGGGAGGCCCTGGCCCAGGTTTCCCAGAGAAGCTGTGGCTGCCCCTGGATCCCTGGAAGTGTCCAAGGCCAGGCTGGATGGGGCTTGGAGCCACCTGGGCTAGTGGAAGGTGTCCCTGCCCATGGCAGGGGGTGGGATGGGATGGACTTTAAGGTCCCTTCCATCCCAAACCACTCTGGGATTCCCTGATTCATTGTGCTGTGATCTTTCTGGAGGGTACAAACCCGACACTGAAGTTAAACTTGGTCCTTCTGTGACTTTTGAAATCCCAGCTGTGGGTTACAGTGAAATGCCACCAGTCTGTCCCCGTGTTCTGAGTTTTCCAATGGCAACTACCATCCTATTTTTCATTATTTTGCTGCAGAGAGGTGGAGTTGTGACTGGGGATGACTTCCTCCTCTCACATCTACAATTTAGGAGGCATTTAAATAACTTGCTTATTCAATGCTGAGCATTTTTCTCCACCCCTCATTATTTAGATGAAAGGAATCTTTGTCACACAGCCTAAGTTTTATGCCCCTTCATTGCCTCCAAACTTTTATTTAAAATGAATATGGAAACTACACTAAATGTTATCTGTACATGCCCTGCACAGCTGACTGAAAGTTTCATAAAACCACGGAGTCACAGAATATCCTGGCAAGGACCCACAAGGATCATCATGTCCTGCACAGGAAAATCCCTCAAATCCCACCATGGGCTTTCTTTGGTGGCCATCTTGTAATTCTTAGGACTTATATTATGCCTTATATTCAGCTTTTGGAAATAATAACCTGAGAGCTCCTTTTATAACTGTTGTAAAAAATTCTTATATTCCCCAATCTGTTTTTTCTCCCAGATTCCCAACCCCTCAGTAGCCAAAATCCTCCACCATGGTGGTGTGATGGGAAATGTAGGAAAAATGGAAGAAAAGGCCAAAAAGAAAGGGGAAAGGGGTCCTTCAAGCAGCGGCTGATTTGCTTTGGGATGTTCCCATCCCTGCTTATCCCTTTTTCTCCTCTCCCCCATCCCCATCGTGGCTGTGCTTTAGGAGATGGAGTAGGCTCCTGGTAATTGGTTAATCAGCTATTTTCAATTCAATTCCTGGCTGTACTTACCATGGAAAATTAACAGTCCTTGCGTATAAATATGACCCCTACTCCTGGATTAATTTGATTATGCAAGAATCTCAGTTTTCATTTAAAAATAATAACTTTCTGGCTGCTCTGATAAAACAAGTTTGGATATGTAATCTAAATATTCTCTAATGGCTTAAAAAAATCAAAAGACAAATATGAAGAACATATGAATCTCTTATTAATAGAATTTAAATGTTCTCAAATCTTTGCTGTGATGGCTTGAGATTGAATATTTTGAGACCAGAGAATTCCTGATTTTCATTCACTGCTAGATCAGCATTCTCTGAAAAGCCAAACCTTTTTTAAGCATCTTCATTTGGGTCCACAAAAAGAGAAGTGATGTTCATTAAATGACTGAGGGAATCTTAACCCTGAGTTTTTAAAATTTCTTCTGGGCTTGTAAATCTGTTTGGAACCTAAGTCAGGCTGGTTTGAAAGGAAATATTTTTTACAGAACTTTCTCATTTGAACATATTTCATTGTTAAATTTATCTATTATGGGTGTGATACCATCAACCCACGTTATTGTGAGTATAAATGAAATGTATCCTAACAAATTAAAATGTGCCAGAGAACAGGTCCAGGCATTGGAACTCGATTGTCCACGCTGATAAATTGCTGGGATAGGCTCAAACATGATTTCAGCTGGGCTAATTAACTCTCAGATAGTTCGTAGATAAGACTTGCCAGTTTGAGTGGTTTACTGGTGCAGATACAGACTCATGGTGAGGGCAGCAGGGAGAGAGATGGTTCTACTCGGAGTCATGAGACCCCACCTGCAGAGCTGCCTCCAGCACTGGGATCCAACAGCAGAAGGACATGGAGCTGCTGGAGAGAGTCCAGAGGAGGCCATGGAGATGCTCCAAGGGCTGGAGCCCCTCTGCTCTGGAGCCAGGCTGGGAGAGCTGGGGGTGTTCGCCTGGAGAAGAGAAGGATCCAGGGAGACCTCAGAGCCCCTTCCAGTGCCTAAAGGGGCTCCAGGAGAGCTGGAGAGGGACTGGGGACAAGGCATGGAGGGACAGGACACAGGGAATGGCTTCCCAGTGCCAGAGGGCAGGGATAGATGGGATATTGGGAAGGAATTGTTGGCTGTGAGGGTGGGGAGGCCCTGGCCCAGGGTGCCCAGAGAAGCTGTGGCTGCCCCTGGATCCCTGGCAGTGTCCAAGGCCAGGTTGGATGGGGTTTGGAGCAGCCTGGGATAGTGGGAGGTGTCCCTGCCTGTGGCAGGGGGTGGGATTTTTTAGATGGTTAGATGGTATTTAAGGTTCCTTCCCAAACCATTCCATGGTTGTGGGATAATCCTTGTGTGGACAGAACTGTACCTGAAATCAATGACTCTTTAGCCAAGGGCTGTTGTAGGACCACGTTAGAAACTATCAAGTGATAGGTGTAAAAACTGAGTAAAAACTGCCTAAGAAACATTGAGGACCTGTTTAGCAACTTTTGATTATCTTTCCATGCATTTTGGATCTGTGAAGGATTATTTCTTGTTAAAATTCAGAGAATCTAAGGAGCACAAGGCAGGCACTGCACCTGTCTGAAGCAGACTTTGCCTGAAGCTGAAGTTGAATGTCAAGTCCTCCAGGATCTGTGTTGCTTTCAGCTCCTACTGGTTCTGTTCAGCAGGAAGCAAAGTGTGTCACAGGAATCTCTCAGGCTTAGTTTGGAAAATTTAGAGAGTTTTGGCAGTTGATGATGGAGCAGCATTTGGAAGTTTTGAGAGGTTGTCGTTCATGAATTTATGTTCGTGAAAATTCTGTCAGCTTGAATGTCAATAAAACAAAAATGAGAATCTATTCCTTAACAAATGGCTTAGCTTTGGAGCTCTGAAGACCAAGGAGATTAAAAAAAATGATACAGAGACATCCCTGGAAGTGTTCCAGGCCTGGATAGTTCAAGGTGTCCCTGCCCATGGCAGCGGGTGGCACTGGATGAACTTTAAGGTCCCTTCCAAGCAAACCAGTCTGGGACTTGATGATCCATGTCCTTCTAATTCAGCTTTTCCGCATCCATTGATGGATTGACCCCGTAGATTAACAGTATTTGGGTGGAATGTGCTGTTTTCAGCCCCAGGAAATGAACTCACAGCCAGCCCAGTGCTCACTGGAAATGTCTCCATGGCTCTGCAAGACCAGGTTTTATCCTACTTACTGCAAGCCCTTGTCTCTGGAATGACAATGAGCTTGGGAGAGTAATTTATTCTTTCTGTTGGCAAGTTACAGGGATAGTCCTATTTATTTCTAATTCCATGGGGCCAAGGTATTCCTGATTTTCTGGAGTTAGTCAATCCAATTTGTAGGTGAGAATTAAAATATTTTCACATGGAAAACTGTTCAGTAAAAAGCCCAAAACTGGGACATTCTTTGATTCTCCTTGGGGAGAGTTGTTGTTACTTACACGTTGTTATTTGGGTGTTGTTACTTTCTTCCTAAGGTTGAATGTGTATTTTGTTAAGGTCCTTTTAAATTTGGGGGTGGAGGGGGTGGAGGGGGTGGGAGGGTGGGGGTGGTTTATTTTTTACTATTTAGTGCATCTGTGCAGGAAATACTGGAAAAAATAGTGAGCCAAAGTATGAATGACAAGAAAATGAATCATTTTATCTGGCTGAGATCTTCAAAACGAAAGTGTGAAGACATTTGGAGACAACTTGAGAACTCTGAAAATATTACTTTCATTCAAGCCCATCTCACCTCTGAAAGTTTAATTTTAATTTTAATATATTGAAAGCCTGGCCATTTGAAATGATAACTGCTTCATACATCATGGATGTCACTCACTCTGTAAATGAAGGCAGCTATCAGGGCGAGGGCAGGGTTAGTTTATTTGATCTTACAAGATGTTCCATAATTTTTCTGCCTGTTCACTCCTCTCCTGTGGTTGTAGATCATGTTGGGAATACCAGCTACAGCTAACGAGGTTGAAACCTTGGTCATGTTACTCCCACTCTGGAGCTTCCCAACAATTTCCTTCCCAAAGCCCCTCTCTGGAGGCACAGGACATTCAATTTTCCTAAATGCCACCGATTGACTCGTGGCACCTCTTGCTCCACTTGCAGATAACCCTGATTTTCCCTTCTCACTGACTGTTGGTAAATGTTGGTTGCCAGCTGGGATTAGGAATGTGCCTCCCTGCTAATGAGAAATACTGTCTTCAGAGAATTCACAAGTGAGCCCACATTCCCTATCTGACCTGGTTTGTTCCTCACCAGCACCAGGACTAAAGGAATTCAAATAATGCATGCACTGAGAAAACATCTGCATTTTCTCCCCGGAAAATATTTTGTGAACAGAAAGTTGTATTTTGAATTCAGGCAGTTTTGTTTCTTGCCACCACTGTTTAAAATGTGTCTTAATAGCAAAAAATGGATGTAGGGATGGCAGTGAAAAGATTTGGGACTACAAGAGGGCAGGGTTAGGTGGGATATTGGGAAGAAATTCTTGCCTGTGAGGGTGGGGAAGCCCTGGCCCAGGGTGCCCAGAGAAGCTGTGGCTGCCCCTGGATCCCTGGAAGTGTCTAAGGCCAGGCTGGACGGGGCTTGGAGCAACCAGGGCTAGTGGAAGGTGTCCCTGCCTGTGGGAATTGTGCAGGTTTCAATGGATCTGGGAGAAATAAACAATTGATTTTATGCAAAGCAAATACTCCATCACATTTTAACTTGTTTTTTTTTTTTTTTTTTTTTCCTCCTTCTAGATAAACATCATGTCAATGGAAACAGAATGGTTGAACCTTTCCCAGAGGGAACACAGATGGCTCTGTTTGGTAAGGCATCAGTTTGAAAATAAAAGCTCAAAGCTCTGTGGTGTTCCTGCATTCCAAATTTCTTAATTTCAGCCTGACTCCTTCCTTCCAGTTTCAGAATCTGGGCTGCTCCTGCCATTTTTCAATCACTGCCACCAGCTAAAGCCACTGGGCGTTTTGGGAGATGCCCTTTATATGTAATTTCCATATAAAGAAATACACTAAAAATGTTTTTTTTCTTAGTTACACAAACAGAAAATGTAAATCCTGTATTTTGTTCCCTGAAAGTTCCAAAATAATAGCTTTTTATGTATGATAATTCCTCTAAGATCATTCATTAGTTGAAACAAAATTCTGAAGATGGTCCATTATTCTCCACACTTTAAGCCATGCCAGGAACTCCAACTGTTTGGGATCTATTGGACTTGGAGAGTTGTTATCATTTACATGCCCCGAACCAAACCTGCTGGTTTGTACTCGACCTTGTCAATAGTCCTGTGGAATTCCTGTCGGGAGCCATCAGAGCTGGAAAAGTGGCCAGCTGGAAAAGAGAAGTTTAATTTCACTGTATCTGTCTCTTTTCTATGAAAATGTCACTCTTTGAGCCCTTTTTGAAGACTTGAAAAGTTGTTTCTCCAGAGAAATTAATTTATGGAAGTAATAAACATCCTAAAATAGATCAAAATCACCCTTTTCCAGCCAAGATCTGGACTTTACCCAAAACTGGGAATTGTCAGAGCTCTTATTTCAGGATGTGCTGATGTTAGTTCTTAAGGCAAGCCTTTGGGATTTACTTCAGAAGAAAAAAAGTGGATTTCTATGACAATTATTATTAAAATTTATTGCTACAGAGAATGAAAAATTTCCTAGTGCTGTTTTGATATAACTGAGTTGTTTACAAAGGGTGTATTTCTCTACTAACATGAACAAGATTGTCCAAAGTGCCTTAGGAAATGTATTATGTTCTATTAAATGTTTCTCTATCTGTGATGCTGAAGTAAATATTAAATCACTCCTTGATACACATTAATTTAATACTCCAGAAATGATCTTTTCAACTGATGATTGCAAAAAATCTTGGCGAGTGTCAGCTTTCCTGTGGAATTAATGTTGGTATAGTTTGATGGCAGAAGAGAAGAAATGGTTTGTGGGTGCCACCCTTCAGTTTCCAACATGATTTATTCAACTTCTCTTCAGAGTTCTTCCAATCCAGTGTTGCTTTTCTGTCAGTATCTCCTTCTCTGTGGATTTTGGGAACATAAACAAATTCTTGGACTGGTGGAATGAGTGATTGTTTTATAATTTTCTTTTGGAGCAAGTGGAAAATGATTTTAACCTTTTGAGCTCTAAGGTTGAGATGGATGTAGATTCTTCTCTGAATTTCTTACAGCAGGCAGGGTCAGAGGGTTCTGGTGCAGTCTGATACTGATGCAGTCCATGCTGTTTAAATATTTTTTGAACAAAAGAAGCTTCTTTTGGTTTTTTTGTATTTCCTGTGTCATGATCAGATCAGATTTCTGGTGTTTGTGATGGGTGTTGGTTCTGTCACTGCTCGTTGTACACGATTTGTAAAACTTCATAGAAAGCAAGAGGATTTAATTGGAAAATTGCAAAAGCTTGTTAAGCAGAGCACTTAGAAGCATTCCTGAGGAACTCTGTAACATTCCTATCAAGCCTGGGAACTTCCATTCTTTTTAAATTGCCCTAGATTTTCCTCAAGGCTGTGATTGCAACTGTTGGGCTTATGTGGTGAAAGCTCAGGCTGGTGCCATCTGTGCTGTGAAGGAACAGAAAGCCTACACATCCTGATTTTTGCTATTAGACCTGCACTGGAATAGTGCACAAACACAGCTCTGATGATAATCCCTGGCATTTGTTGGTGTTGGCATCCCAATCTGATGGGTAGGATGGGAAAAGGGAGGTGCAGATCACTTTTCCTCCCTCCAACCCGTGTGAATGGGAATAAAAGGCCAGGTTGGATGGGGCTTGGAGCAACCTAGGATAGTGGGAGGTTTCCCTGCCCATGGAACCGGATGAGCTTTAAGGCCCCTTCCAAACTAAACCATTCTGGGACTCTCTGATTCTAAAAGAAGCACGTGAACAAGAAAACTATCAGTTAGGAATTCCTCTCCTGGGATTATTACTCAGTCTATCCGTGTGTCTTCCTGTTAACAGCAAGTTCTTTGTATTTTGGGTCTCTGTAAGGTCAGGGGAGAGCCTGAGCCAGTCGAATTTCTGACTCCACCTCACCAAGACAGGATTTTCACACCCCTCTTCCAGAAAGATCCTTTAATCCTTTAATTGGATTCACAGGGACAACTCTGGAAGAGCAGTAGTTACTTAGAAGAGATCCCTCTTACTGCCCAGTGGAGTCTCCCTCACTGGGTTTATTCCCATCTCCCTCACTGAGGTTATTCCAGGCTCATCTGGACACAATCCTGTGCCCTGTGCTCTGGGATGCCCCTGCTGGAGCAGGAAGCTGGACCAGATGACCCCACTGTGCTCCCTTCCAACCTGACCCATCCTGTGATTGCTTAAAAAGATCTGCAAAACCCAGAAGTTGCTTGTGTAGAGACAGCCAAGTTGCAGTGAATTTTCCTCCTCCTTGGATTGTTTTAGATGCACCAATAAAACAGCAGAATAAAATGTCATGCAGGGTTGTAAACACTGAGCCTTCCACCTGCTGCAAAACACAGCTGGATTTCATTCCACAGCTCCCTCTCCTGCAAAACCTCCTCAAGACACTCTTCCTAATGGTGGATTATTTATTTGATGGTGTGGCTGCTTGTTTGGATCAAGGGACAGGGTGAATGTACTTGGGGCATTGTTCCTGCAGCTTTCCCATCTACAGCAGAACCTCATGGATTTCAAAGGATGATTTAAATGATCTTGAGACTCTCCTGTTGTCTGTGCAGCATCACTCAGCTGCTGGAGCTGCATCTATTGCTCATTAGGATGAAGAAATGTGTCCTTGTTTCTACAATGAGGGAAAAAACCACATTTCAAGGGTGAGGGTGATTCTTTAATGGAAATCTTCTAATGCTCCCCATCCTGTGACCTCATAATCCAGCTCCCAGCTGAGATTAAAGCACTAAGGCAACACGAGGTGCACAGGCACGGCTCACAGCCTCACTGGAGACATGAAATGCTGTGTCAAAAATCCTTGGAAGTCTATTCCCAAATTCCATGGCTGCTGCCCAGAAAGGTTATGGACTCCCCATCCCTGGAGGCGTTCTGGGGCTTGGAGCTACCTGGGATAGTGGCAGGGGTTGGAACTGGGTGGTATTCAAGGTCCCTTCCAACCCAAACCATTCTGGGGTTCTGTGTTTCTGTGGAACAAATGAAACTCTTGATGTTCCATGTTTGTTTGTGTTATGAATGGTAAAGTAGAAGCCGTTCAATAAAAGCCTGTCCAGGAAGTTTTCTTGGAAGTTTTATGGTCATGGATATATTCTGTCAAAAGTATTTAGTTGTGAGAGACTGATTTTGACCCCAAACTTAACCAAAACTCAAAATCTGAACATATATAAGGGGGGTTGATAATATTTTGAAAAGAGGCAGTTTAGGGTCTAAATTCAACTTTTTTCACCAGGGGTAAAAAATCCCCAAATGCCTGAAAGCTACAGAACATTCACAACTTCAAGAAATTAATACTTTCCTCAGTACCATTGTAACTCTTTGCATATTTTAAACACATTTAAATGCCCTGCTGCATTATCATAATATCATAGAATCGTTTGGGCTGGAAGGGACCTTAAAGATCACCTTGTTCCAAACTCCCTGCCATGGGCAGGCAAATTATGCTCAGAAATGTTTCTGATCAGGGTTGAATTTTAAGTGCTCCTTTTCCTAATCAGCTGCTGCTGGTGCAAGACCCCAGTTTATCCCAGAGCACCTCTATATTCCCTGAGATTTCTATGTCACCTGATTTCTCCAAGAGGAAGCATCATGCACATGATGTGTGCATAGAAGAGCTCTTATTTACCTCCAGTGAAATCTGGAAGTAGTTCAGATTTGTAATTATAACACTTTTAAAATACAGGAGTGCACTGAGCTGTATTTGCCTGACACAGACTGGCTTGTAGTGGGATAATTGGTTTCTTGATGTAAACAAAGTGCAGACAGAAATAGGATGTTAAGGAACTGATAAGATCTAATTATGGACCCTTCAGAGCTGGCAGACGGATCCAGGCCTGGTCACCTTCTGCTCTGCGCTTATTAGACAGCAGCACATTCCAGTAATTCCATGGAGCTGTGTTATTACTGTGTTTTGCCTGAGTTATCGTGTCCTGTTGTGACTGGGAATGTACCCACTGTTTCCGAAGGTTGTTTAAAAATTAAACCAGAATACATCAGGATTGTCCAGCGAGGTTTCTCAGCTTGTTCCTGAGGCCTCTTCAGCTGCTTTGGCAGCACGTGGGTCTGGGGCCCTTGGAAAACTGAGCTCCTCCAACACACTCTGCTCTTGGTGGCTTCGACTCCTTCCCATAAAGGCTGGACAGGGCTTGGAACAACCTGGGATAGTGGAAGGTGCCCCTGCTCGTGGCATGGGGTGGAATGGGATGAGCTTTAATGCTCCTCCAACCCAAACCATTCTGTTTCTGTGGATAAAGGCCTGATCAGGGTGACTTCTCAACTAAAGGAAGATAATTTCCCTTGGAAGTGGGATGGTGTGTTTAAGAACAGATAAATCCATGCAGAGTTTCTTTTCCTCCCCCCGGGAACAGCTGCTGGTGGCTGTGTCAGAGGAGAACCAGTGTTAGGAAATCCTTTGGTTCAGCTGAGTTTTCAATGACTATTTTTCACCAGAAAAAGAAAATCACAGGGAACAAAGTTTGGCTCCCAAGAGAAACAGGTTTTTCTTTTTTTTGTAGACAGTAAAAATAGAACAAGTAATTTTTCTCAAAGAAAAAGAAGAGAACTTAAAACAATGGTACACATCAGAAGATGTTTTATCTCTCTCTGAAGAAAATGAAAGACTTGATGATGTTGAAACAGGAGTGTTTGCTCTGACCCAAATGGAGGAGAAGCATCCACAGCAATATCGTCACATGGTATTAGGATCACGTTGTGGAAGAACTGAGAGACAGAGGGAATGCACTCCAGAAGGGGTTCATGTCTCTCGTGGTAATTCTCTTTCAGCACTTGGAGAAGAGAAGAAAGGGTACTAATCGGCTGGGTTTTTAGAGTCCTGAGGCATTAATGCTGTCCCATTTCTGCAGTTCTGGAATGAAAGGAAAAGCCTGGGAAGTCAGGGCATAACAAAAGGGAGTGGCCTAAAGGGAGGCTGCTCTGTCCCTAAACTAAATTGTGTTCCCATTCTTACCTTTGCAGTGTGTTTATCAAAGAAATCTACCCTTAGTCCCCATTTTCCTTTCTCCTGTCTTCCAGACACTGATTTTGTCTTTTTGTTGCTTCTTCCGGAGAACTGAAACTCAGCCCGGTTCCCAACCCCTGCTGTGTGGTCCTGGTTCATCCTTATTGCTGCCACTGCCTACACATGGAATCATGGAATGGGTGGGAAGGGACCTTAAAGCTCAACCAGTGCCACCCCCTGCCATGGACAGGGACACCTCCCACTATCCCAGGGTGCTCCAAGCCCTGTCCAGCCTGGCCTTGGACACTTCCAGGAATCCAGGGGCAGCCACAGCTTCTCTGGGCACCCTGGGCCAGGGCCTCCCCACCCTCACAGCCAGGAATTCCTTCCCAATATCCCATCCATCCCTGCCCTCTGGCAGTGAGAAGCCATTCCCTGTGTCCTGTCCCTCTATGCCTTGTCCCAAGTCCCTCTCCAGCTCTCCTGGAGCCCCTTTAGGCACTGGAAGGGGCTCTGAGGTCTCCCTGGATCCTTCTCTTTTCCAGGTGAACTCCCCCAGCTCTCCCAGCCTGGCTCCAGAGCAGAGGGGCTCCAGCCCTTGGAGCATCTCCATGGCCTCCTCTGGACTCTTTCCAGCAGTTCCACGTCCTTCTGCTGTTGGACCCCAGATCTGGAGGCAGCTCTGCAGGTGGGGTCTCACCTGAGGGGAGCTGAGGGGCAGAATCCCTCTTTCCCCCGCTGCCCGTACCGGGGGATCAGCCCAGGGCACGGGGGATTTCTGGGCTCCAAGTGCTTGTGGCTGGGGCATGTCCAGCTTTTCCTTCACCACCATCCCAAAATCCTTCTCCTCTGGTCATCTTCTTCACGACCTTGCCTGAAGTGAGATGCTCTGGTTTGGTGGTCGGACCTCCAGGGTTTTTTTGAAGCCACTACCAGGGAATGTTCTCTGTTTAGGTTTTAAAGTCTAAGCAGAAAAGCCCCGAACTGAACATTTTCCCCTAAGCCTGATAAAAAATAAGGTGATAAACACAGAAATAACCGTAACTCTGGGACCTTTTCAAATAAAAATCTCAATACTCAATTTCTCTCATCCTGTGGAATATCCTGGGCATTGTGCTTTAAGTGCTGCTGCTGTGATTTGATGGAATTGTGCATTAGCTTTGCAGGAATGTAAATGGGCAGAGCACTGGGCAGGGAGACCCTGATAAAAACAAAATGCTACATTTCTGCTTGGTCCTCACCAAGGACATTTCCTGACATTTATAAACACTAATAAGGGACAATAAAATATTCCTAACACAAAGTGAAAGCTGTCCTTGATGAGCACAACCCTTCTGAACATCCTTTGCTTTCAAAGGAGCCACATCTCTTTTTCCTTCGGAAAACAAAAGTAATGTGGCCTTCAAACACAATCTCTGTGCTTCTCCATCAGGGAGGTTTTTATGTTAATTTAGGTTTCTTGAGGTAATGAAGAATTCAGCTTTGTGTGGATTTCTGCTTAGAGTGGCTATTGCACACTAGGGAAGATCTGGGGTTTTTTAAAAGTCAGACTGCAGCTTTTTAATCAGCATCATTCACCTTAAAACAACCTTTTAATTATGTTTTGGGGGTATTGCCACAGAAAGGAGTTAGAAGAGACACAGTTAATTTTCATGACTTCTGGGATAGGACTCGGTGATCTCCAACAGCAGGAATTGTCTTCAAGAAGAGCATTATTTTTCTATTTATTATCCATATATTCATTTTTTAAATTTAGTAACATTTTATTAATTTATGCCTTTTTATTATTTTATTTTATTAATTTATTGTTTTATTTCCCATGCAAAAAAGGCAACACAAGCACCTTGAGCAATTGCAAAAGCCTTGCAGAGAACTAATTCCTTGCCAGTGATAAATAGGAATATATCAGTGAGCAGGAGGAACATATGCTTGGCATCATTCTGAGTTGGTTTAAGCTGGAAATAGAAGTAAATTATCCTATTAATGACTGGGGGCCGCCCTGATCAGATTGATGCTGCTTTGCAGGAGATATATTTGTGTGTGTGTTTGTTTATGTGCTGGGATGGGCACATTTACCATCGGATTTATCCTTGGATTCCTGCTAATAAAGCACAGAGAGTGGTGACATGGAATAAAACACATGGAGTGCTGATGATTTATTCTGTTCAGCCACAAAAAAGATATGTAAGAGGGTTTTTGGAGGGGGAAAATGGTGCTGTTTTGATAATTTTAGATATACTGTGACATCCACAAAGTGTTCTCAGCAGATCCTAATGGATTTATCTTCACAAGGCTGCCGGCACAGCCTGGAAATTTCAGATCTGGGGGTGTGAGACTGGGCAAAGAGGGCCCTATATTATAAAATGCAGATTACTTACTACTGGGTTATTTAGTTGGGGAGATTTAGAGGGATTTTCCTGATTTTCAGGAGTTTTTCTCACCTGATGAAGTTATTGAAAAAATACATCAGTAGGTAACTTTGCTTCAGATCAAAGGTACAAGAAATCTTCACCAACTTTTAAAACACTGGCTCAGAAATACTCCTGAAACTTGGAGGGCTCAACTGGAATAGAATCAAAGAATTCCAGAAAGGTTTGGGTTGGAAGGGACCTTAAAGGTCATCTCATTCCATTGGAACTGGATGTCCAGTGACTGTCATGGGAGCTCGGACACCTTTTGTCACACGTGAACACAAATAGTGGAGATTTAAGTGCAGTTGTTCGAGTTTGCATGAGGTTGGATGGAAAGAATTGCTCCTAGAATTGCTCAGAGAATCCCTCATGTACATCTTTATGTAACAATATTTATATTAATAAATATTTATATATAATGTGTATTTGTATATTAATGGTACATTATCTAGACTTTTATCTCGGGTAATGCCCTTATTAGATTATTTTTGATGGCAATTAATGCTGGCTGGTACAGGCTCTGCTTTTCCTGGGTTACACAAATCTTTTGTCTTTAGAAAAGAGGGAAAACTCCATCTGTTAAGAGGCTCAAACAGCACCTTATTCCAGATTTTTATTCTGGAATACCTGACTTTTCTCTCTGTGCAGGACACACTTGAAAAATGAAGGCAAAACCACACTTCAGCCTCTGGAAGAAAGAAACAACATGATCAGTTTTTCAAGCAAGATAAGAACTAATCACAAAAAAAAAAAAATCTTGATTTAAGTTGAATGCAAGTAATTCTGAGACAGCCGTAGTTATTTGTTTGTGAGCCAGGGAAAACAGCATGAGGTATGTCAGGCTTGGAGATAAAATTTATTGGTGTGTCATTGGCTTAAATCCAACATTATGCTCATAAATAATCTAATCCTGGTGTGACACATTCCTGCTTGAACCTTGACTGAAAATTATTGAGAGTCATCTAATGAATTATGCAGAAGCAGACACGTGCTGGAGTCGAGGGGATGGAGCTGGAGTGGAATGCTGGAATGTGTCTGGAATTAGGGACAGCATCTACAGACAGGGGGGATAGAGAGAGGGCAGGGTGTCCTCCTGGTATCCAAAGGGGTGACATGGAACCTCGTTTGTCTAATGGTCATCCAGCTTTTTTTGACTTTTCTGGGATGGAAAGTGTGGTAAGGAATGTTGTTGTCACTGTGTCTGTGCCTCGTGCACCGTCAGTCTCTGAATTTACACCAGGATATCCCAAGGCTCCAGACAATCCCTGACTCCAATATCCACTTGCACAGCAGGGTGGGAGTCACTGGGGTAACTCTGTGGAATGTTCCTGACATGCTAAGAGAGGACAAATGTAAGGGTTTAAATGTTAGAGTGGTGACACAGACTCACCCAGTGGGGTGGGGTTTATCCCTGGGGTAGATAAAGAGATTTTAATTTGCTTTGTTTTCTAGAGGTCAATAAACCCGAGATGATTTTACTGCATTAAAGATCTGGGTGTGTTTTTTAGATGTAGAAGGATTTTTGGCCACTCACATGGTCCCTCTTCACACCATTGTGTAGTTTGCTGGAGACCTGGGTGTCAGTCTGGGAGTAATTCATCTGGGGTATCCTGGATAACTTGGAGACCCTGGAGAAGAGAAGGATCCAGGGAGATCTCAGAGCCCCTTCCAGGGCCTAAAGGAGAGCTGGAGAGGGACTTGGGACAAGGGATGGAGGGACAGGACACAGGGAATGGCTTCCCACTGCCAGAGGGCAGGGATGGATGGGATATTGGGAAGGAATTGTTGGCTGTGAGGGTGGAGAGGCCCTGGCCCAGGTTGCCCAGAGAAGCTGTGGCTGCCCCTGGATCCCTGGAAGTGTCCAAGGCCAGGTTGGATGGGGCTTGGAGCACCCTGGGCTAGTGGGAGGTGTCCCTGCCCGTGGCAGGGGGTGGCACTGGTTGAGCTTTAATGTCCCTTCCAACCCAGCCCATCCTCTTCTTCCATGATTAGTCATGAGAAATAATGATTTAAAGATGTTTGTGAATCTTTTTCTGCTGGACAAGTTTAGCAAACTTGATAAACATTCCAGTAATTGCCCCTGACCTGCTTTGAAGTCGTATGTCCAAAGGACACAAAGTGACTGATGGCACAGTGATGCTGTAAATGAGACAACTGATTCTGGGTGTGTCTGTGGCTTGGCATGGATGTGGGAGATGTGCTTGGGATCAGGTGGGCTGAATGCAGAGCATGGAATGACCTCTCACTGCTCCCACCCTGGGGCACCACAGCTCTGTCTCCATGCCTGTGCAGTTACCCCAGCCTGGCTGGATAGCTACAGTTGTCCTAAACAAATTCCCACAAGGATCAGTGGCAGAGGCTCCCCAAAATCCAGCTCGGGGTTAGAGGGGCTGTTTGTTGCAGCAGGACTGTGCTACCGCAGCCCTTCAGCTCAGTCTCCTGCCAACCGCAGCCAGAGGGCACCAGATGCTTTTTGGGATGTCTAAGGAAACCCTGGATCTGGAGAGCTGCAGGTCATGGACTTTGCTGTGAGTGATGGCAATTCCTTTGCAGAGTTGTTGGTGCCACTTTGCCGCAGCATTTTTTATAGTTCCTTCATTTCCAACACTGCCAATCCATGCTTTTTGGGAATGAGTGTGCTGCACGGTGGGTAAATGACTAACCACATTAATATTTGGCCTCTGTCTGCCCCTCTGGATATAAATTAGTTTTTCTCTAACAATCTACTCTGGTATTTTTTGAGTAATTATCTTTTTTTTTTTTTTGGAGATGGGTAGGAAGAGTTATTCTCTTTCTCAAGTGAGAACTCACCATTATTTCATTGGCTCGCAACAGATGAGAAAATAACTCTTGGAACTTCCATATTTCCATTAAGGACAGCTATGGTTCAAAATAGATCCATTTGAATGATCTAGGTGCATTTGGAAGGCATTTATTGGTTTGGAAAAGGGTAAGGAGGGGAAAGGAGGACGGAAGGGCTACTTGTTGAATTGCTTGCTATTTGACTGCAATTATTTTTTTGCTCCTGAGCAATTATAGATTGTAGGTTTAAATAATTGTCAGGGTGCCTACAGCTTTCTATTGTTGTCTGAAGTCTAAGGCTACAAATATAATAATAAGGAATATGAGATTACTTTTGCTGAATGTGGCTATGGCAGTTCATTTAACTCAGCAATAGTCATCAGAAAAAAAGGAAAGATAAGGCAAATTTTTTATTCATTGCAGTAAACAAACCTTGTAAGCAAGTTATTATTTTCTGCAGCAAGGCCCTAGAAGTGATTCCTATTTTGCTGGTAACAAAATGAGTCTCTTTGCTTTTATAAGAGTAGAATATATTTTGTTTTGCTTCTATCTCAAGCTCCCCAAGGTGGCTTGGGAGATTAGAGAGATTTTCACAAGACAAGGGTAAGGCTTGGGTGTTATTGCAGAGATGGATTTGTATGAAACGGATTACACAGCCCTGATGACATCTCTTATTTTCTGTGTACATCAAGTTCTACTTGAGTAGTGGAGCACTAAAGCATGGCAAATGACCGGGGATGATCTAAAATGAATCTCTGCCAAGCACTGGAATGCTCAGAGTGAAGGAAGATCACAAAATGATTTGAAAGCCTCAAATCAATGGCTGAACTAAAGATGTGATGCTTTGCAATGAAGCAAATAATCAGCTTGATGATAGGACCGTGTAGCTCTATCTCCATCTCTTCACCATATTGTAGCAGAGGTTCTTTTTATCCCTAACAGATTTTGGAAACATAATGGATTAAGAAACTGCTCTCTTCTTTAAAGAAGAGAGGACGGTGGCCGGGTTTAGGCATGATTTGTTGTTTAGTGGCCAAATCCTTGGGCTTTCTGCTGTGCTCACTCAGATTAAGGTGCTGCACCTCTGTTGGGGCAGCCCCCAGGATCAATCCAGGATGGGGATGAAGGGATGGAGCAGCCCTGGCAGAAGGACTTGGGGGTGCTGGAGGGTGAGAGCTGGACATGACCCAGCCCAGAAACCCTCAGTGGGCAGCAGGGGAAAGGGGGATTCTGCCCCTCTGCCCCGCTCAGGTGAGACCCTGCCTGCAGAGCTGCCTCCAGCCCCGGGGCCCAGCACAGGAAGGACCTGGAGCTGCTGGAACAAGTCCAGAGGAGGCACCAGGATGATCAGAGGGATGGAGCAGCTGTGCTGTGGGAAAGGCTGAGGGAATTGGGATTGTTCAGCCTGGAAAAGAGACGCTTTGGGGTGACCTACTTTCCCCTCCCAGTACCTGAAAGGAACCTGCAGGAGAGTTGGGAGGGACTTTGGAATAAGGCCTGGAGTTCAGGACAAGGGGGAATGACTGCAAACTGACAGGGAACAGGTTTAAACTGGGATATTGGGAAGGAATCCTTCCCTGTGAGGGTGGGGAGGCCCTGGCACAGGTTGCCCTGAGCAGCTGTGACTGCCCCTGGATCCCTGGAAGTGTCCAAGGCCAGGCTGGACAGGGCTTGGAGCAACCAGGGCTAGTGGGAGGTGTCCCTGGCCATGGCAGGGGGTGGAATGGGATGAGCTTTAAGGTCCCTTCCCACCCAAACCATTCTATGATAAGTTTTGATTCCTTTTTTTTGACAATTCAGGGCTGTGCTAAGAACTTTTGATGCTTTTATTCATCCCATGTTCATTGGTCAAATAATTTATTTGGTAAGAGAAATTAGAAGGAGTAAACAAATAGTTCAAGCAATCAGATTTTTGACCATAAAATTTGACTTTTTTTTCTTTTTCCTTGGGACAATTCAGGCATTATATTTGTGGCCAAGAAACATCAGGTGCCTACAGGACTCCCCAAGATGACTCTTTAATGGATTAGACAATAAATTTTATTGCACAAGATTAGATGAGATTAGACAAAATGAGACAAAATGCAATTTTAATCCCAACATTTTGCACTTAAGGACCGATTGTTCCTGCTTTGTGAATAGTCCTTTTTCCCTGCAGGTCAGATCCATTTGTGGTGCAATATTGCTTTGGATGTCAGTCAGTTGTTCATGGAAAATGCTGCCTGTTGATCCCAGCCATGAGCATTCAATCAGCTGCATTCTCAAATCCCCAAACATGAAAGGAAACAGGTGTTTGTTGGTTTCCCCTTCCTGAAATTTACAGTTTGGGACAGTTCTCTTTGATGTTTATGGAATGTAGGAGTATGAATGACCCTGTAAATAGAAAAAAGCAAGTTTTGGGGATGTTGCTCTTTTGTTCTGTATTTGTACCCAGAACCCAGCACAGTGGAATTCACGTCTGTGGCAAAGGTTTAATGTGCTGTGGGTTTGAAAATAGCAACACCACTAATGATGGAAGTCAGCTTCAGAGAGAAAATCTGACAGTCTAAGTTCAGTCTTGAACTCCCAAAGCCTCCCGCTCGTCTTGTTTTTCCCAGCGCTCCACCTGTCTGAATATAACTGGATTGATTATTTACACAAAGCCAAGTAGACAGGTTTTAGTTCATTTTCATGAATGAAACTCGATCTAATCTATGGACTAGACTGGACCTCAACCTGGTCTAGTGGAAGGGGGGTGGAATGAAATCAGCTTTAAGGTCCCTTCCAGCCCAAACCATTCTGGGATTCTGTGATGTCTCCATAATCAGAGACCAAATACATTTTTCAGGATGGAAATCTTCAGGAGTAAGACACTGAACTGTTTTTTGGATGAATTCTCTATTTATTGTTAGACATTTTTGATTCCTATTGTCTCATGCCTGATCTTCAGAGAATCACAGAATGTCCTGAGCTGGAAGGGACCCACCAGGATCATCGATCCAACTCCTGGCCCTGCACAGACACCCCAACAACCTCACCCTGTGCACCCCTGAGAGCATTGTCCAAACACTCCTGGAGCTCTGGCAGCCTTGGGGCTGTGGCCATTCCCTTGACTCATCCCAAGTTTTACTGAAGAATACAAACAAAGCAAAACATGGAAAGGAAAAAATTAGAAAATACAGAGTTTTATCAAGTGGTGTTTCTCTTACTCAATAGACACAAAATCAGAGAACCATTAAGGGTGGAAAAGACCTCTCAGATCATCAAGTCCAACCTTTGAAAGTCCCAGGCAAGGCGTGAAAAGGAGATTTTTAACAAAGACCTTTTAGTCAGGATCCTTTGGTATTTTTCCAGAATGGATTCTTTGTTTTGCTTTGGGACCACTCATACCTCAGTTGTGGAGTATTTAAAGTAATATTTCATATATTATAATTTAAGTGAGGCTTGTTTAGAAACAAAGTCTGTATCCCAAGACTATGGAAAAAGAGAAGGAAGAGCTGCAGAGGTTCTTGGCTCTCTTCACTCTCACAAGTTCTGCTTCTCTTCCTGAGAAGTGGATTATTGAGATCCTGATTATTCAGATCCAAAGTGAACATCTGGAGGGTTCAGGGGGAGCTCATGGGTGGAAGTTGAGGTGCACCGTTGTCCTCCTGGCTCTGCCAGGTGTGGGGACGTGTCAAGGGCACAGGGTGAGCTCTCCAAGGTCACGAAGTTTGGCGTCTGCTGTTTTTCCATATGTGTGATGAGAACCTTTCAGGTCACCAGAAGTGATTTTTTGGCTGGGCTGTATCTTCCAGTTTCTGGGAATTAGAGGCAAGTTTTCCAACAGAGAATTTTAATGATGGAATTTTATTATGGAGTCACCAGACAGCAGCTCTGTTGATCTTCAGGACAAAAATGGTTTAAATATTCCTGCTTTTTGGGTGGGAAAGGATATGGAGGCAGTGAATAAGGCCAGCCTGTGTGGGAAGTGTTGGGATTCACTGACTTGGGTCTGTCCCTGCTCTCTGCTGGTTAAGCTCAAAATTGCATTGAAACAGGAATATGCGAAACCTGTTGTGTTCTGCCTGGGAAGTTCAGAGCGACTGTGCTTTGTGCCTTATTAACATTCTGGATATTGGCTTCAGCTTTGTTTGAATCCTGTTGAGTTTGTATTATTTATAACTTGTAACATGCTTTAGGATGGGTTTGATAAACACATTTTGCAGTCGTTTTCTGTATCTCCCCATTGCTTTTCCCAGTTTGAGTGCTGTTGTCTTCGAGGGTTTTTTTCCAAAGTCATCCTTCTGACACATTTCCTGTGCTGAAAACATGGCAGTTTTTCTCTTGACAGTAAAATATTCCTTCCCTCTGATGATAATCTGCTTTTCCTTTTGCAATAATCTGTTGTGCAGCTTTTATCCAAACATCCATCCGTACACAAACACGTGCCCACGCCCGCGTCCAACGTCAGCAGCCACAGGCAGGAACCAATTTCCTGGGCATTTGTTAATTTGAATGAACATGAGGCTTCTGCTTCTCCTATGGAAAAAAAAAGAAGCAAACCCAACAGTTTCCCTGGGAATTCATGCAGTGTGAACAGAACACATCTTGGCAAAACGGTGAGCCAAGAAATTCCTCTTTAGTTGCTCTGTTAGGCAAACTGCATTTTAAATTTCTTGCCCAGGGCTTTGTTTGACTTGCCCCAGGCAAGCTGTTCAACATATTTATCAACCCTGTTGGAGCATTAGAGCCAACGCTCATCGAGGAAGATCATCCTCTTAATGCCATCTGTCATCAGCAGTTTTATTTCTTTCAGCTCAACTTGTTCTCTGTTTCACCGCTTTTTTCCCCTATTCCTCCCAGCCATTTCTTAGCTGATTGTTTCCCAGTGATCTCAAATATTCTGTGATTGCTCAGATGTTCTGGAGCTGCTGGATGTTAAACGCCTGAGGGTATCAATGGTACAATTTTATATTAAATCCTGATTGATAACATTAATCCTGTATGGATCCAGATGGCTGCCAAAGCACCCTACATGTCGCAGTGCTGTGCAAAAGATGAGAGTGCATTTCAATCTGACTCTGGAATTCTTTCCAGATCCTCAACAAGAACTTGAAAAAAATCAGAACAAAGGCTCTGGGGTAGTTTTATGCTGCATTTTTATCTTGAGGACATGGCTTTGATCATTTTAGATTTTCAAGCCCTTATTAAGAGTTGTGTAAGTGCACAGACAGTATCAAAGTGTTCAACAATGCTGTATCCGCTCACTTCCCAAGGGATTTGAGATCCAGTTTGCTCCTGGATTTGTGTTCACAATCACGCTGGAGCTGAGGGGACTGACTGGAGTATTTGCCTGTAGAGAACAAAAGTTAATCTTTTGGGAATCTGGTGCTATAGAGTTACATAAAGACAAGAAAAATTATTGCAGCCAGGTGAATATCCACTGTGTGTAGACTCTATATGCTGGATGTTCTCCTGGGTTCCCAGGACATTTTTATCAGGTTATCCAAACAGGGAGATCATGGGCTCACAGAATGGTTTGGGTGGGAAGGGACCTTAGAACTCATCCAGTCCCACCCTGTACCATGGGCAGGGACACCTTCCACTAGCCCAGGTTGCTCCAAGCCCTGTCCAAGCTGGCCTTGGACACTTCCAGGGATCCAGGGGCAGCCACAGCTTCTCTGGGCACCCTGGGCCAGGGCCTCACCACCCTCACAGCTAAGATTCTTTCCCAACATCCCATCCATCCCTGCCCTCTGGCAGTGGGAAGCCATTCCCTGTGTCCTGTCCCTCTATGCCTTATCCCAAGTCCCTCTCCAGCTCTCCTGGAGCCCCTTTAGGCTCTGGAAGGGGCTCTCTCTGGATCCTTCTCTTCTCCAGGTGAACACCCCCAGCTCTCCCAGCCTGGCTCCAGAGCAGAGGGGCTCCAGCCCTTGGACCATCTTTGTGGCTTCCTCTGCACTCTCCCCAACAAGTCCTCCACAGAGATCTGCAGGTTACCATCACAGCTTGCTTGCCACTTACTTGCCCATCTTTTTTGGGGAGGGAACACAATGGTGCCCACCAAGGTCTCATCCTGACCTTCCACAGTGAAGCCAAGGTCCCCTCTTCATCCTGGGAAGTTCTAAGAATTAATGGTCTCCACGATCTCAGAGCACAGAGCATCAATATCCCTTTGGCTCCGTGCTCAGAAATATCAGTACTTGGACTGACTTCAATCAATCAGCTGTACCAACTGCTCTCCACAGTTTTTTAAGGAGGAAAATGCCAATCACACTTGGCATTTGGCTGAAATGTATGGAATGAGCATTATTCTATAGGGATGGAACTTGCCGAGGCTCAATTTATTCCTTCCAACTGGGGGGTGGGGAGGGAACAAAAAAAAAAAAAAAAACAACTCATTTCAGTTCAAAGCAGCTGAGCATTTCCTTCTCCAGATTTTATAGAGGGAACAAAATCAATCGTATTCAAAATCTGGGCCAAGTCCTGTGCTGGCCAAGGGAAGCAGGATCCTGGCAGCTGTGCCTCCAACTCCCGGAGATGCTGGCTCGGGCAGGAAGCTCTGAGGTAGCCGGTGGGATGTGCTCTTGGCTGTCCTTTGCTGCCTCAATGTATAGGAGCAGCCTGTGGCTGGATCCTGTGGCATCGGAGCAGCTGGCACAGCCACTGCTCCCAGGGATTCAGAGCAGAGCCTGGCACGAGAGGCTCCTCTGTCTGGAAAGATCCTGTCCCATTCCTTCCTCTCCTCGGGGCGTTGGGAAGAGGTTTCCAGGACTCTGCTCTTTGTTCTCCCAGCACATTTTATTATATTTAAAGCTGACATTTCCCCCGCCCCCCCAACCCCCCAGCTGGTGGAATATATCCCGAAATCCTGCTAACAGAAGGAGGAGCAGGATCTGTGTCCTTTGCAGTTCATCTTCGGCAGCGAAGCATTGCTGGCATGGGAACAGCTCCTTAATCTGCTGCATGGAAAAGTGCCTTGGAGTGTGGGTGTAGGGATGGCAGGCGGCGGGCCAGGAGAGGCTTGGCATGCCAAGGAAATAATGCATTCATTCTTCAAAATCTGACAAAAAAAGGGAGTCTTCTGGATGTCCTGTTGGACTGCTGGGAAGGCAGGGAGAGGGAAGGCTTGGAAATAAAGCTGGCAGGAGGGAAAGTTTGGTGGGGAGTCAGGTGTGTCTGCACCTGATGCCATTAGAGAAGGATATTCCACAAAAATAAAGGACAAAAGACATTAAAATTATTCCACAAATGAAAATCTTGTATATGTGTACATTATAATAAATGAAAATTGGCCAGTGCAGAACACAATGCACCCGCTGTGAGTTTCTTTAAATAAATGGAATAAATGGGAGACTGAGAATCCCCAAAGCTTCCATGGAGCTCTGGAGTTAATGGATGTTAATTAGCACAGAATGGGTGCAGCTTGTGAGGCTGGAGTTTGGATCAGGAATACCCTTCTGATGCAAATTTAGTGCTTGTGCTCATTTGCATAATGGAATCATAAATAGGAATTTACATCAGGGAATCTTTGTGGAGACTGAGGATCATTCAAAGATATGATAGGAGCAGGCACTGGAGAAGGGATCAGAAAAAGGTGAGGAAAGGTTTCCTTTGGAGATTGTGGAGTTGCTTGTGGGATTGGGGGAAAACGTCTGGAATGTTGAATAATTTTCAAATAAGTTTTCCAATCTGTTTTTTGGCGCTTTGTGATAGCTTCTGTACACAGTACACAAAAAAAAAGGAATTAACAATGTTACAAGCTGTGAATGTTAATATGAGGATATATAACTTTGGAATCAGCAATATTTCCTGGGATTCCTGTCTGCAACACTGAGTCCTACTGAGCTTGTCAGGTTGGTCATTTTTTATGGATGTGGAGGAGAAAGAGGCAGCTTTCAGATACAAATCACTGTATTTTGGGAGACTGGATTCAACTTCAAATTCAGAGACTCTCAGGGTTTTGTACTCTCTGTGTCTGGGGTAGGGACTGGTTTCTCCTACCTTAAAATATGCAAATGGGATGCTCTGATGAGACCCACCTGGAGCTCTGGGTTCCCCAACAGCAGAGGGATGTGGAGATGCTGGAGTGAGTCCAGAGGAAGCCATGGAGCTACTCTGAGGGCTGGAGCCCCTCTGCTCTGGAGCCATGGTGCTTATCTCTCTTATCAAAGTAGCACTTTGCTTTCAATATTTTAGAAGAATATTTCAGCTTATGCTCTTTATTAGGAATATGCAAATTACTGGGTTGCCTATGGAAACACAGGGCCCTTGGTGACAAAAAGCCTTGTTCAGAGGATCTATAGGAGTATGGATCCATAAAGAGAATAGCTGGAGAAAATGGATGTGGATACTGGAAAGGAATATAGATTCTATAATTTATTCCCCAAGTGTTTGATTAATATTTTTCATAGGGATGCTTGAACATTTCAAGATTCCTGTTTGAATCTGTTTGGGTTCGAATTTCAAAGCCAGAAAAAAAAAATCTGAAAATACCTTTTGAAATTCCAAATAAGAGCCAGTCAAAACCCATCACTAAAAGAATAGTTTTTGTTTTGCAAATTAGCAATTAAAAAGTGACAAATATCTTCAGTGCTTAAACACTCTGCAATACCCATTATGCTCAAATAAGACTTTTTTCTGGGAATGTGAATGTGTTTCCTTCCCTGTATTTCCTTTTTTATTTCCTCTTAGGAATGCCTCCAGAAGCTCCCTCTGTAACTCCAAAGCTGCACTCACTTCCCCAGTACTGGGGATTATGCAAATCACTTCATGAATAGTTTAAAATCACATTCATGTTTTCCAGTTTTAAATTATAATATGGGTGGCTTATTTTGCTTTTATGGTTCTTTTCCTCCTTTTTTTTCACTATTTTGTTTCCCCCTCTGAGTTTTTATTTATTTAAATTTATTATTTAAATTATTTATTTCTTCCATTTCCTTACTGAAGTAGTAATAATTAAGGGAAGTAAACTTTTTTTTTTTGTACTTCAAGACCATGTGAAATCTTGAACTGAAATTATTTCCCTGTTTTGGTAGTAATTGTCCACGTTAACCATGGCTTGAGGCAGCCAGTGCTCTGGAAAACAGGCACTCCATGAGCTCACGTGTCTAATTCTGGAATATTATGTGGGATTTTATTGTTAATATTTCTCTCCTTATGACAATTTCTCTGTTGAACGTGGCACCACTTTAGCAGAATACCAAACATCAGCTGAATGGATTAATGCTGGGGAAAGCAATTTAGTGCTGGATTGTTGTAAATGATGTCTCTTTACCAGCAGGTTGTTTTATTATGACAAAGATTTCAATTTCATCTGTTCTCGGGGATGAGAGGATTTATTGTTTGTGTGAGGTGGCAGCGCACTTGAGAAATGATGAGAGCAGTTCTCCAGGAGAATAAAATCCCTCTCTCTCTGGGAAAGGGCGGCACAGTGAGCTCAGGCATCAGCTGAAAGAGGGAAAAATGGAAGAATCCATGATGGGTTCACAGGTCACTGGTCAAATCTACAGAGTCACTGAATAGTTTATTTTGGAAAAGCCCTCCAAGATCAAGTCCAGCCATCCCTCCGCACTGCCAAGGCCACCACTGACCCATGTCCCCAAGTGCCACATCCTCAGGGATTTTAAATCCCTCCACGGATGGGGACTCCACCACTGTCCTGGAAAGAGAGGTCAGAGAGGATTATCAATGAGAGAATCCCAAATAATAGTTATTGATCAGGTCAGTGACCACTGCCCTGATGATCAGGGATTTCAACAGCACCATTATGGATTTATTGAGCATTAAAATCCTTGAAGTAAAACACTAAGAATGAGCATTTCTACTTTGTATTAGAAGTTGGGCCTGTATCTGAACTCAAACCTGAGTTTGGGTTGTATCCTTAATCTTCGGCTGCTCATTCACACTCAGGTCTACGAATGTGATGCAGGAAAAAAATGTGGGTCTGTCCTATTCCTTGGCATGGATGAAGTTGCTCTTTGGCCACTCCTCAGTGTGTTTGTCCAGCCAGTGGTTGTTTGATAAATTGGCTCCAGAGTCCTTCTTGTGAGAGCCTCAGCCTCAGCTGTGGGCACAGCTGGAATTTTAAACAGCTGGAGCTCAAACTTCCTGTGGAATATTAGGGATGCATAGCACTGAAGTACTAGGGTTGGGCAGAAGTTTATTTTCCATGAGTCTCTTGCAGATCCAGACTGGGGATCTAAGAAAGAATCCCCAAAACAAGTTAAATCACCCTTGGAGGCAGTTTAATTCAGCCTTGGTGTGCCCAATTCCGTGGGAGTTCCAATGGCCCCTCTGCTCTGGAGCCAGGCTGGGAGAGCTGGGGGAGTTCACCTGGAGAAGAGAAGGATCCAGAGAGAGCTCAGAGCCTCTTCCAGTGCCTAAAGGGGCTCCAGGAGAGCTGGAGAGGGACTTGGGCCAAGGGATGGAGGGACAGGACACAGGGAATGGCTTCCCAGTGCCAGAGGGCAGGGATGGATGGGATATTGGGAAGGAATTCCTGGCTGTGAGGGTGGTGAGGCCCTGGCCCACGGTGCCCAGAGAAGCTGTGGCTGCCCCTGGATCCCTGGCAGTGTCCAGGTTGGACACTGGGGCTTGGAGCCACCAGCCTGATTTAGCTGAGGAGCCCAAGCCTAACAGCTCTGTTATCTCTGTAATCAAGGGACTTTAACTGCAGTTTCATCATCAGTTTATATCTTCTGCGGGAATTGTCCTCAGGAATTGTCCTCAGGAGGTTCCTGCCTCTTTCCAGGATCTCCAAGAGTAGCCCTTGGCTCTTAATTCCTGCGGCTTGCTGGAGCACCTGAATTAGATGTAGAAATCCCAGTTCTGTACTTTTTGGTGCACTGAAACTTAAATTAGAAGTTAATCTCTGAAGGTTCAAAGAAAGAACATTGTGAACCATCAAGGTTGGAAGAGGGGCTGCTCCTTTCTTCTGGTTGTACTTTGAAGGATCATTTCTGTGACTTTTTAACCTGTCATATCTGCAGTGTTACCAGGAGATGCAGTGTTACTCCTTATGGATCACTGATTTCTCAGTGTATTAAATATTTAGTTTATTTTTACTGCCTTTATTTCAGCTGTTTTCGAAAGGGAATAATAACAGGATGTTATTATTGAAAAGGAAAATTCATTGCTCCAGCTTGAAAATACTGGAGTCTCCATGACACTCTAAATAAATAATCTAATAAATAGTCTCTTAAACATTTATTTAACTAAGCCATCAGACAACTGTCAGTGTTGGTGGTGTTTGTTCCTTAATTCTGTTAACCAGGAGAGTTTTAATTTACACCCTTAAACAGTCTGATGTCCTTTGATAATTGGCAGTGGGGGTGAATGGCTACAAAAATCTTGTCTGAACATCAAATGTCTCTGCGCATAAACTGTTAAACGGAAGCATTTTTCCCTTTATATAACATAAAATATAATCCATTATTGCTGCCACCTCTGCTTGAAAGCAGAAAATTAAATAACTGTTTGCCATTAATACAAATTATTGTGTTTTGACAGCTTCCTAATCAGCTCAGGTAAAAATGGTGCTGCACACACAGCACAGTTGCCTTGTAAGGAACTTTTTTTTTGGTGTGTGCATGAGAATTCCCCTTGTTTGGGTCTTTGAACCCTTCCAAGGTTTGTCCTCTGTGATAAATTGATATTCAGAAGCATAAATCAAGCTGTGTTTGAGTCGTGCTCTGATCAGAATGGATTTCTCTTTATAGTTACCCTATAAATAAACTTGGAAAACACTTGACCAGCAGGTGCTGCCTATAGATGTTCCTTCCACTATGCCCTGCAGCAATTAATATGCAAATGAGTGATTGAGTATTGGCAGATTTTGACCTCACAATGTGTATTTTGTGCCCCCTTCAGGTATGGGCTGTTTCTGGGGAGCCGAGAGGAAGTTCTGGAGGCAGAAGGGAGTCTACTCCACTCAAGTGGGTTATGCAGGGGGACATACCCCAAATCCTACCTACAAAGAGGTGTGCTCAGGTGAGTCTTTCCTCTTTGGTTCTTAAGGATTGGGAATGGAATCCTGAATTATGAACGACAACGAAGAGTTGAATGAGTGACTGCAGTGACTGAGGAGATTTGGGGTTGGCTTTACATCCTAAACTGCACTGAAATCTATGGATGCCCATCCCATTGCTATGTCCTAATAATTAATGAATCAATGTATGAACAAATACTCTGTCCTCATTAATAATCTGTTAATTTTTCCCACAATTTAGTGCACAGCATCCTGTCATTTCCAGGCTGAACCCTTGCATTTATTTTTGATTCCACAGTACAAAAACCCAGCACAGTTTCTTTCTGTGATCTGAAACACAGAACCCCTGGCAGCCAACTAATGGTGCTGGTGGAGTAAATCCTGGCTTTCCTGGACTCACTTGGAAGTTTTCCTCTGGTTTATTTTCTTGTTAACACTTTTTATGCCAAATGCTGACATTGGGGCTTGTTTTTAGTGACAAACTCTCACATGGGCTTCGTGGAAGGGGTGTGAAAAGTGACATGAGCAAATAATGGACACTTGAGGCACCGTGCAGAGGTGCTGCAAGGCATCCAAAAAGGCAGAAACTTGCTGGAAATTGTGAAAAGTGGGAAAAGGGATGGTTTAAGGTGGAACAGAACAGAATGGAATAGAATGGAAGTGAATAGAAATAAAAATGGGAAGGGAAGGGACGGGAAATTAAAATTGAATAGAATGGAATGGAAAATTCTTTTTCCATTTTCTGGTGACAGCCATACAGAGGACAATCTGAAAAGGCCTTCTGGAGGGTGTGCAGGATTTGGAGCTATTTTCAGTGCGTTCCCCTAATACATAAATACACCATTTTTGGCCAGCATTAGACAACCCAGGATGTTCATTCAGTACCAAACATCTTTTCATATTTTGCTTACAGATGTTCAGAACAATTCTGTTGCTCTGTATATTCATAAGCTTTTAGAAATCTGCATAGCTCAAGTGGCACTGAAATCAGAAGGGAAGAACTCTGCTGTTGTTATTCATAAACTGGGGATGTACAATTACCATATAAAATACGCAGCTAACGATGATTTTCTTAAAAACAGGGTGGTTTATAGGCTTGTGGTTCAGGCTGTTCACATCTGAGCAGGTCATTTGGGTTTGCTTGGAGTTGTTTTCTTTGTTTATTGTCAGTGACTGGAATGTAAGGGAAAATAAAACATGTCTGGTTATTATATGATATTAGTTAGCAGGCTTAGATTTGGTGAGTTAAACCAATTTATAATCTTGTCCATTCTCATCTTTCTGAAGCATTTTCTCTTGTGCACAAATCACAATTCTTAATAATTAACAATTCAATATTAAAATGTGCCACATAGACTTTGTTTCTGCTCTGAGTTATGTAAAATATTTGGCTGTGAAGTTGTTTCACATCTCCTTAGCAGCAAATCCGTGTTTTATTGAGGAACAGTAGTGCTTCTTGCATCAGAATTAGTCTTTTGACGGATTCTTCCATATAGGATTTCCAGTTCTCCTTAAATTGTCTTGGATTCCAAAGGTCATCCAGAAGGCTTCTAAATAGCTGATGGAAGAGAGTGGAGAAAGGGAAAATTAATTTCTTGCTCTGTTACCTCCTGTTCCTGTGGTCAGCTGGTGATTTCCCAAGTTAATTCCATAAGCCCAGAGCAGGGTGGTGGTTGGGATGTTGTTATTTAAGGGTGGAAAGGTGTGGGGAGGGTTTGGCTGGGTGATGTGGAGCTCATTTTACGTATTTGTGCATAAACTCTTGATCGTTAAAGGCAACAATGGAAAATCTGCCTGGCATTTTTCAGGAGCTGTTAATGGCAATAGAGAAAAAAATGTAATGTAGGAAAGTTCTTGGCTTCTCAGACTTGGCCTTCCCTAAAAATACAGAAGAATGTCCTGTGACAAACTATCAGCATGTTCATGGAATCCTGGAATCTTGGAATGATTTTGGGCGGGAAGGGACCTTAAAGATCATCCAGTCCCACCCCCCCATCCCATGTTGCTCCAAGCCCCATCCAGCCTGGCCTTGGACACTGCCAGGGATCCAGGGGCAGCCCCAGCTTCTCTGGGCACCCTGGGCCAGGGCCTCCCCACCCTCACAGCCAACAATTCCTTCCCAATATCCCATCCATCCCTGCCCTCTGGCACTGGGAAGCCATTCCCTGTGTCCTGTCCCTCCATGCCTTGTCCCAAGTCCCTCTCCAGCTCTCCTGGAGCCCCTTTAGGCACTGGGAGGGGCTCTGAGGTCTCCCTGGAGCCTTCTCTTCTCCAGGTGAACACCCCCAGCTCTCCCAGCCTGGCTCCAGAGCAGAGGGGCTCCAGCCCTGGGCTGAATTTGGTGACTCTTCTGATGTTCAGACGTGGCCTTGTATTCCTTGTACAACCCTTCAGCTGGACACCACAACACTCTCCCAAAGTGGCTCTGGTTCTCCAAAGTGTTTAAATGTATATTTAAACTACAAATATTCCCTTCCCTTTCTGTAGCTTGTAAAGGGATCTGAAGGTTTCCATGAACAGGAACTAAGTCCACAAGATTAAAGTGTCCAAGCAGTAATGAGAGTGGCTCAGAACGTTTTCTTTCGTTATTAAATCGCTGTCAAGAGAATAGATTCCTGTTGTGCCTTTGTCTGGTCTTTTTTTTTTCTCCTTATAAGAACAGGATATAGGAATTTTAATGACTGTGAAGAATCTCAGTGTTCACCATGCCCTTGATCTGTGCCTTGATAGGATTGGCCAATTGCTCCACCTCTCCCCTTTTTTTTCCCCCAGTTCACCTGTGAGGAAGGAAGGAAGGAAAGGTCAGCCAAAGTGCAAAATTCTGCATCAATCAAAGTTAATGTCATGAACTGTGGGAATTAGTGTTTTGTGTGTTTTTTGTAGCAATTGAAGACAAGGATTTTGTAGAAAATCTGTAATTTTTGTTAACTGGAACAGTTGGGATAAGATGTGTCTGCAATCATGAGATCATTGTCCTAGGATCCTCCTGGATGTGCAGACAAAACCTTGATATGACCCTAGAAACTGTAATTTGTCCTCCATGCAATTGCTAAGTCATGAAATAAAATGAATGTAGCAATTTCACTTCAAAAAATCATTTGGAAAGGTGATGGCAGATGCTGCTGCAACGATAAAACCTTGGCAACGAGAACCAAACAGATGCACTGAATTTCACTTACCTGCTCCTCTGCAGCTCTACCTCCAAATTTTCAACGCTGACATGACTGTCATATTCTTTTTCAACAGAGAAGTTCACCAAGAAAACCTTATTACACCTTAAAATCCAGGATTCAGAAATGGAGACTGTAGATTCATCATTTAAAAATGAAAGGCAGAATAAATGTTTATTTCTTATGGTAAATAAATGGTAAATAAATTTGCCATTGCATGAAAAGCAAAAAGCTCCTTGTTCACAAGGGATGGCAGCAGCTCTGCTGATGGAGCTCTGCTCCATCTGTAATCAAGTTTGAGTTCACTTTTCCATCTCAGAATTTGACTTTTCAGGGTTAATGTCTTGTCTGGTTCAGGCTAGAAGAAACCAAAGTGATATTTATTATTTAGATACCTGATTGTGCCTCATGGCAAATTTAAAATCCTAATAGCCTCACTGCTGTCCTCTGCTCCTTTCATCTATTTATCTCAGCACTGCCCACAATCACAGGCTTGGCTTGTAGCAGCAGTATAAATACCAAATATATTATTCATTATTAACAACTTTATTTGAATTGTATTCCACTGAGATGTGTTGTTTCCATCTTTCCTGTCTCCTGCTTTTATTAAAGATATATCTATAAGATGAAAATGTGGGAGCCTCAGAGGTTGAAAGAGCCATTACAGAGCAAGTCAAAGACAAAATCTTCTGACCTGGAGCCTACAGGAAGCTCCCAAAGGAGCTCAATTTTCACAGGACACTCGGTGCAGGATTGGGCTGTGATGTTCCCCATGTCACTGGGCCTGAAGACAGAAGATACAGCACGGAGCTGCTTCTTTTTAAGCATCAGAACATGTTGTATTTGTGAATATGGTGTTATAAAAAAGCTCAGTGCTGTTGTTGTGGCCAGTGGAGGATTCCTACTTTTCGTTCTTTTTGGTTTGGCTGTGGAGACCTCGTAAAGAAAAAAATAAGCTACAAAGGCAGTTACTCCATCTGTGCTCAAACTGTGCTCCCAGAATTTGTGATTACTACAGGTGGTAGATATTGGGAAGAAATCCTTCCCTGTGAGGGTGGTGAGGCCCTGGCCCAGGGTGCCCAGAGAAGCTGTGGCTGCCCCTGGATCCCTGGAAGTGTCCAAGGCCAGGTTGGACAGGACTTGAAGCAACCTGGGATAGTCTTCATGGCAGAGGAGGTGGAAAGGGATAATTTTAAGGTCTCTTCCAACCCAAACCACTGTCTATGAAACCAGGGTGAAGCTACAGCTCTTGGGAGACCACGACTCTGGAATTAAAGCAGTTGATAGAACACGTTTGTATTTTCCTTGCATTTCTTGTTTATCGTGGTTGTGCTCCTGTTCTTTTGCTGCTCCTGCTGCTCATTCTCCCAGGTGAAATCTTCCTTCCTTTCAGGCACAGGACTGAAATGCTCTGGTGTCAGTGTGGATATGTCTGATCATGTATTTTTCCTGAAACTCTGTGCAAACATCACCTCCTCTGACTCGCTTGTTTTGTGGAACATCTTCCTGTGCTGGCATAGAAAAGTTTGGAAATTGAGTCTTGCCTCACCAAGGTGATTAAGATTTTGAATAATTCTGCAAGTGACCTGCACAGTTTCTAGGTGTTGGATGAATATTGAAATTATCAAACCACAAGAATTTAACTCAGTTCTGTTTGCTCAGCTGTGCCCAAGACTGTTGTAGTCCAGTTTTTAGTAAGTAAATTGTGACAGTGAAGTTGTGCTCTGTCTTACCTTTGCAGACACTCACATTCTCTCCTGAGCTTCCTCCAGGTGAGGAGAATTTGGTCCATGAGGAAGACAAGAACTTGATTCAGTGAAAGGAAAGGCAAAATCTTTGGATCCTCATGGCTGTAGCGCACTGCAGCAGCAACAGTCTAAAGGATGTCTTGAGAAGGATTTGGGAAAAGCCAGAGCTCAGGGCAGTTCTTGGATTTCCTCATGGATTTGTTGTGGGCTAAGACTTGAGCACATCCATTGTAGGAGAATTCCTTTCAGCGAGACAAAATCCTTTCAGAAGCTTTGGTGCACTAAAAAAAAGGCAGATTGTGAAGCTAGAATTAGAGAAGGTGTAGGATGGCACCTGCAAACTTCTGGGTGAAACATCAAAACCTGTTGCAGGATTGACTCCATCCCTTTGTATCTCTCAAGCTGGAAGCCCTGGGTGTAAGCAATGGAAAAGACTCATCCAATTTTAATTTGAATACCCAGAGCAATAGAAATTCCACCATTTCCATCCATGGGCTACTTCCCCACAATAATAGAGTGCAAACCCCCTCTTAACTGGTTTGTAGGACTCAGTTAATTCTGTTTAACACATGGCAAAGATCTTTGCCTGCAGAGCCCCAGGGATAGCCCACAAGCCAAGATACTTCTGACAAAAGATACCTGAGGCTCCTGCTGGTTTTTGCTCATTTACATCAAAATCCTTTCCAAAAATTGTGTCTTCCTGTCTGGGAGCTGGCTGCTGCTACAACGGGGGCAGGAAGGAGGGTGGATCACTCTTTCCCTGATCTCAGGATGTTTAATGGGATACCTTGGCCATTTCTGGGATAACTGGGTCACTCAAAGGTTTATTTTGCCCTTCACTCAGGAACCAAATCCCCTTTTGATTGAAGCTGCCTTCCTGGCAATTTCTGGGATATACAATCTCAGAGAAGGAATAAAAGAAAGGCAGGATGTTGGACTCTTTGGAATGTATCTGCTGTGCTGCTCTACTCCAAGGATGCCGCTGATCTAAGAATCCACTCCAGCAAAATTCGGCATGGCTTGGGCTGGATGGGGCTTGGAACAACCTGGTCTAGGGAGTGGCATCCAGCCCATGGCAGGGCTTGGAACTGGATCAGCTTTAAGGTCCCTTCCCACCCAAACCAAGTTCTGTCTTCATTTACCTCTCAGCTTCCAGGTAGTAATGATTTAGTCTTCAATCATCACTGATGACCTTTTCCGTATTAATTTGTTTATCCACCTCTTTAATACGATTTTATTCCTGGCATTCACAAATAGGAGGGGAAATTGGGGGATCATTAACTCTGGTGCTGAACCTGTGCAGGAAGTTTCAAAGAGAACTTGTTAAAGGATATTTTGTTAAAGGTTAATTCATGGCAGCTATAAATCAACATGTCTGGGAATTAAGTATTTATTCTGAGGAGTAAGGAAAAATTTGCTTTACTGATATTCTTCCCTTATTCATGAGTATTCCATAGTGATGTGCTGTACCTTTGTACCATCAGTAGGGCTCAGAGCAACAGGTGAGCTGGGAAATGGTAAAAAAACGAGGTAGTGGGGAAAAAAGATGACAGATCTGCCATAGGAGGACTGAAAATATCACTTGTACACAATGCTACTGTCAGGAGGTGTTTTTTCTTACCCAATAGTTCGAACAGTTGCTGTTATTCATCTCCTCAGGATTAAAATGGTGACGTGAACTATGGCCACAGGCACTAAAAGAGTTTGGTGTGTTTGTGAAAATGACATTATCAAAAAGCTCACTGTTGTGGTGGTGGCCAGCAGGATTTTCTTACCTTTTTTAGTTTTTGCACTTTCTGTACTTTTTGGTTTTGCTCTGGAGACACTTGTAAAGAAAAAAATAAGCTACAAAGCCAATTACTGAGTCTACCAAACTGTGTTCCTGGAATTAGGGGGGGAGCTTAAGGTGATCTGGTTCCTGCAGTACTCAGAGCAAACCTGATTTCCACATGGATGAGGTCACTTCAGCCTGGAGATGTGGACAAAGTGACCAGTCCGGGGTGTCTGACCTTAAACCTGTAATTCCAAACGAGGAGAAGCCGCCTGTCTTGGATAGAGCCCACTTGGAGCTCTCAAAAATCAGCAAAAGGATTGTCCTGGTTGGCTTCTAAAGCAGCTTCTTTGTTAAAAACCAGAAGGAATGCATAGAATTACCTGAAGGGAGCCTACAAGAAAGATAGAGAGGGAATTTTTACACGAGCCTGGAGGGACAGGATGAGGGGGAATGGATTTATACTGACAGAGAGTAGCTTTAAAGGGGATATTGGGAAGAAATTCTTCCCTGTGAGAGTGGTGAGAGGCTGAGATGGAATTCCCAGAGAGGCTGTGGCTGCCTCATCCCTGGCAGTGTCTAAGGCCGGGTTGGATGGGGTTTGGAGCAACCTGGGATGGTGAAAAATGCCCCTACCCATGGTAGGAGGGTGGGACTTTAATGGTCCCTTCCGACCCAAACCATTCTAATCCCATGATTCTACATAGCCAGGACTGCTCCTAGACTTGTACTCAGCAGGAAATATTTTGCACTGAGTAGCTCAGTGCCCTCCTTGCTCTGCACTGCTCTTGTTTTCAATCCTTCTGAGGCATGTTGTCTGTATTGACATTCCCAGCCATCCCTTTTAAACCTGTGGATCCTGGGAATGCTCTGGCTGGGAAGAATCAAGAAGGAATCATGAGGTTTCTCTGCCTGGAGACATTTCTGTTCCTGTTACTGAACCCAGAAAAGCATCGTGGCAGTGGCAGTGTCTGTGTTCCACACGTGCCCATAGTGCATCCACACACGTCAAATGTTCCTGGGAAAACAAACCCCAATCCCAGCATTTGTCCAGCTGGAGTTTTTTGTCTGCTCCTTCCCCTCTTGGTTTAATCCAGTGTTTCCTCAGTCAAGCAATTGAATTAGAAACTGTTTATATTTTCTTTCTGAGGAGTGAAGAATGTTAATTGTAGCTGAAATGCCTTCGAGTGATTCTCTCCTAATGTCACATTTCCATAAAGTCTAGGAAAGCTTTGCTTTCTGCTAAAAGAGTGCAGCAGCAGAACAAAAATGCTAAAAAAGTGGGTTTGATGTTCTGAATGCTGGACTTGGCGTGGACTGGGACTTTGGTGAGGAAAACAGAGAATAAAAGAAGTTCCTTTACTCCCAAATTGTTGTGTTAGACTAAGAGAAAAGACAGCAGATTGTGCAGACAGTTGGAGAAATCAAAGCTTAGGAGAATTTTAATTAATATGAAAAGCCATGATCTCAATGTGTACAGAGATGTCACTGCCTAGGCTGGAGTAGAGAGGAAGGGAGTGGAAAGCAGCTTTAATTCTGCTGTCCTTGGGTTCCCAGGTTGTTACTGGGGTTTAACTGGAGCATGACATGGATGAGGATGGTCCTTCTCCTCAGGGATCTTGTCAGCCAGGAAAAGTCAAGCTGCATCCCTGTTGCTGGTACTTCATGGCCTCCATTCATGGAATCAGTAAAGTTGGGAAAGCTGGGAAATTCACAAAAAACTCTTGAGATCATCGAGTCCAACCATCAACCAGCACCACCATGGTCACCACCAAACCATGTCCCCAGGAGCCACATCCACACGTTGTTTGGACACTTCCAGGGGTGCTCACTCCACCCCTGCTGTGGGCAGCCTGAGCCAGTGTGTGACAACCCTTTCCATGAAGAAATTGTTCCTAATATCCAACCTAAAGCTCCCCTGAGGCAGCTTGAGGCTGTTTTGTCTCATGCAGTGATTTGTGATCTGGGAGAAGAGTCTGACACCACCTTCCTGCACCCTCCTGTCAGGGAGTTGTAGAAAGCAAAAAGGTGATCCATGACTTGGGATTAAGGAGATCCTGATTTATTCTGGCCAAAATTTGCTTTATTCATCCTGAGAGGTGACAGGTACCACGGGCTAAACTGAAAGTTTGAATTATCATCGACTGGCATAATTACACATTGTTTGCTTACTTTTTTTCCCTTTTTTTTTTCCCCCCACTTCTTTTTTTGTTGATGTTGTTGTTGTTGTTGTTGTTATAATGGTTTAGATTTTTTTGAAAAGGACCCAGGGTTTAATCATGCCATTCCCTGTGCTGAATGCTGTGAAAATTCTTTGTTCCAAGTCAAATGGAACACCATTATAGCACTCTTATCATCTGCTAAAAAAGTAATAAATTGGGTCAAACTGATCCTAGACATAATTCTGCTGATGTTAATGGCTTTACATCAGGAAGAAATTTCTCTCAGCCTGTTAATATGATGATAAGATAAAAATGTGGCTACCAAGGAGCAAACAAGCCTTGGAAAAAGAAGTTCTGCTCTCACTGATCCTGCCCTGTTTCTGCAATGTTTGAAGGTAAAAAGCATTGCAAGAGTGCTAAATATTGAAATTATTGCTATTATTGTTTTCTGAATGGGTATGGTGAGGGAGGTGGTCAGGTTTCTATTCCATCCTTCTCCTTTGAATTTTTGGCTCCAGCAGAACTGACCCTGAACCAGTGGTAGGTGCAGATGGGACCATTATTTTTCACCGCTTCATTTATTTTGTTTTAACAAATGGTTTCATTTTCTCTCCTGCCTTGTTGCTCTGTGTTCGGGGCCAGCTCAGCCCTTCTGCAGGTGTTCAAAGGTGTTCAAAGACAGGAGCAATGTGTAATGAGCTCTTCCCTCGTGTCCCAGCTGCCTTTGTGAGCTGGTCAGAAGTCCTTAGGTGAAGCTAAAATTAAATGGAAAAGTATAGGCTGGGATCTGGTCTTTAGTCTGAGCTGAATTTAGGCTGGAAAGCACAAAGAAAGGAGGATCCAGTTTGCATTAAGTAGGTCAGTTTTTTGGGTGGAGAGGGGACCTTCTTCTTCTGAATGTGCAGAAGTGCTTAATCCAAAGGAGAAAATGGAATCCATATCCAAATAATCCAAAGAATCCAAATAATCCAAAATGTGGAAATAGAAGCAAACAAGATGAGATTCTTGTGCAGGGAGAAGCAGAGATTTGGCTTCCCACAGTGTACCTGGCATGAAGCTGCTGCAAGGTGCACCAGCCCAGATGTTAACCCTGGGAATGAATTCCAAGACCTTTCCTTTCTGTCTCTTCTTCTTCTCCCTGCCAAGATTACCCCAGGCAGTAGAAGAAAAAAACCTTCCCACCTGGCTCCTGGTGTCCAGGGAAGGGAGCGGAGCTGGGGAAGGGGCTGGAGCACCAGGAGCAGCTGAGGGAGCTGGGAAAGGGGCTCAGCCTGGAGAAAAGGAGGCTCAGGGGGGACCTTGTGGCTCTGCACAACTCCCTGACAGGAGGGGGCAGCCAGGGGGGTCGGGCTCTGCTCCCAGGGAACAGGGACAGGATGAGAGGAAATGGCCTCAAGCTGTGCCAGGGGAGGTTCAGGATGAATATTAGGAAAAATTCTTCATGGGAAGGGTGGTCAGACATTGGAATGGGTTTCCCAGGGCAGTGGTGGAGTCCCCATCCCTGGAGGGATTTGAAAGCCATGTGGATGTGGCGCTTGGGAACGTGGATCAGTGGTGGCCTTGGCAGTGCTGGGGAATGATTGAACTCAGTGATCTCAGAGGGGCTTTTCCAACCCTGATGATTTTATGATTTTATAATTTTATAATCTCACATTTGTGTCTCAGCAGTGGCCTGGCTTTACCAGGACATGTAGGGAATGTGCTTCCTGAACATTCCCTCTAAACCTGGAGTTAGGAGGCTTTCAATAGAATTGTCTCTTATTCTGAGACTCCTTTGGGATCCAGACTCCAAACTCCCTGGGCAGCTGTTTGAACCAAGGGCTGTCACACCAAGGCTGGGCAATATTTTGCTACCAGCTCCCACTGTTCCAGATCTAATTAACTAGGAAGAGCAAAGTACTTTTCCAAGTCTTCCCCAAAAATTCACACAGTCCAACCCTAAGCCTCTGAAGATTAGCAGCATCTTTCATACAGCAGTTGGGATTTATGGAACTTTGCATAATAAAGAGAATAATTTCTATGGCCTGCTTGAGGGATGACTATTTCAGGCAGCTCTGGAAAACAAAATAATGAATTAAAAATGGCACAGCTTTGCAGCAGAACTGCATTGGTTGTTCCTGCTTTTCTGCCAGGCAGTTTTGATCCACCAAAGTGCAGGAATAAGCAGTGTCACAGCAGTTACGGAAAGCAAATCCTGCAGACCAACTGAGTGGAAAGCCAAGTGTCTCCCTCCATAGTCATCTATTTATCGCCTCTGATTCTCCTCTAATTGCTTTATTTTCCACATGATAATAGACTTTTCCCCATGCACACCCATTGTTCCCATGAAATAGAATTTGTCTGCACATGAGATGTTCATATAACGTGTGAGGGCAGAATTCATCGAAACGATTGAGCTGCGAGCAGGGACCTCACTGAGTTGCATTTTGCCTCCTTTATTCCCATCTTTTCTGCATTTGAATTGTTAAACAGGAGCTCTGCTGCAGTGTCAAAGAGTGCCTTACAAAAGCTGTTGCCATAGAATTACACCTAGAAATGAGTTCTTTTTAAATCACTGGCACGACAAGTGGTTATTTATTTGTATTCAGGCCTGTTTAACAGCTCTTCATTACAAGAATGGCCCAGAGTTTGAGGAACAACTTGTCCATTACAGCTCCTGCTCTCCCAGTGTGTTCCACAAAGAGCAGATATGACTTTTCACATCTTTTCAAAGAGTTCTCAGAAAATAACTCCCTCTTTTCTCACCTCTTCCTGGAATCCGTGAACAGCCCCTGTGCTTGTCACACTGGCAACACAACCTCGTTGGGATCCCAGAATGGTTTGGGTGGGAAGGGACCTCAAAGCTCATCCAGTCCCACCCCCTGCCATGGGCAGGGACACCTTCCACTGTCCCAGGTGGCTCCAAACCCTTTCCAGCCTGGCCTTGGACACTTCCAGGGATCCAGGGGCAGCCACAGCTTCTCTGGGTACCCTGGGCCAGTCCCTCCCCACCCTCACAGCCAGGAATTCCTTCCCAATATCCCATCCATCCCTGCCCTCTGGCAGTGGGAAGCCATTCCCTGTGTCCTGTCCCTCCATGCCTTGTCCCAAGTCCCTCTCCAGCTCTCCTGGAGCCCCTTTAGGCACTGGAAGGAGCTCTGAGGTCTCCCTGGATCCTTCTCTTCTCCAGGTGAACACCCCCAGCTCTCCAGCCTGGCTCCAGAGCAGAGGGGCTCCAGCCCTTGGAGCATCTCCATGGCTTCCTCTGCACTCACTCCAGCAGCTCCATGTCCTTCTGATGTTGGCCCCAGGGCTGGAGCAGCTCTGCAGTTGCCACCTGAGTAGGGCAGAGGGGCAGAATCCCCCCTCCCCTGCTGGTCATAAAACCCCTTTTGAAACCCCTCCTAGGAATGGAACTTCTCCCTGGCTGCAGTGGAAGACATTCCCATTCCATTCAGAGGGGTGGCACAGCTGTCTCAGGGGATGGGTTGGGATCTGTTTTCCTTCCCTTTGCTGCTCCTGCCTCTCATTATCCTCGGCAGTAGTTCCATGCTGGAATTTGCCTGGCAGCTCTTTGGAGCAGGATGGGAGGAGGAGCAGGGGCAGCCAGGCTGGTGCCTGGAGACTCAGCTCATTCCCTTTCATTCCTGGCTCCAAGGCTCACTGGGGTGACCTTCAGCTCTTCCTGCCCATTGTCCTCACTCACAGAAAATGGAGAAAGTTTACCTTATCTTCTAAGGGGCTTTGAAATCCATGGATATATGGATTTTTCTGGGACTGAAAGCTGGAGGAAAGCACAGGCAGCAAGGGAAAATCTGAAGTTGTGTTTTATCTCCTGGAGTCATAGAGAATTTTAACTGATAAATTTTGGTATTTTTACATCTAAATTGTTTTATTCAGCTGAAGAGGACCTATGTATCTGAATATTTGGCATCATTTAAATCTCTGTTTTAAAGGTCTGACTCCTGTAAGATGAAGTAGATGCTCCAGTGTCATATAAAATCTTCTTTGGGCACTTTATAATCGCCCAAATTTTGCAATATTTACTATTACAAGCTACATACAATGTCTGCCCCCCAAACTGCTCTGTATATTTAATTAAAGCATAAATTTTAATTGAAATAAGGTTTCAGACAGGTCTTTACAGCTCTGCAGGACGTGACTTTGTGGCTTCATCCCGTCCTTACGTATGGAGTGAAAATTCACTAAATTCATTGGAGTTACTTTTCATTTCTAATCAAGTTACTGACAAAATATCTGCCCCTAAAGCTTTTGTGATTTTAATATTAAATATAATAAAAGTTTAATAGCAAAGGTAATAATATTTTTAATATTAAAATGTAGATGGGCTGTGCCATATTGTCTCCCTCTTCGACAACCTTCTATGAAGATCGGGTTTTAAAAGTCATTCTCTAACCAGTTCTCCAGTGAAGGTTTTTATTCCCCCTAGAAGTATTTAAAATACTTCTTTTTGTATCTGAGTTGAATGCAGCAGCATTTCAGTGCTACAAGCCAAGGCAAATCTTATTTCATTGTAAAATTCCTCCATTTACAGAACCAAAATCCTAATAAAAAAAGAAAATACACTTGGAGAGGGGGAAAAACATCCCAAAGCCAGAAATTTCTGCTTTTGCAAGGATAGTGGTGGTGGTGCCATTCCCTTTGAAATAATTCCTCCCTAATTGGTATCCCAATGTAATGGGTAAGTGAACATATTTCACAGCAGCAGCTGTTGGATGTTCAATGACTGGAAAATACAGCGCTGGTGAAGTGTGTGGAGTGCTCATCCCATCAGGAGGAGTAAGTTAATCATACACAATTCACTGAGCACTGGAGCTGCATTTGCAGAGCAGGGGCTGCCGTTTAATTGTCGTGGGCCCTTTTTCAATATCTTGCAGGATCTTTTGTCTCAGCTGTAGCAGTTTTGGTTGCATCCCTAAAACTGTCAGTCTTCCTTATTTTTGCAAGGGCCTAACAATTCCTCCTTCACAATGCAGCTTAAATTGGACCAGATGCTGCATCAATAGAGCAGTCTGCCCATCTCAGAGGCATTAAGCCCAAAATTATTTAGAAAATTGAAGCCTTTAACATACTCTGGATTAATGTGATTAAGTAGAGCTTGCTTTAATTCATAGCCATCTATTCCTTTATTAATAGCCATTTCATCAACAGGAGCAGCACATATGGGGACAAGATGACTGAAAGTTAAATTGATTGCTGGAAGCCTGGAAGAAAAGCATTTAATGTTTCAATAATAACTGATGTAAGACTTCACTGCGGGGCATTTTGGATAGATTTAGACCAGCTTATAAGCACAGTATTTATTAGTATCTTTTAATTTTTATTATAAGCTTGCTAAATGCAAGTTGGTGGGGTTTTTTTAAATTATTTTTATTTCTGCATTTTATATACAAGATTTATAAAGGAGAGTCTCTCATGTGACTGGTAACAGCTGGGCCAGGCCATAGAGGAGTTGGGACTTCTGGAAGACTTAGGAAGAGATGAAATAGAAGAGAGGTTAATTTGTTATGATTATTTGCACACATCCATTTCTGATCCTAGAACTGTTCTGGGTGCTGAAGGAGTGTGTGAGAGGTCTTGTATGACCCATAATATAGGGGGGCCCTCCCTCACATGCTTAAACCCCATTTGTGGGGAGGGTTCAGGTTTGTCCTAGCTTGTTTCCCAACTCAGGAATTACTTCCATGCAAATTTATACATGGAACCATGGAATAAAAAATTCATTGGATAGAATGACAGAATCCCAGAATCCCAGAATGCTTTGGGTGGGAAGGGACCTTAAAGCCCATCTCATTCCACCCTGTGCCGTGGGCAGGGACATCTCCCACTATCCCAGACTGCTCCAAGCCCCGTCCAACCTGTCCTTGGACGCTACGTGTGTAGGGAGAGAGGCTTTTACAGGACAATCCAATAACGACCCAATACCCTGGAGTGATCATTCCCACAATTTACAGTTGAAGAGTTCTAATCCCAGTGCCTGGGAATGTTGAAGAGATCTAATCCCAGTACCTGGGACAGCTCCCACTCCTGTGTATTTCCAAGTCAAGTCAGTCCTAAATTCTGCTAAAGGTAATTAAGATGCCAGAGTTTCTTGGCATGTTCAGACTGGTCTGATTCACCTAAAATAAATCTCTGATTTAAAATGGAGAATGACAAGAACGAGCTGTGATTTGTGACCATGATTAGAGTCAAGGCGTAGAATCATGGAAATGTTGGTTGGAGGTCTTTACTCCAAGCTCTCGTGGGAAGCAGGACCATCTTCAACACTCAGTCAGGCCATCAGGGGCTGTGTCAAGCCAAGTCAGAAAGAGCTCCAAGATGGAGGTTACAGATTGATTGGTCTTCTGGTGACAGAGGTTCTTGAAATGTTGAGTTGGAACCTTCCATGTTGTGGGATATGGCCATTGTCACTTGCTGGGCTGTCTATCACTGCTGAGGAAAGAAAATGTGGAGCTGCTGGAGTGAGTCCAGAGGAGGCCATGGAGCTGCTCCAAGGGCTGGAGCCCCTCTGCTCTGGAGCCAGGCTGGGAGAGCTGGGGGTGTTCACCTGGAGAAGAGAAGGATCCAGGGAGAGCTCAGAGCCCCTTCCAGTGCCTAAAGGGGCTCCAGGAGAGCTGGAGAGGGACTTGGGCCAAGGGATGGAGGGACAGGACACAGGGAATGGCTTCTCAGTGCCAGAGGGCAGGGATGGATGGGATATTGGGAAGGAATTCCTGGCTGTGAGGGTGGTGAGGCCCTGGCCCAGGGTGCCCAGAGAAGCTGTGGCTGCCCCTGGATCCCTGGCAGTGTCCAAGGCCAGGCTGGACAGGGCTTGGAGCAACCTGGGATAGTGGAAGGCATCCCTGCCCATGGCAGGGGGTTGGAACGATATAGTCTTCATTTTCCCTTCCCACCCAAACCCTTCAGTGATTCCATGATATCCTAAGAAGATAAATAATGTCAAGCATTTCTCCCCTCAGTGTTACGAAACTGCATTTTATTCCAGGTCGGATTTATGTAATCTCAGCTTTTGGCCACAGGATCTTCCTGTGCAACAAAACCAGAGCTCATTTCAATATGAGAAAAAAAAAATCTCCAAGGAATAGTAGCTCTGAGAAAGGAAATTTGCGCCCCTCCTTTTGCCAGAGTTGATGTACCTAAATTCCAACAGTTCTCCAAGGATTAGGGATGTACAATGACCCTAAATGAGAGCACAGTGATCCACATTATTTGCATATATTAATTCCCTGAGTTTTGTTTTTTTTTAAAATAAATTAACAATAGCTTTTTCTCATTGTCTTCTAAATACTCTTGGGCATCCAAATTGGTCATTCCTTTTTGGATGAATAAATGCCAAGGAATACTGGTTTCACTTGAATTAAAAATCCCTTCTTTGCTTTTCTGAAATGATTCCCTTTAAATGGGAATAGAAAAAGGATACAAGTGACCTGTAGTTGAAAACTCTTGATTTGGGGCTGGTTGAACAGAAATAATGGATTATCAAATACAGTGGATGTTCATTAGGCTTAAACTGGAAGTTAATGGTTTTACTGGTCTGATGTGAATGATAATATTTACATTTCAGCAAAGGAAAACCAGCAAAAATAGTTTTTGTTTTGTGTGAGTAGCACCACGCTGTTTACTGGAATTAATTTTATTTAATTGTATTAGTGGCTGAAATAAAAACTGCTCTTATTCACTTATCCCAGCATAATTAATCATGGTAATAATTCATTTTACGTGACTTCTTGAGGTTAAGCTTTGGTGCAGCCATTCATTAAAATTGAGAATTAATAATGTCTAAAAAGTTGGCCACAAAAAAAAGGAAAAATATCTGTAAAGATTTATTAAAGGTCAATGATTGATCTACTCAGCTTTGTTTTTTAAACCTGGTGTCAGACCTGGGTCGTGCAGCTGTAAAAGTCTCTCAAGTGGTGTTTGAGCTGGTTCTGTGGTTAATGGGCTTTGTGAAGGGTATTTTTCACAAGTCCTTAAGACAATTCTTCTCATCACTAAGTGAGGCTTGTGCTCAGATTCCAGGAATGAGGAATTCCTCTCTCCATAATCAAAAATGGGATATTCTGGAATGGAGCCTCTGATGATGCCAGTAGTAGAACAAAATTCTTTTCCCTGCAGGGACCTTCATGAGGATGGTTGGGAAAAATAAAGTTTCAGTCAAGGAGCTGGAGTGAAAATGAATTCCCACGATGATTTTCTGCCTCCAAACTCATTTGATTACCAGAGTTTTCAGGGTTTTAAACATCTTTTTAACAACCAGACAACCAATTTTGTCACCTTTTGTGATTTGAACTCTTCCTTGTTGCTCTTTGCAGACATTTGTACCATGCACCCAAGGCTGTACCTTCCTGATTTCCTAGTTTCTGACCTTACTGCAATTTTTAATACCTCTACAGGGTAAATTTTTAGGCCACTCCCTCAACAACCTTGCAGGAATATCACTTGAAGAAGGGCAATGGCTGTAATTTATAATTAAAGGAAATAGCAGGATTTCTAAAGCTGTTTGAGGGAAAGTACTGTAAATGAAATGATTAAATATAATTTTAATTAATTATGTTTTATAGCTGTTCTAGGTATATAAATTGTTAAAAGTTTATCTTTTGAATCTCTTTAATAGTTTCTGCTAAAGACTTGTTCAGCAAATAGTTGCTTGGGCATTTTTAGAATTTTCTAGAAATCTTTTACTAATTTTGGTGGACTTGGAAGTGTTTGTCTAGGACAAATTAATTCTGAATTTTTATCCCAGCTCTCTTTTTGCCCTCTAAGTGTCTGTTTGCCATGACAAACTTTGCTCTGTTGCCTTCTCCTTGCACTCTGATGCTGCATGGTGAAGCCAGGTTGCCTCTACTGTTTTTTGCAGATTTGTTTTGGGGAGATCAGGAGGGAAACAATGATCCCAATCTTATTTATGTTTATAATAGAACTGTCAGAGTAGTTTAATAAAAACTAGCTATGAAAGAGGAGCTTTCAGAGTACAAATACAGAAATTTATTCTTATTTTTTGGCCTTCTGGTCTACAGTTCTCAGGTATTAAGATCTGCACATTTTTTTCTAAGCTCTTTGATTTCCAGCTTCACAAAGAGTCAGAATTGTCCTATTTCAGAAACCAAGCCTTTTATTCAGAGATCTCCTCCTAGTAGTAACCGCTTACTAGATTCACTCTAGAGAGACAAGGAGAAAACTACAATTTTTGTTATTCTAACAGAAAATAGTAAATATTAGAATATCTTACTCTCATTTCTTGTTTTTTCTTTTAAATTCCAGATTAGTTAATATTTTCCAACTCTCCAGCTGGCTATTAATAGATGTCCCCAGGTATTATATTTACCTCCAGTTATCCCTTTTCAAAGCTCTTCTCAGTGCATGACATATTCCTCACATCCCTATTATTCTTTGCTTTGCATTATGCCCATTTATTTAAGGAAATTCTTTGTGTTGCGTAACAGTGGCACAGAGGCTTTGCAGCTAAAAGCTGTAAACTTTTAAGCAAAAAAAAATCAATCATATTTTCCATTATATTGACATTAAACCAATTCCCTTTATAGATTGAATCTGTGTTTCTAAATCCAGGTGTATTGTTTATGTATTTATTGTTCATTTTTCCATCTAAGCTTTTTCTGTACCAGAGCAGACGCCCAATATTGCTTTGGTTTGGGACATTACACCCATTTTTGGCAATAAATCATCTCTTAAAATTCTTTTCTGAAGATTTGGGTCTTCTGAGCCTGCTGTGTCCTGGAATATCACTCCCTTTCCAGCCAACGGGGAATTCTTGTTTTCCATTTGCTTTCTTCAGAATGAGTCACAGTTGAGGCAAATGGGTAAAACTCAATATCTGGGCTGTTGAGGAAGGGTTAGATGGGATATTGGGAAGGAATTGTTGGCTGTGAGGGTGGGGAGGCCCTGGCCCAGATTGCCCAGAGAAGCTGTGGCTGCCCCTGGATCCCTGGAAGTGTCCAAGGCCAGGTTGGATGGGGCTTGGAGCAACCTGGGCTAGCGGAAGGTGTCCCTGCCCATGGCTGGGGGTGGGGCTGGATGAGTTTAAGGTCCCTTCCCACCCAAACCATTCTGAGATTTCGTTATTTCCTCTGAGGAAACAATTCATTCAGCTCAAAATATCCAGCAGAAACCTAAGCTGAGCAGTTCAAGACTGAATTCTAACCAAACACAGAATCTAAAACTGTTGGTCACTAAATCTTTCCTGGAATGTGATCATTTTAAGCATAGAATCATAGAATGGTTTGGGTTGGAAGGGACCTTAAAGCTCATCCCATTACGCCCCCTGCCATGGGCAGGGACACCTTCCACTAGCCCAGGTTGCTCCAAGCCCTGGCCAGCCTGGCCTTGGACACTTCCAGGGATCCAGGGGCAGCCACAGCTCCTCTGGGCTCCAAGCCCCATCCAGCTTCCAGGGACTACCTTTGCATAACCCATTTGTCAGGAAATGCAATTTATTGGAATGTAAAGGCTCCATCCATCGGATGTGTCAATTACGGGTTAAATTTGGGCTTTAAATGAGAATTTTTTTGATGTGAGAATATGGAGTTTTTGTATTCCCAACTCCGAAGCTAAAATATTTTAACTCTACTATAAAAAATGATATAGAACTTGGAGTTGGGTCAGAATCTTCCTCATCAACCATGATGAAAAGAAGATAACTCAAAAGACCCAACTCTTTGTACAGATGAGTTTGGCATAGGAAAGCTTCATTAAAGCCAAATGAACAAAGGAAAAAGTCACTGATATATTCCCAGCCTTTAAGGCTCCCTGCATTACTTAATTTGACATTTTTATATTATAGATCAGTATGTTTCACCAAGTTACTGTTTTAGCAAGACGTATCACTTTTTCCTTTAAGTTTAGCTGATATTTGATGGGAGTGTCTCTCCCAGAAGGAAATCTGATCTCATTTGAAAAAGTCAGGAAATGAAGAAGTGGTTTATGGGACACGGGTTTAGAGGACTTCCCCAAGATCCCATGGTGCAACTGAGCAGTGACCACTTTCCATATCCATATCTAAAAGCCGTTTTCCATTCAGAATTCCCTGGTTTCCATCCCTACCACTCTTGATCTGCCTTTCCATTGCTTTCTCAGTGACCCCATTTGCATCCCCTTCCTGAGGCCATGCTCATCTCCTTGAGTTAAAAACCTCCAGGGGTTTCTTTTGGAAAGGGTAAATTCATCCGGCACTTGGTGGCTGTCACTGAAACGACTTTTTGGGATTTCTTAGTGCCATGGTTGATCTCACCAGAGCTGTTCCTACAACCCCTTTCCCCTTAGACATCCCAATTCAGCCCCTATTTCCTTTTATTGCAGTATTGCAATGAAATTCCATGTTTATTTCCAGCCTTGCCCTTCCCTCAAAGGTTGTTCCCCATTTGCAGGTACCACGTGTGTCCCTTTTACCCTTCAGCAGAGATTTTACCTCTGACTTCTTTAATACATTTTTGATTGAGTGGCCCCAGCGCAGCAAGAAATGGCTTTGTAAGACCATCCCATCAGCTCCTCATTGGACTTCTCCACAGAATTTATAAATTGAGACTTTATGTTTCTTTCAAACTCCTGATGAAGGGCTTTAAGAGCAACAGGCTTCATAGCAGTCCCTGCAGAGGACAGATGAAAATGCTGCCATTCAAGCCTTGTTCCCTTCAGACATTTTTTTTTTTAGAGATGTCATTTAGACAATTCTTAATCCACTAAACATGTGCACTATCGATATGGGGGAGTGTTAATTTTTTAATCAGTCATGAAGTAATAAGTCAAATGCATTAATAAAGCCTAAGTTCCATGCTATTACATCGCACATTTATTACAGCCAGACTTGTAATTTCATGGGAGGATGAAATGGAGTTTGGCTGACAAGACCTGTATTCCATAGGACCATGCTGTTAATTATAAGCCTATCTTCAATATTTTTCCTTCACTTGGCTGAAATTAAATCAGAATATCTTTTCTAGGAGCACATTCCAACTGGGAACAGCATTTTGACCACAGGACCAGGCCAGAGGGAGTCTAAAATAATCCCTTTTTAAGGGCTTTTAGTGTGGACATTCAGCCTATAAAAACATAACCTGTAAGAAGTACAGTGAACAAGGAAAGTTTTGCTATTTCCTTTTCTTCCTACAGGTTTATGTAATTTATTTTTCTCTTTTTATTGGCTCTTCAGTGTACAGCCATTTTACAAATAAAAAGGCTTTGTAGCAGTGGTCTCGCTTCCAGATATTCTGTTCAGCAAAACCAATCAATATTCTGTTTATCAAACCCATTTTGCTGCTAAGGAGCACACAGGATTTTAGCAAACAACAGGGAAAATTTTTACAGCTCTGCCACATAAATTTTAAATACTTGCAAGTAAGAAACAGGTTCATTTAGCACTTTCATTTTTCAAAAAAAACCCAATATTTTTTGTGAAAACTGCCAATCTTCTTTAATTTCATTCAAGTAGTTTACTGAAAAATATGAGAATTTCCGTGAAAAAAAAACAATAACAGCATGTTCAACCCCATTTTTTACTGGCAACTTTATTCTCTTAATTTTGTTTTGATGGGGTAAAAAGCAAAGTGATTCTAGAAGGCACCAGAAATAGCAGTTCATTGTTTTATCAGCAAATTTTCCTATCTTTATGAATTTTCATTTACTGGGTGATTCACCTGTCCTCTAATAAACCAAACAAATAAAATTTAATAACATTTTCTCTTCAGAGGCACCACACTATAGCTGCTGCATGAGCTACTTTCTGTAGGTATTAGAAAATACTTGATTTTCTGTGGTCCAGGCAAAAATTTCTGGAAGTTTCTGGAATTTATGGACAATTTATTTTGATTTAGAACTGCAGGACTGGCCTGCCCATAGTGATAAATTGGCTTCTTGCTGGAGAGGATTGACATGTTTTGATAAAACTGGATAAAAGAATGTGGATCACCCTGAGAAGTTAAAGAACCATTTTTTCTAAAGCAGAAATTCACAGTGGTTAATAAAGGAAGCATTATCTCCTAGTTCAGTGCTGGTAAAGTCATTAAAGTTGTTTAAAATACAAAGAAGAAGGTAAAAAAAAATAGGCACAAGTTAGTGCCAATGTAGAAGTACAAAATATGGGTCGGTTCCATGAAATTCCCTCAGTTTTAGGCAAGAAGTTGAATAAAAATATTCTAATGGACCCTTCTTAAAAATCTCTTGATCTGGGATTATTTCCATTCTTTTCATTCTCATTGATTTGAAGGTCAAAAAGGAAAGGGAAAGGGGCACTAAAATATGGGCTCTTGGTGTTTTAGTGCTGAACCTTTGGTTTGTTTATTTAAAGAATAGGAAGGCGCTGGAAATTTCAGTAGTGATAACCATGACTTAATGAAAATTCCCAGGCTGGTTTGGAGAAAGATGCTCAAAAGACCTTCCCGCAACTTTTGTTGGTTGTACTTTGCATTTTCACTTGGGTCTAGACTTTGGTTAGCACAAATTGGTTTATCTCCAAAATCAGTGAGTGCTGAAGTTTGGTTGTGTTTCTTTACATTCCACATTGGCATCATGGTCCTGGCACAGGGTGCCCAGAGGAGCTGTGGCTGCCCCTGGATCCCTGGAAGTGTCCAAGGCCAGGTTGGACAGGGCTTGGAGCAACCTGGGCTAGTGGAAGGTGTCCCTGCCCATGGCAGGGGGTGGGACTGGATGAGCTTTAAGGTCCCTTCCCACCCAAACCATTCTGGGATCTCAGCGAGGTTGTGTTGCCAGTGTGACAAGCACAGGGGCAGTTCAGGGATTCAGGGAAGAGGTGAGAAAAGAGGGAGTTATTTTCTGAGAACTCTTTGAAAAGATGTGAAAAGTCATATCTGCTCTTTGTGGAACACACTGGGAGAGCAGGAGCTGTAATGGATAAGTTGTTCCTCAAACTCTGGGCCATTCTTGTAATAAAGAGCTGTTAAACAGGCCTGAGTACAAATAAATTCAGTGAAATGATCTTTATGGTCCCTTCCAACCCAAATCATTCTGTGATTCTGTGATTTGCTCGAGTCAGGATGTTATTTCTCAAAAGAGCCAGGTCCTTTTTTATTGCAGAATCAAGGCAGGAGGGAGTAGTTTGGGAATTTTGGCACTGTAGAATTTAATTCACCCGAGGCAGGACCAGGTGGAGGTGAAGCCCACGTGGCTGCTGGGAGGCTCCCAGGTGAGGAGCTCTCCAGCCAGCCCTTGGAAGCTGCTCCACTTTGCCGGAGATAATTAAACACCCCCTAGATCCAGCCAGTTAAAAAGAATGAGTTCTCTTCCCTAATCCCTCGGCTTGGGCACTCACCTGGGACATGATTAAGAAGGTGAGAATCTAAATGCTATTAGGAAGAAAAGGAACTGAAAAGGTGTCACTCAGACGTCTTTTTGTCCTGCTCTTTGCAGGGACGTTTTTGCCAGGGTTGGAATCCCCTCTGAACGAGCTCGCCGGAGTTAATCCTCTGGGAGCGGCCGTGTTTTCTAAGTGGGAAATGGATCCAGGATAAACAGACAATCTGCTCTTGGCACTCGGCCCTCTCTGCCTCGGTGTAATAAAGTCTTCCCATCTGTAGGGAGGTTCTTCAATGGTTAAGCTCCTTCCAGAGCTGAAGGAACCAAGTGCCAGCGCTGGAAATCTGATAATGGCTCTGATAAAGGAAGGTTTTCTATTTGCACAGGGAGCAGCAAATGGAATTATATTTATAATTCCATAAATTATTTAAAAAACGTGATCCAGACATTGAGCCTTCTAGAAATCTTCATACTCATTCAAACTTTTGCTGTGAGATATTAAAGATCAGCTGATTAAAAGCAGTGGGTGAACTGAGGACACTGTGACTCTCTGACGATATAAATGGACATTCAGGTGCAATTCTGAAGGAGGCACTGGGGGGAGGAGCTGGATGTCACTGAGACAATCACATCTCCCACTGATCATTTGAAATCCTTGCAGCTCCTCAATGTCAGGCTATTGAATTTCTCGTTAAAGATACACAGCTTTTTGGAGAACAAGTGGGGTTATTGTTTCTCTGTGATTGCTGCCTCTCCATTTTAAGACCTCCTACAAAAAAAGGTTTGATTAGAAATATTTCAATTTCTTTTTCCACCATAGAGAGGAGCGGTGAGCTGGGTTGATGCTGTGTTCATTTGGCATTAGGTTTACCAAGTGTGTGAAACACAAACTGAAACGGGATTATTCTGTTTTTGTTGTCAGACTCAAGCCTAATGCAAATAGTCACCAATGCCAAGATTGTTATTAGGAATAGCCACAGTATATCCTGAAAGAAAATCCACTGGATTGTGGAAAGGCTTTGAGGAAAATGAGAGGTGAATCTGGTAGGACCAGCAGCATTACTTCCTTTCTTTTCCCCTGAGGGTGAATATTGATTTTAAATCTATTCTAACAGTCTCTTAGCCACACATCTGAGGGTATTTTCCTTGAGGTCAGGCTATAGTTCTCAGAGGAGCACCATTATTTCCTTATTCTGGGAAAAAAAGAAGGCCGATCCTTTGAACTTCTGGATTAGCAGGAGCAGGCAGTGTTGATAAGGTGTAATTGCTGCTTCAGTCAGGAAGAAAAGCCTCTGTTGTTTTTAAGTTCTTTAGAAAACTCTCCTGTGATCTAAACCTGTTAATCTTACACAAGTAATTTGCTCCTGAGTGATAAAAACCTTTCATAAGCTTCATCTTGGCTTACAAAAAATAAAAATACTGAAGTCAGAAGCCACTCCTTAATCTCGTTTTAGTTATACAATGTTGGTTTGAGGGAGCTGGACACACCACAGGCTGTGCCCTCTCCTTTTTTGTCTCCAGCAACAACCGAAGTCCCAACTTGGGCTCAAACAATTTCATTATTTTTTGCTGATAGACCACATTAAACCACAAAATCTGGAATAAATTCCATCCCTGACCTAAGCTGGCTGTTACTTCTTGCCGTAATACAGAAAGACCATTTCACTTCATTATGAAGCCTGTTATCTCTGACTTGCATTTTTGTTCTGCTGAATGGATGATCCTTCCTGCTTCCCACCATCCGAATTTGGCTTCAGGTAATGAGGTGCTTCCCTGGACTGTAAAAGGCAGAGAGGAATTGGGTCACAGTTGTGGACATCCTGTAGGATGGGGGGACCCAGCTTTACTCCAACTCCCAGGAAACCTGGATATTCTCTTTTCATCCCACTGAGCAGATCCTTGTTACATTGGGATAGGGAGCAATTTGATTTTATCCAGTCTAGACTACAAATATCCCAGATGTGTCCTCTTTTACTCATCTGCATTCCAGACTAAATTTAATCCCAGTCTTTCAAATCTCTTTTATCAGCTGGCCCAGCCCTCTGTGCCTCATTCGGGTTTTGTTTCAGGTGCCCCATTAGCTGATAAAATGCTGTCACACTTTGCTCCATCATGGCTCTTTAATATTTCCCAGCATCCTTTTTCTTGCTCTCTACTTTTTTTTTAAATTCAGATTTCTCCTCATGTCTCTACTGAGCCCTCCTCAGTTACTCATTCTGATTTTTCTCGTTTGGTGACAGCTCATTCAGGACCCATTACTGGGCCAGATTCACCCTGTATGAAATTCCCTGATTCTGTTGAAATCAGTGGAACAAATCTGGAGTTTGTGCTGGTGTAAACGAAATAAAAACCTCCCTGATGTGATCAAGGGACTTATTTTATCCCCACCAAAGGCAGATCTGGCTGTCCAGTGTATTTTTTTTAGGTATTTACTTCTTATGATTTAATTGAAGGATGGGATTTTTTCCCCATTCATGAATATGTAATGATGACAGAAATGTCTAATTTTTGAATTATAAAATATATAATATATATATAAAATATAAAATGCACGTTGTGCAGTGGACTTTCACCTGAGAGGTCTGAGCACTCATCAATCTCATTATTAATTAAAATTTAAGTGAATTATGTGCCCAGATCCTTCATATTGTCTGAAGTTGGATCTTTCAATAATATTATGAGCCATAAACACATCAGAAATTAAAAAATTCTGTCCAAAGTGTAACAGAAAAATAGAAATAATGTGTTTTAAGTGCTGTAACACCTGCTAATCTTCCTTGTATTTCTGCTGTCATAAAATTTAAAGTTCAGCCGGGCTCTCTTTGACTCTTTTGAGCCTCATGGACATTGCGAAACAGTTTGGAATTATTTGTGTGATCTTGTGTAAGCACACCCTTGGCATTTGTTTTTATCATCAATATTATTGATATTTTATAGTATGATAATTATTTTCTAATCAATTATATTGTCCATATCGCCACAGAAACAAAACCCAGTCAAGACAACTTGGACAAAAAAGTTTTCATATTTTATTGCTCTATTTAGAATATTTCAAATATTTTGCTAGTTTTCAGTTATAAATTTGTTAGAATTATTAATTTTTTCTCCTTTAAGCTGACAAACTGCTGCAATAACAGCACTGTCTTCCCTTCTCATCTCTCTGCATGGTTTGTTTCACGATGGCCCTGTCTGAACAAACAGATTTATTAGAGTTGACTGAAATACAAAATATTGTGCAAAAAAGCTCAAGTATAAATGGTGCTAAACCAAAATATTTTTAGGAAAACACGAAACAAAACCAAAGGACTGTGCTTGGAATCTTAGAGACAAAACCCTGAGTGCACCTTGGCTAATTGTCACTGCTAAAATCTGGTTTTATTTTGAATTTGCAGGCAGAACTGGGCACACCGAGGCTGTCCGGGTGGTGTTTGAGCCACAAAACATCAGCTTTGAGCAACTGCTCAAGGTCTTCTGGGAGAATCATGACCCGACACAAGGTAGAGTGATGAGTGAGCCAGTATTTAATTATCTTACTAATTACAGCTGGGGTAATTAGTGTTTGAGCTGCATGGAAGAGATGAACCTTGAAATCACACTGGAGCTCAGGAATATGATTGCAGACATTTATTGACAGAGAAAGAGAGGGAGAGGGAGAATGGGAGCACGGAACTCACAGTGCCCCTCCTCCCTTACAGCTGCCTGGGCTGGGAAAATTCCCACAGAGTGGCACGGGAGACAATGGAAAATTCTCTTCAACTTTGATGATGACAATTTATTCTGTAATTTCTTTTGTCTCTTCAATTAAAGTGTATTTCTTTGCATCTTCAAAATTTCTATTATTTTAGTTTATTTTATTTTACTTTTCCTTATTTTATTTTAAAATTTTATCTTATTTTTAAATTTTATTTTATTTTATTTTATTTTACCTTATTTTACCTTATTTTATCTTATCTTATTTTTAATTTTCATTTTAGTTTGCTTTACTTAATTGCATTTTATTTTGCTTTATTTTATTTTATTTAATTTTATTTTAATTATTTGATTTTGTTTCTACCCAGAACCTTTATCCTTCATCAGAACCTGGGATTTTACATTTTTCAACAGTACTGAGTATATTTTATGATTAGAAAAAGGGAGCAAAAAAGGGGTAAGAGATGTTGTGCAGAGGCACTAGTGGACCATTCTACCTATTTGCCTTATCCAAACCTTTGGAATTAATTTATCCTTCTTGGCAGAGGTTTTGTGCTGACACGACCCACATCTGTGTAAACAGAAGTGGGAAACTGTGTGCAGAAAACATTTTGCATGTTTAGAGAGTTCCAGTAAACCTCATCCCTTCTCCCATTTCCCAGAAACGCTGCACACAAGTAACTCATTTCAATATTTGAACAGCCATCGTAATTATGCCACTTGTTACTGCATCTGGGAACAAAAAAATTGCAGATGATACCTCCAAAATGTGATGCCATCCTGGGAAAAAGAAACTCAAAGAGGGATCCAGGGACTATTGTGGATAAGTGTCTTCCACTGAACCCAAAGTGGTTATTGCAACTTCTGCCTCTATGGAAAGGGCTTTAGTCAGGAGTTTTCTGCCTGCAGGGCCAGGAAATCAGAACATTTTGTGCAGTTCCTCTGTTGCCATCCTGGGGATCTTACAGAAATATTGCTGGAGATTCAAAGTGCGACAAAAAAATGGATATAGAGCCCAGAAAACTGCCCCAGTGCTGGGAGTAGGCACGATGAAGAGAGATAACACCATGTCGGGGGGGTTAGGTTGGATATCAGGGAAAGGTTCTTCCCCCAGAGGGTGCTGGGGCACTGGAACAGCTCCCCAGGGAATGGGCACGGCCCCAGGGCTGCCAGAGCTCCAGGAGCGTAGGGACAACGCTCTCAGGGATGCACAGGGTGGGATTGTTGGGGTGTCTGTGCAGGGCCAGGGGTTGGACTGGATGATCCTATCCAGCTCAGGAGATTCTGCGATTCCATGAACACTGTGATCAAACAATACTTGCAGGTACCTCATGAGAGGTTGACAACCTGACCCCAATAAACCAGGACAAGCTCCAGTAGCTGGGAGCTGAAGTTTGGAAAGTTCCACTGTGCAATGAAACAGCTCCACATCCCTCAGTGTAATTAAACACTGGAGTATTTTTCCATCACCATCCTTTCGAGTCTTTCAGATGGGTAATCCATCATTTTGAAAGAGGGGCTTGATTCCAGTCAGGAGAAGGAATCCTGTGAATTTGTCGAGTGCAGTGGCCTACACTGTTGATTTATGAGCCTCCCTTTCCAACCCACTGCCTCAGAGCTGTGTTCAGGTTAATTCATCGGCACCATCCCTGAAAAACTTGGAGCTCTGCATTGAGAGATGCCACTATGGCAGGGGGTTGGAATGAGATGATCTTTAAGGTCTCTTGCAAACCATTCCAGGATTGTCTGATTCTAGGACAATCTCCACCCTCAAATCACACTCTTGGGCCTTCCTGGTTTGCTTGTAGAAATGATGGAGTTTTTCATCCTGTCCTACCAGTTTTTGGTTTTAGACCTTTTTCTTGCTCTTTTTTTCTTTGGATTATCAGAAATTGGCCATCAACAGAGGGTGGCTTATTTCTTTCAGCATGGAGAAGAGAATCTTCAGGGCGACATCATTGAGGCCTTCCAGTAGGTACAGGGAGCCTACAGGAAAGATGGAGAGGAATATTTACAAGAGCCTGGAGTGACAGGACAAGGGAGAATGGCTTCAAACTGAAGATGGGATGTTGGAAAGAAATTGTTCCCTGTGAGGGTGGTGAGGCCACAGGTTGGCCAGAGAAGCTGTGGCTGTCCCTGGATCCCTGGAAGTGTCCAAGGCCAGGTTGGATGGGGCTTGGAGCAACCTGAGATAGTGGAAGGTGTCCCTGCCCATGGCAGGGGGTGTAATGAGATGGTTTTTAAGATCCCTTCCAACCCAAACTCTTCTGGGTTTCCATGACTCTTATGGACTGCTTGTTTTGATGCATCGGGACAATTGGTCCACGTGTCTTGCTCATATGTTTGGATTCATCCTGATTGCCAGGGCTGGGAACCGGTGGACAGGAGTATGGGATTCTTCACTTTGCAGGTATGAGAAATGGATTTCTGCAGACATAAGTTGGACAACACCCACCTAATCAGTCTTTTGCCATGTCTGTAGTCTTGTCTTTGGCAGTGGTTGGGCTCAGCCCGTGGCTCACATAGAACAGGGAAGTGCCTGAAGGACCTGAGGGCTTTAGGGTGACTGAAGTTCATTACCTGGACACACAGAGTTGTGGATGAAATGTAGTAGTTGTGATAACAGATCAGATAAACCCATCAGTGTAATTCATGATTCTTTCTGGCTCTAAACCAAACTAAAATGATGGCGTTATGTCTTTATATCCTCATACGACAGAGGTTCAGCACAGTTCCGGTCTGTGCTTTCAGAAGAAGGCTGGATGTGGCAGCTGTGTGATTCACTCTTGGATTTCTGGCAGCTGGGAAGCATCATCTGATTAGCCCAGGCATGAGGCCATGCTAATGTGGCTGAATTCCTTCTGGGAATGAGCTCCTGTCTCCATGTGACACCAAGCCATGGAGACACCCGAGTCCTTCACACTGTCTCAGGCATCTGTGTGGCACTGCAGTGCATGGTGGAAACATTCCTAAACTTTTATCTGAGCTTGGATCAATAGAATTTCCACGTGGTTCTTCCATAATAATTTGCCAAAAGTGAGAGCACTGCTTTACCCCTGGAAAAGATGGAATTGTTCTCGGAAGACTTTGCACACCCCAGCCTTGCACAGGTTGCTTTACCTGTGTATTTTTGTGGTTCCTTAATGCTGCACCAGGGGAGGTTCAGGTTGGACACCAGGAGGAATTTCTTCATGGAAAGGGCTGTCAAAGTTTGGAAGGGGCTGCCCAGGGAGGTGGTGGAGTCCCCATCCCTCGAGGTGCCCAAGGAACAACTGGATATGGCACTCAGTCCTCTGGGCTGGTGACAAGGTGGAGATTGGACTTAATCTTGAAAGTCTTGGAGGTCTTTTTCACCCTAAATTATTCTGTGATTCTGTGATTTTGTTATTCTAATCTCTGTCCAAGAATTTTGCAAAGCTCTTCACATCTCATATACATTTCTTGATTTGAGAAAAACCTGAACCACAAGGTCCCAATGTCAAACTTCTGTGTTTTGTAAGGCAGGGATGGTAGAAGATGTCTAAATTGGGATTGTTTCTTTGCCTTGACTTGTATCTATTCCCTGTTTTTAGCTGGCTGTGGGAAATGTAGCTTTATGTAAAGACACTGAAAGTGAGAGTTATCTCTCTGACCTACAATATTTTTCTCCTTTGCGGTTGAGCTGTGTGCACACAGTGAGTTTTATTCAGGCAGCCTTGTGGGAATGCAGGACTCAGTCTGCCAAAAAGAAGATTTTGACTAAGAAGATAAATGAGAAGATTTCTTATTCATGAAATTCAGCACAATCTTTGGGTGAATCCAGTGTCTCACACAGCAAATGCCTGACTTCTTGAGTACAGCTCCCACTCAAAAATATAAAAGCTCTGTGGGGTTTATCTTTTTCCAGAAGTTGGGATAACACCATTTCATCCCTCCTACCCCCAGCAGAGATAATGGACTTATCTCATTGTTATGATGTCATTAAACATCAAACGTGTACATTCCGTGGCAGATTAAGGCCTTTCAGGATCAGTTTAGTTGGTATCAAGTTGCTGAAGAGTACAGACTGCCAGTCCCACCGCCGTTCATCATTGCATGAGTGTATTCATATTCAAAACCTCCTGCTTTCCAAGCAGTTGTCCTTTAGAAGAGACTGACTCCTCACTGGGATTCAAATTGTTCCTGGGAAGGAGCCTGGCTCTTGTTTTGGGAAGCTCTGGAGTGTACAGAAGTCAATTGAAAAGCAGGAACCTTTGATCAAATCAAACAGTTGAAAGAGATCCTCCCTGACGAGCATCTCGGAAGTGTGGGGCCCTGACAAAGTCCTCCTGACTGTTAATTTAGGCTCTATTTTATAATTCATTAGAATTGGGAGACTGAAAAAGCAACAAACAACCCCCTGACTTCTGCCAAGTGGCATATGGCTGTCATCTCTGCTCAGCCTCCAGTGCCCTGCTCAGCATTCCTGCTCTGCCAGGAAAGAGCTGATCTATAAGAGGATTGCTCTGGACGGCTCTATAAGTGCTCGAGATGTTGTTTCTTTGTCATTGATAGAGAAAAGAGGGATGAATGGGATATGCCAAAAATACTGCAAAAAAAATTTGTAGATAATTTTAATTTTTAAAGTTTACAGAGGTGTAGAGCAAAGTCTGTATTGCCTGGTTTTTTAATGGGACCGTCCTCAGAGCTTTCCAGATTTTTTTAGGATATAAGCCTGACTGTCTCCTTAAAGTTGCACTCTGACCATGGTCCTGCTGACAACTGCTTGCTGCCTGTCTGGAGGGACTTGGACTTTCAACCCATCAGTTTTGTGCCTCTTCTGTAGTGTCACAATTTCTGTAAAGTAATCTTTGACTTCCCTGTTAGGGAAAAGGGTGATTTTCTCCTCTCACTCCGACCTTTGAGCCGGATACAAGCTCTTTGTTTGTGTTGACACTGGAAATCACAAACTTCTCAGGCTGAAAATTAACCCTGCATGAATGGAACTGAAATGTGGTTTCCAGCCAGGATTTAAATTGCCGAGAGCAGGAATGGTGGTGGGATCACCCTTCTGGCATCAGCACCGATATGCAGTGCCTGAGCCAATTCTAAACCCCGCTGTGCTCCTGGACAGGGAGGAACGTGTCATACTGGATCAGATCAGAAGTTTGGCTGCTCTTTGTAGGGTGTCAGAAACTATTTCTCCACACCTCTGGAAAAATCAATCTGATACCAGAGGAAAGTGTTTGGCATGGTACAAATGTGAGTCCTGTAAAGGACTTTAATCTTGGAATTCTCCTGACCTGTGTGTGGGTGAAGTCCTTCATGTGTCAGAGATTTCAGCCAGTCCAAGGTGACTTAAAAGAAAGGCTCCTTCTTGCTTTCATGGGCTGGACAGAAGTCAAGCAGACAACAAAACTCATTTCATTTTAGAGCAACTTGGTCTAGTGCAACGTGTCGCTGTCCATGGCAGGGGATGGAATGAGATGATCTTTAACGTCCTGTTGAACCCAAACCATTCCGTGATTCTGTGAAAATGTGTTTGGGAGAAATGAAAAATCCTCTTGTCTCTTTCAGCTCTGTTCTTTCGTGAGCACAATCCAAAGCAGATGCTTGTTTGTGTAGTTCTGCTCCCCACATTCCTCAAAAGTGCCCAATCCTTCCCAGCCCACAGGAAACGACTCAGGTACAGCTACAATTCCCTGTGGTGAGCGCCTGTTGTCCACACATCCCATCATTTTTCATTCCTTCTGGCTTTCTGTTTGGATTTTTGAGTTAGTGGCAGGAGCTGGGAGGAAGCCAGGATTCCATAGTTTTGGTCACCCCTTTGACCATGGGGTGAAGGACAAAGCCACCCGTGACCACCGCTGCCCAGGAGCTTCTGGAATTCCCCTTCCAGCCTTGTTGATCCTTTGTGAATATCCAGAGAACCAAAGTCATTGTAAGGAATCTCATTCCCCTTTTCCTGTCAGGGACAAGTCCTTATCTTGCCTGTGTTTGTGCAGGAAATGTAAGCAGGGCTGATATTTTTCCAGCAGTTGAGGACCATCTGTCCTACAACAAACTCATCACCTGCCAGAGTTGTTCAGAACATCTCTCCGTCCATATGCTTGTGTATCCATGATAAAGAAGAAATGTAGGAGCCATTTCTCCTCCCTGTGACCTTCCAAACACGCTGGCATTTAGCCTTGGTGCTGATGCAGGAATTCTCCAGATTAATATCTGCTTTTTGTTGTGCTGACCCAGTTTGCTCGCAGAGGGGATATTTATTTCTCCCCAGCTTTGAAGGCCTGTACTTTTTTTAGACATTGCATAAGGAATCTATCATCTGCAAATAATTAAAATTAGACACTAGAAATGACATTGTGTTGCTAATGAGCAGATGTGTCTACTTATACCAGTGGAAGAACAGCTGTACACATAAAAAACGCTGCAGCCACCCTAAACCAGCATTTGGTATTCTGCTACAGGCCTGGAACTTCATTTGGAGATTAAAGGGAAAAAAATAATCTTTCCCTGTAAAATATAACCGTTTTTATGTTTTGCCTCTACATTTTTGTAACTCTCTTCCCTTTATAATTTGAGTGAGATTTGTGAGTCTCAGATTAAAGCACCTTTGTCATGTATTTCAAACGTCATTAAGAGCCTTGATGGTCTCAGCATTATTACAAGGTGTAACGAAAAACAGTAGAAATATGAAATCTATTGTCACCAGGCATATTAAATATATTCAAAATAGAATTACCAGCCCCTCAGGGAGCCATTCTTGGTCCAATACTCCTCAATATTTTCATTAATGACTCGCAGGATACAGTGGAGAGGATGCTAATTAAATCAGTGGTAAAGACATTGCTGGGAGGCTCTTGAAGGAAGCGAATAAAGCACAGCTCTGTGTTGATAAATTAACAAAAGCCATGGAAATCGATGTGCCAGGACACAATAAAGATAAATATGTGGCGGTTCCTGCAGGGTTGGACACTCAAGAGCAGAACTGGGTTGTTTGATCAGAGTCTTTCTGTTGCCTTCTCCTCATTCCTGCTCTTTCCCATGAAATTCCAGTGGTGGGACAGTTGTTGATGGATGCCTACTCATCCCACCAGCAATGAATTTAGTCCCTTGCCTAAAATCACCTCTGAAATACCTGTGGCCTTTTTTTAAGAAGTATTAAAGTCTTTGCCAGAGTTGCACTTTGAGAATGCAGCTTCATCTCTTTCCTGACCCGAAATCTTGTGTTTCATTGTTCCTACTCTTTGTGTTTCTCCAGGACTAAACAGGCATTAAAAATAAATAGGTGTTATTAGGCTGCTTTGCATCCCCAAGAATTTCAGCTGTCGTGCCCTAATTTGCACATTAGACTCTTCTTATCCATATAAATTAGAATAGACTTCTCCTGACCTATATTTGCAGTTTAGGAGATGTTGTTTTCCCTGCATCTTTCTTAATGAAGGGGATTATTAACCAGAGCAGTGGTTGCTGAGGTGGGCTGAATGCTTTGCATTTTGAAGTGAGCAGTGCTGAATCAATTCTGGCTCGAGGGCAAAAGTCCTTCTGGGCTCTGAATTCTTCTTTCAACTGCTTTTAGGTTCTTTATTTTACACCTGTCTTGGTTTGAAAGACAGGTGTCTGCTAAGGAAGGCAGAAGCCTCCCTTGGAATGGCAGATGCAACCCCCTTCCCTCCGAGTTATTATAATTTTCAAATCAAGGGGCTTTTAGGCAAAGATGTGGAAAATAGGAATAACACCTGACAAGGATGTGTGAGCCAGTTCCCCAGAACAACTGAAAATTAGAACTCCGACGCTGTAGGAAATGTGAACCCACCTGAGGGAGGTGAGGTTTATACTGGATATAAGGAAGGATGAAATTATTTTATAAATATATATATGTATATATAAATGATGTATATAATATTATGTGGGTCCCTTCCAACTCAGAATATTCTGTGATTCTGTGATATAAGAACAAGATGATCTTTAAAGGTCCTGTTCAACCCAAACCATTCCATGATTCCCTGGTTCTATCTGTGAAGCTGACGGGAACATGGTGGGAATAACATCTAAATTTTCATGTGTTTGTGGAATTCGGAGAGGGCAACCTTAGAAAGTCTTTTTCTGCAGAATTTTTTGATGGATTGTTCCTAATCCTTAGGCAAGGAAAACAATAGATGAAGTCAAAACAAAGAGATAACAAACATTGTTTTCTTCTTCAAATAATAGTGAATTTACTGTACTTGTGTCTGGAAATCTGAGGCATTGAAGCGTGGTATCATTAATCATAGTTTATGGTGATTATTAGTAGGCTTTTAATCTTTGTTTTCGTGTATAATTAGGTACAAGAGGTCAAAGCTGACTCTCTTCTGAACAACAATATTTTCAGTGAATGACTGTTTTTCTCTGCCTGCAATTTCCTTGTGCATATTTATAAGAGTACACTTGTCTGTATTTTGAGAGAGCAGTGTCCCATGAGCTTATCTGCTTATAAAAGCAAATTGCAACACTATTATTTTTATTATCACTAATTATTTTTATTACTATTGCAACAGCACCTGGTGGATCAGAGTGGGTTTGGATTCGGAGTGCAGGCAAATGCCTAAATTGAGGCAAGGCACTAATCAACAACAGATAAACGAAGAGAAAGGAGAAGGCAGATGAAGAAAAACAACAGCAAATCTGTGTGGTTCCATAGCTGAGCCTATGTGGTAACTGATCTGAATCCCTGCATTTCTTAATTATAGTTTTTCCCCATGATCAGTTGTCCAGCTTTTGGTAACATCGCAGCAAAGTTAATCCCTGAAGAAAATCGGCAATGAGGGCCTGATTCCAATGCCCGAACAGAAATGCCTTTGCCACATCAGATGCTTTTGGGCATTATTCCTGTTTTCCAGCAGTTAGAAAATGTGAAGCTTATTTCTGCCCCCGTCATGTCCTCCAGTCTTCTCCACACATCCCTGCTCCGTGCATTTTACTTGGGATTGAAGGTGAACCCGCGACAGAAGGCTATCAAGATCTCCAGGCAGGCTTGTCTCACCAGCACAGCCACGTCCGGAGGGATAAAGGCTGAGTGAAATCTACTTAAATTTAGATGTTTCCATGGGCATGGGGGGGCTCAGCTCCCACGGGTATTAGAAAAACTCTGGTGAACACACTTGACTCGTCCCAAGTTAGACATTAGGTCAACCTGTGTTTGGTCAGCTTTTGGTTGCCTAAACATGGAAGCTCAGTTCCAGCTGCACTGATAAATATTGATAAAAATTTCATTCCCTTCCCACATTCCTAGAATCTTGGAACGGTCTGAGTTGGAAGGAACCTTAAAAACCATCCCATTCCACCCCCTGCCATGGGCAGGGGCACCTTCCACTATCCCACGTTGCTCCAAGCCCCGTGCAACCCGCGCTTGGACACTTCCAGGGATCCAGGGACAGCCACAGCTTCTCTGGGAAACCTGGGCCAGGGCCTCACAGGGAACAATTCCTTCCCAATATCCCATCTATCCCTGCCCTCTGGCAGTGGGAAGCCATTCCCTGTGTCCTGTCCCTCCATCCCTTGTCCCAAGTCCCTCTCCAGCTCTCCTGGAGCCCCTTTAGGCACTGGAAGGGGCTCTGAGGTCTCCCTGGATCCTTCTCTTCTCCAGGTGAACACTCCCAGCTCTCCCAGCCTGGCTCCAGAGCAGAGGGGCTCCAGCTCTTGGAGCATCTCCATGGCTTCCTCTGGAATTGCTCCAGCAGCTTGAAGTTCATCCAGATCCCAGACAGATTTTTAAGAAAAGGCACCTCTGAAAAAGCCTAATGGCTGTTTATGGCAGAAAATGTCTAAAATCCTGCCTAAAACCAATCATTTAACTTTTGATTAAAGTGAAGTCAAGTTTGATTAAAGTAAAAGTCCCCTACAATAAGTTTAGTGCCATTAGGGATGATTTATGTGCACAATTCACTGTTCTATTCATCTGTTCTGTGCACCACTGGTAAATATGAATTTTCAATTAATAATTAGAAATGGATTAACATTTTTTCCTGCCCGTGATACTTGAGTTAATACTTGAGCTTTGTGACACTCATCCAAAACAAACCCGTGAGGGGTTTTTTTCTGGGCTCAGGCTGATGATGCACTTCCTTCAAGGGTCCAAGAGCATTCAAAAATGCTTTTATACAATATTGTATCTGAAGGAATTAATAAATAATAAATATACAGGGAACTCGTCTTCCAAACCAAGTCTTCCTTGAGACTTTCTAGTTTTTAAAAATATATATAGAATATTTGAAGTGTTAGAGGAGCGGTATTGCATCTGGTATGTGAATCACAGAATGGTTTGGCTTGGAAAGGACCTCAAAGATCATCTAGTGCCAAAAGAAGACCAAAACCAGTTTCCTCCTAGACACTGAAAACTGTGTATATTGAAAACTTTCTAAACCTTGTTGACAGTGTAAAACTTTCCTTTATCATGTACAATCTCATTAATGCTTTTTAACCTCCTGAAGAAACTCTTTTCTATTTAATTTATCCTTCCTGCACCACAGCACCTTGAAAATCATCCAGAACTCTCAATGCACAGCACTGTAACGACATTCTTTCCTATTAACATTTTCCTCCTTTAATCACGTGCCATAAAGAGTTTTACTTTCCCCTGGCTACTTTTAAGCTGTAGAGATGTAATCATTAGAGTGAGTGATGACATCAAGCTGGGGTGACATGGTGCAATTGATTTGTACTAAATAATGATATGATGAGCTGGAAGAAGGAGTTTTATTAGTCTTAACTCAGCAAGGATTGATTGGGGAGAAGAAAATGACCAATCCGTATCTCAGGTTGCTGGAGGTATAAGAAAGTAAGTGACAGCTGCAGAAAAGTCTATAAATCACAGGAAAAATTATGATAAAAATAAGAGCTATGAACTGCCCTTTAAAATTTCACTGGATGGCACAGAAGAGTCGAAGAGACCTCGGCCATTTATCTCCATTATGCCTGGGATCCTCCGAGAACAGCAAAGTTGACGGATGATGCCATTACATTTTTTTTATTATTTTTAAATGGAGGGAAGATAAGGAGTGGTGTATAAGTGTTACTTTCAAGTCATTAGAGGGTTGAGTCTTTGAAAGAATTCCTTGATTTAGCCAATAAAATAAAGTGTCTTTTGCTTTAGCTTTCTGCAGGTAATATATTAAACAGTGGCTTTTTGGAAACAAATCTGCTTGTTTGCAGTTTCTGAAGAAAAAAATAGTACTGGGAAATCTGTTTTTTTATTAATCAGAGAATCACAGAATGGTTTGGAAAGGAACTTAAAGATCATCTCATTCTATCCCCTGCCCATGGGCAGGAACACTTTCCACTATCCCAGATTGCTCCAAGTCTTGTCCAGCCTGTCCTTGGACACTTCCAGGCATGGGGATTCCATATTCCAGTCCATATTCCAGTCATTCAAACCAAAGGAGAGCCAGCATTTATTGCTTTGATGCCAGAGAATATGGGGAAGACCAAAATGAAGTCATTCCTACCCAGGTACATCAGAAGATACCGGAGTGTTGGTAAGAAAGGGATTTTTAGAGCCATTTCTTTGCCTGTTATCTACACTCAGGCAAACAGCAGCTTTCCCAGTGGCAGTGTGTTAATATCCCATGGCAATCTCAACCTGGGAATTGTTCCTTTGACAGGATCTGAGATACCATCACAGCTCCCTGTTCTCTCCAGCGGCCATCCTCTCACCACAAATTTCCATTTCACATAAAGCAGAGCTCAGCTCTTGAGGGCTTTTTGTGGTTAATTGGTGCTCTGGGCTCTGCTGGCGCAGCGAGGACATTTTATGTTCTCCAGAGTGGTCAGGGCTGAGCTCTGCTGAGGTGCTTTGGTCAGCCAGAGGGCAATTCCTGAATATGATCCATGCCCAACATCTGAACATGTTTGGAGCTCCAAATGCCCTCATCTTCCCCGGTTCTCCAGAGACAAGAGCTTACAACGACAGCCCAGTGCTCACACAGGGTTTGGGCTGTTGGGTTTTGGACTTCTTTACATTTTGGCGCCACACAACCGTATCCAAACCCCACATATTTTTGTCTTTTGCCAGAGAGGTGCAAATTATCTGCTTTCCTCTCAGTTCTAAAACCAGCCTGTCTATCAAAGCATCTCTTTGACAAGAGATTTTCTGGCTGTTTCCAGCAGATCAGCCGGTTTTCTTTGTCTCAGGCATCACCAGTAAGTGCCAGGCTGTTACCTCCGGGGTCTGTTTGTTCCTGTTCCTGCTGGATGTGTTCCTGATCACCTGGTCAGGGACACAGGATTTGCCCTTTCCAGTCTCTGTCTTGCCCTACTGATACTACTAAAGTAGAGCTGGATGGGAAAAATTTCTTCATGAAAAATGTTGTCCAGCCCTGGCACAGCTGCCCAGGGCAGTGCTGGAGTCCCCATCCCTGGAGGGATTTAAAAGCCATGTGGATGTGGCATTTGGGGACATGGGTCAGTGGTGGCCTTGACAGCACTGGGGGATGGTTGGACTGGATGATCTCAGAGGGCTTCTCCACCCTCAGTGATTCTGTGATTCCTCAGGGTTAATACATTTTCTCACCAACTTTAATAAAGAACCTGTTGATCATCTCAATCTTGAATGAAAAGGAGGTTCAGTTCCTACTGACAGATTTCCCTATTATCATTGAGGAAAAGATTGATCTCCTGGAGCTGCCCTAAAAACTATCTCTAAATGGGCACGTTTTGCACAGAGAATGACTTTGAGACATCTCACAGAACAGTTGTAGATACAACCAGCGTTTCCCAGTAAAATCCAGCTGCTCTGAAGATGTTCAGCTGATGTTCTTAGGAGTTATTCCTTCTTCCAGTTAAGAGTTTAAGCACAGATACATTGTGGAATTTTTAAAGAGCCCAGCAGAGGTTGTTTTTTATTCAGTAAATATTTCTTTCTTTTGAAGACAGGACTGTTAAGCTCAATCATCCCACCACAGTTGTTTAGTAAATTGAATTTCTTGTCTTGTTTGCTACTTGTTGAGCTGTGAATCTCAGCAAGTCAGACTTGCCAGAGGGTTTAAAAAATCACTGATGGACCCTTGAGATGTTTGTCCATGTGAGGTTCATTGAAAATAACAACAGCAACAGTGGCACTGGGCCATGTTTGTATATATGGAATTTATTCTGTTATCTCATACTCTTAGGGGCTTAGGTAATGTATTAGCTCCATATTGCAGGGGGTTTAGGTACAAAATAATTTAAACAACAAGTGAAAAGAAAGGAAAATTTGGGTTTGATCACTGGTCACATTAAAGCTACACTTTGGGGAAATACTTACAGTATCTGTTCAGTCCTTTTCAATGCTGGTGGGTGGTTTAACAGCCCAAGCCAACATTTGGGTTGGAGGAGTATTATTTTTCTTCTTTTTTCCATATCCTGAGTTCTTTCACTCAGCGTTTGAATTGAGACGCAGGAGATCAAGAATTCTTGTTCGGACTTCGTTGTTTATTATGTCTTATCAGTAATACAGCTGCACCGTGAGTGCCTCTTTGTTGGCAGGGTGGAAAATGGCTGTAAGTTTTAATTTTCAAAGCTTTTTAAAGTCTAAACTAACCAATTATGAGATATGTTTTTACTTACAACCCTCTTACTAGCTTTTCATGTTCTGCAGTGCAGAACTTTTGACCCAATGACAGAACATTCACATTTGTGAAGGAAAAGGAAGAAGACATAAATCCATACCCCAAATCCTCCATATTGTAACCTATTATTACCTATATCTCCTAAACCTAATTTTCTACATTTCTACATATTTCACCCAGTGATATAACTTCTAATTACACAGCAACAACCTCAGTGTTACCACACAATTTAGGAAGCTTTTCCCAGGGTTTTGGATCGAATACAGTGTGTTTCTGAGGATCACTGCCTCCCAGCACTGACAGGCTTAAATTCTCAGAACCCAGGGTTCCAACAGAGGAGGAGCTGCTGTTATCACACATCTGACTCCTCCTTAACTTCACCCTTTAGTCGTTGGCGTGGTAAAACTCTTGGAATTTTGCTGTCTTGGGCTGATCCCCAGCATGGGCAGCAGGGGAGGGGGGGATTCTGCCCCTCTGACCAGCTCAGGTGAGATCCCACCTGTGGAGCTGCTCCAGCCCTGGGGCCAACAGCAGAAGGACGTGGAGCTGCTGGAGAGAGTGCAGAGGAGGCCACAGAGATGTCCCAAGGGCTGGAGCCCCTCTGCTCTGGAGCCAGGCTGGGAGAGCTGGGGGTGTTCACCTGGAGAAGAGAAGGATCCAGGGAGACCTCAGAGCCCCTTCCAGTGCCTAAAGGGGCTTCAGGAGAGCTGGAGAGGGACTTGGGACAAGGGATGGAGGGACAGGACACAGGGAATGGCTTCCCACTGGCAGAGGGCAGGGGTGGATGGGATATTGGGAGGGAATTGTTGGCTGTGAGGGTGGGGAGGCCCTGGCCCAGGGTGCCCAGAGAAGCTGTGGCTGTCCCTGGATCCCTGGAAGTGTCCAAGGCCAGGTTGGATGGGGCTTGGAGCACCCTGGGCTAGTGGGAGGTGTCCCTGCCCATGGCAGGGGGTGGGACTGGACAGTCTTTAAATTCGCATCCCACCCAAACTGTTTTATGATTCTATGAAAATGTAAATCCTCAATTTGAAGCCCTCAGGAATGGAATGTGGCTTTAGGTGCATTGTTCAAGGGAGAAATGCTCTTTGCTGCTTGAATGTTGTCTTATTTCCCACCCAGATTTTGGATACTTTGGCTTTCAATCGTCCTTCCAAGTTAAACAACTTTGGCAAAACTGAAGAGCCTCATTTCTCTGTTTTTTTTTTCCTCTACAAATGTATTTTAATTTAGAGTCAGTTGTCCTCTTAACCTTCTCTTCAACAAATTAATTAAGCTGACTGACTCCCTGATAGTATGTCATGGTGGCACATGCAGATATTAAATAATCTGATTTTCTCACTCAGAGCACTGTGCACGTGAGCTCATACCAAACTTACATTCCTAAATTCATGCTGGAAAGCAGCACCCTCTGTAGTGATCCTCCATTCAGAGAGATTTTTGTAATCTCCTCCCTAGTTGGTTGTTAAATAGTTTGTTAAGCAATAACTAGATTTGTAAAATGTTAATGCTTAAATTCAAACCTCAATCAGCATTAACATATCTTGGCAAAACTAAAGCTTTCCTGGCCTGTCCTCATTTTATGCCAAACTGGTTTTACCAGAGCTCCTTTCCACCCTGGAAGAGCTTCCAAAGGGATGAGCAAAATATCCTCTGGTGGCACTCGATACTATTAAGTATTGATGAAGAACATTTTTGTTGTTTTTGTTATAATAATACATTTTAACAGCTAAAAAATAACCTAAATTATCCAAAAACTCCATAAAATGTTTTGGAATCAGATTCTTTCATGTAACTGTTGGTCATCGAATGGAGTTTCCATCCTAATACATATTTTAAGATGCTTCTGTGTATTGTTGTTCATAAATATTTCAGGCAGTTTTTGTTTGTTTATTGTGCGATACTTTAAATCATTTTTTTTGTTGCCTTGGTGAGTCCAAGAGGGATAAATCCATGATTTAATGAGGAGTAGTGAGTTGATGGTATCTTTTCCCTCCAGTACCACAGGCTCTTTCTCCACCCTCTGACCTTGGCCAGGGGGGTATCAGGACATCCATTTCCTTTTCCGTTTCATCTCCACAATCCTGAGAACTGATGGGAATCCTCAGAGTGTCTTCTTCAGCCTGATGGAAGCCACGAGACAAATCCTGATGATTTCCAATTTGTCTTGGATTGCAGCTGTTTGGGAGGACTCTGTTTAAGAAACTCCAGCTTTTTCACTCCCCCAAGTTCATTCGCACCACCAGACAAACTCAAAATTAACACATTTTATTCCAGCAAAGCAAAAAGTTGTGTTCTTGAATGCAAAATTGGGAACAAGGTGGGAAAAGCGGGGACAATAAAGCTGCCAATGCAGCTGTAGAAGTGCGTGTCCAGAAAATTCTTGATGCTGAAGCTGCTCTGAGGCTGTTGTTTGACTTTATGGAATGATCCACAGCAAAGCTGGCTCACTGCTGCTGGAGAGAATGGGAATGGGAATGGGAATGGGAATGGGAAGGGGAATGAGAGGCAGCAGTGGCTTCCCAGGATTGCAGTGCCAAACCAGAGGTGGGCTGGTCACCTGAGGGGACAGTTGTCATCTCTCTGCTTTGACCCAGTGTTTTGTAGTTTTGTAGGTGGAATCCATCTCATATATTTCAAATTTGTACATGAACAACTTCATGCAAGTCTTTTGAAGGGGTTACATGTATCAGCAGAAATATCACAAAATCCTGGTGCCGAAATTGCCCATGCACCCTGGCCTTGAACACCTCCAGGGGTGGGGAGTCCACAACCTCTCTGGGCAGCCTGCTACAAAAACAACAATTTTTCTCCAAAGGTATTTGGAAAAATTATAAGTACTTGGTGAAATCAACATTTTTTTATAACCATTTGCATGGTTCAAAATCAGTTTTTTTAAGAGTGCCTTGATTACAGTGACTGCAGCTTAATTATTTAAGATTTGACATCTTTATTTGACTATTGTGTGATGGAACAAAACTGTAAAATGCTCATATTTCATTTTCATGACATTTAAGCAGAGATACCAGCATTGAATCCCTTCAGGACTCTTTAACCAAAGAAAATACCTGGATTTCCTAAAAATACCTGCTGAGTGTGCATGGAAGAGACTGTGCTAATCCAACTGTGTGGAACATCCTGAATTTCGTGGGAGGTGTCCCATGGCAGGGGGTTGGAATGAGATGAGCTTTAAGGTCTCTCCCAGCCCAGCCCATCCTGGGATTGTGTGAAATGTGGGTGTACTGAACTTCTCCCAGCACCCAGGGAGGGAGGGAGGCTGATCCCACTGTGTTCTCTCCCCCCAGGGATGCGGCAGGGGAACGATGTTGGCACTCAGTATCGCTCGGCCATCTACACCTTCTCCCAGGAACAGATGGAGGCTGCCCTGAGATCCAAGGAAGAATATCAAAAGGTAACACTGGGCAGGGGGTGGAATGGCTTCGCCTGTGAGCACGAGGTCAAAGATGTCACCAGTTAACACAAAATCACTCCTTGTGCTGGGCACTCCCCATGCTGCTGTTGCAGCTCCTCAGTCCAATGCCCAACTTGCTCATAGTTGCTTTAAATTCCAGCTTTTAGGAATTTGTTTTTCATGTGAGTCATTTTATAACCATGCAGAAAGAAAAACAGTTCCCTTTTAGACATATTTTGAGTCTCTTCTACAGATTTTTTATTTAATGTGGGTTTACCAGAACAGAAGTCGGTGGTCTTAAAGCTATTCAAGCTTCTCTGGACCCCAAACCCTGAAGGGTGTCCTCAAAATCCCAGATCCAAGAGTTCCTGTACATTCCTGATCAATAATTGAGCTTGATAACTCAGGATCACCCACCTGCTGCTTATGAGGTGCTTCTATCAAGCCATTCCACAAATGTCTTGGATGAGATGTGACAGCCTGTGACTTACTGAGAGTATTTGTTGTGACACAAGGGTTTGTGTGAGAGAAGATCAACCAATTCCCTTTCTGTACACAGAATTTTTCCCTATTTTCCAGAGAAGATGGATTCTGTCTCTTCATTGCCACGTTATTATTTAACTAAAGGCAGAGGGATTAGTATCCTGCAGTGTTGTTGCACTGTGGTTGCTGCCCAGTGCGCTTGTCAATGCAAAATCCAGATTCTGCAGCAGAAAAATAGAAATTATTATCATTTATATGAAAAAACCCACTCACCTGGGACATCAGGGCAGTAAACTTAAGTACTACTAAAATAATGTCAGTGTTCATATGTTTAATTATTTAATTATACAATGACCTCAGTGGTGTTATGTTAAAGAACCAGGAGTTTTGGTGTATATTTGGTGCTAAAAGTAAAAAACTCTTTTTACATCAGCCAAAAGGTCCTGAAAGGCAGCAGTTTGGTTTTCACCAATGTGGGTATGACTGGGTTGAGCTCTGGGTGAGCTCCTAGGACTGGTGGCTGTGTGCAGTTGGAATTATTTTGAGTGCAAAGAGGTGCTCAGAACTGCAGGTAAGTGATTTCCAGATCTGATACCTGTGCATGTAAATGAAGTTCTCAGTGACTTAAATTTTTTCTGATGGGGATAAGTCAGTCTTGCAGGTGTTTATCTGGTGGTTTTGGAAGATATTTATCATTCAAAACTTCTTTTTACTCATTATTTACCTTAGATCCACTGCTTTTCCAAATTCCTTTTATTCCTTTCTTTTAGCATCTGCTGACCAACATCACCCTGCAAATCTTACAGCTTTAATTTGCTTTCCCAACTCTATTATCCTCTGCCGTTATTTGTCATTAAATAAATACTGACATGAAAGCAAAATTGCCATGTGTGAGATTGCAATATGATATTACAGAAATTTCCATCATCAAATAGATTTCCTTAATGGCACCATTTAAAATTTACCTACTTTGAAAAGTGTGTGTAATTAGTACATTTGTATAATTAGGCACAACTGTAAGTGAGCACATGTAGAGTTTGTTTTTGCACTGAAGTGGGGAAGGAAGGGACCGTGTTGCCAGCTAAGGAAACCCAGCAAATATGCACTGAAATTCCTTAGGGATGTGTGTTTCCCATGTATTATTAACAACAATATCTCCAATATTATCTACTTGGGTATTGCAGGAGCGGTGGAATGGTTGTGTGGGAAACACACTGAGCAAACAATTTGTTCAGGAATCCCTTTTCATATTAAATGCTGTGCATTCCATTATTTTAATGTAAATGTAATACAGCCACTTTCCTTATTATGGCAGCAATTTAAAATAAATATCAAGCTTTTCTGGCAGTGACACATGCCAGATAATCATGGATAAAAATGTGGGAATGGCACAATTTTTCCGTGATAAGTAGTGGCGCCTGCAGCAAGGGAGGAAGGACTAACAAGTATTACAATAACTGCAGTGTGCATGGGTGACTCCAGAGTTTTTTGGCACTGCAAAAGAAGGAAAAACCCCCAAAATGTCATTTATTTTTTGTTCACTGAATAATTGTGCATGTGCTCTTAGATGTGTTTTGAGCTGAGGGCCTGGAAGAGCCTTAAAAATGGCCTTCAACCAGAAAATGATGGGTTTGCTAGATGAGGTTTCCCAACTGGCTCCTGGTGTCCAGGGAAGGGAATGGAGCTGGGGAAGGGGCTGGAGCACCAGGAGAGGCTGAGGGAGCTGGGAAAGGGGCTCAGCCTGGAGCAAAGGAGGCTCAGGGGGGACCTTGTGGCTCTGCACAACTCCCTGACAGGAGGGGGCAGCCGGAGGGGTTGGGCTCTGCTTAGAGGGAACAGGGACAGGATGAGAGGAAATGGCCTCAAGCTGTGCCAGGGGAGGGTCAGGTTGGATATTGGGAAAAATTCCTTCATGGAAAGGGTGATCAGGCATTGGAATGGATTTCCCAGGGCAGTGGTGGATTCCCCATCCCTGGAGGGATTTAAAAGCCGTGTGGATGTGGCACTGGGGAACATGGTGGCCTTGGAGTGCTGGGGGATGGTTGGACTGGATGATCTCAGAGAGCTTTTCCAACCTCGGTGATGCTGGGATTCAATTTTAAGTGACAATAATCAGATTTATTACCAGGCTGTGAGTGAGACCCTTGATGTGCCCCGAGCCCAGGTATCCTGCAAGGTCACATCTATTTCAACTTGTGGAACTTGTTGCTGATTCCTGCAGCTGCTTTGAGAGCTGAGAAGTGGCAGTAGAGCACTAAGTTCACATCGAGCTGTGGGGCTGGAGCTGCTGAGGGAGCTGAGTGCAGGAGTCAGAGTCAGCTACTGGTGACAGAGACTGTAACACAATAGAGCTGCTGCTAAAGGGTGACACAATGGAAGTGTAATCAGAGAAACGTCAAATGAGGGCCAGGCCTTGGTGAAATCACTGTGAATGAGCTGTTCCAGCAGTTTTGCCCGAAGCTGAGGTTTTTTTAATACAGGTGAACCTGAGGTTACTCAATTTTCAAGACAGTTGCTCTGCTGGGTTTGGTTTTCAAATGAATTATCAAGGCAATTGTAATCCAAAGAGTGAAATCAAGGGGGGAAGAAGTTTATTTTTTTTTTCAGAATCAGACCTTGCAGTTGTTTTTTTCAAGCACTAGCACTAGCTTTTAATGCTCCAAGAATACACTGAGTGCCTCCCCTCCATGGAATCACAGAACAGTTTGAGTTGGAAGGTGCCCTAAAGATCATCCCATTCCACCCCCTGCCATGGGCAGGGACACCTCCCACTGTCCCAGGGTGCTCCAAGCCCCGTCCAGCCTGGCCTTGGACACTGCCAGGGATCCAGGGGCAGCCACAGCTTCTCTGGGCACCCTGGGCCAGGGCCTCCCCACCCTCACAGCCAGGAATTCCTTCCCAGTATCCCATCCATCCCTGCCCTCTGGCAGTGGGAAGCCATTCCCTGTGTCCTGTCCCTCCATCCCTTGTTCCAAGTTCCTCTCCAGCTCTCCTGGAGCCCCTTTAGGCACTGGAAGGGGCTCTGAGGTCTCCCTGGATCCTTCTCTTCTCCAGATGAATGCCCCCAGCTCTCCCAGCCTGGCTCCAGAGCAGAGATTTTGGATGGATGTGTTCCATGGAATAAGGGAGGCAATGAATTAGCACTGGCCAGCAGAAGGTGCAACAACCCCTGCAGTTCAGCACTTTAGCAGACACTGGGAAGCTTCCATCAGCTTTCTGTGGGATGATGTGGGAATGAACCAGCAAAACCCTCAGGTGCAAAAATAAGAACTGAATACGAAGCTCTTAGGGAAAAGAGATTGAAAAGCTGGAGTTTCCAGAAGCATTCCAAAAGCAATGAGCTTTGGAAGTGGAGGTGAAGTGGTCAGGATTGTATTTGTCAAAGCTGGAGGAAGGGCTGTTTACAGACCTCTGGGATCGGCAGTTCTGAGTGGTTAATTCCATGAAGGAATGCCTGGCGGCGGGAATTCACAACCTTCATCTGTGTTTTTATCTGACGTGCTGTGTGAATTCGGAGCAGGCTTTGCCTGGGAGATGGTTTTTCATGTGATTTTTGTCTGGGAGAAGTTAAATAGCTCTTTTAAAATGAGATTGTTTTTATTAAAGCAATACAATAGTCAATAAAAAAATAACACCTGCTTACTCCTCTTCAAATTATGTCTAATTCAGAGCTTTATGTGTCAAATTATCTCTGCTTCACTCTGCTGTGAATGGCAACAACTTGATTCCTGATTGATGGTGGTGGCTCTTGTGGAGACAAGCATAGCTGATCTGATAAGCTGAGCCATTCTCTGGTTTGTAATCACTTCTCTGTGCTGCAGAGATACCCTTTGTGTGTTCATCCCTCTCGGAGAAAGCTGCATTTGGCTACGGATGAGGAGGTTTTGTGTGAGCAGTTGTGAACTCTTTTCATGTTACTGTAAATGCAGAAAATTTGACTTTGTCACTCCGAGAAAATTTGGGCACCTCACAGCAGGAAAATCTCTCAAAACTAATCCTAATCCATTTCTTGATGACAGTGGCAGCAAGATAAAAGCGTTAATGGCATGAACTTAGGATGAACTTGTGGATGTGTTTACCCGGACTTCAGCAAGGCCTTTGACACCATCTCCCATGGCTTATTCCTGGAAAATCCAGCAGCCCATGGCCTGGGCAGGTTCCCTCTGTGCTGGGTTTAGAACTGGTGATGGCTGGGCACAGGGAGTGCTGGGGAATGATTCTGCACTTGGGTGACAACAGCCCTCTGCAGCTCCAGGCTGGGGCAGAGGGGCTGGAAAAGGCCCTGGGAGTGCTGGTGACAGCGGCTGGGCATGAGCCAGGTGTGCCCAGGTGGGCAAGGGGCCAGTGGCACCTGGGCTGTGCCAGCTCTGGGGTCACCAAGCAGGGCCAGGGCAGTGCCCATCCCCTGTGCTGGCTCTGCTGGGGCACCTCCAGTGCTGGGAGCAGCTCTGGGACCCTCCTGACAGGAGAGACCTGGAGGGGCTGGAGAATGTCCAGGGAAGGGAACGGAACGGAGCTGGGGAGGGGGCTCAGCCTGGAGAAAAGGAGGCTCAGGGGACCTTGTGGCTCTGCACAATTCCCTGACAGGAGGGGGCAGCCAGGGGGAGGATCGGGCTCTGCTCCCAGGGAACAGGGACAGGATGAGAGGAAATGGCCTCAAGTTGTGCCAGGGGAGGGTCAGGTTGGACATCAGGAGGAATTTCTTTGTGGAAAAGGTGATTAGATGTTGGAAGGGGCTTCCCAGGGAGGTGGTGGATTCCTTAAAGCCCATTTTATTCCAGCCCCTGCCATGGTCAGGGACACCTTCCACTATCCCAGGTTGCTCCAAGCCCCGTCTAACCTGGCCTTGGACACTTCCAGGGATGGGCATTCCCTGAGGCAGAGAAGTGTCACCATCCCGTGTGGAGTGCATCCTGCTACTATCCCTGTTCCCCAGGAATGCAGCACATGGTGCTTATTTTTATTAATGCTGAAAAAGGCAAGTTTTTTTTTTAATAGCTTTCAGTTCTGCATTTATTGTCTTCACTTGACAAAGGCCGGGCATTTGTCCTGGCCCTTTGACTGTTGCAAATTCAGCTGATCCTGCATTTGGAATTAGAACCAGGAACAGCAGGATGAAACCATACTTTGTATTTTGCAATCATTTTTTCATCTGGGAGGTCATGGAGGTCACCGAAGGAGCCGTTTGCTTTATTGCACTGGGAATGTGAAGTTTATATTGGACATTTAAACTAATGCTAGAAATTGCCCTGTAATAAACTAATGTAAATATCAAATGGATTTGACTCCAAGAGTGGGTTGTAAATAAAACATTTCCTGCTTTGTGTGGCTTGCCCTCTTCAGCTTGCCATTAATGTAAAAACACGCTGGATTTGTGTAGACATTCCATTTTCATGTCCTTAGGCAGATGAATTCTCAGTCTCTGGGGCAGATCTCCATGTCGCTTCAGAAAATGAAGATTTAAAGGGCTGAGCTGTTGTTTGAGGGGTCCTACCCTGTGTGACCTGGCCTCCAGCTGGGCACAGCTCTCCCGTGGGTCCTGGGTCATCCCAGTGCCAAGGAAAAGCAGCGGAATGTGCACTGATGCCAACACAGAGGTTAAATCCCTTCCCATCAGCCTGGAAATGTTCTCTCACATAGTTCAGTGGCATCTGGGATCCTTCTGAAGGGCTTGTAGTCCAGGCTTTTGAGTTTCTTGTTCTTGATTATTATGCATCTGTTACAGTGCTCTGAAAGTGTCAGAAGCACATTAAATGTCAGGTGCATAAATGTGATAATGATTTTAATAATGGTGGTTTAAGTGTACACAGGATTTATAGGGAACAGGATGGAACTCCTTCTCTTCAGGAAGCTCTCAAGGAGTTTAGTTTAACTGAGAGATTAGTTATGGGGAGGACAGGATAAAATCAAAAAAGGTCAAGGTAAAAGGAAGATGATGGTCATTAGCTGGTGCTGGTTAAAGACAACCCTTAAAACTGAGCTAAGCAAAAATTTCCAAGAAATAAACCTGAGGAATCATCTCCAGATGTGTTCAGTGTCATTATGTGTGAAAATGTTGGGTCTTAATTCTGCTCTGCCCTTTGGATCCGTCCATGCCCAGGTGAAGGATAAGGTTTGTAGTGGAACTCTCTGTGTGGACTGAGAGGAGGAGAGAGATTGGCCTGGTTTGAGGTTTCCATACAAATTTAAAAAATCAGGAAAAAGCCTTTTTAAAGTGACATGTGCATTTTTAATGAGCCATGGGAGCATTACTTCTGCTCTCCAAACAGTTTGTTTATCCCTAGTGCAGAGCTGTGAGATCGAAGAACACTCCTCAAACCTCGTTTTCTCAGGGACAGAAGTGTGCCTGAGCCAGGATTCAAATGAATACTCATGGAACACTTTCCCATTGTTTATCCAACTCTGAAATACAAAGCAAAAAATGTGTCTGAGCCTGATGACACTTCAGGAAGTTCTGAGCTTCACAAAGCTCTCATGTGAAAATGACAGATACTCAACATTTGTAAAATATCCTGCTCAGGCCTCTGAATATGGACATAGGAGGGCCCACTTTAACATTCAGGTCCCCATGATTTGTTAACCAGATGGTTGATAACCAATTGTATTGACAATTCATCCCTGCTGAAGTTGTTTTCCAGCTGATGTTACCATTTGCTTAAATAACACTCAAGATTCCCTCACAGGACCCAGTGTAGATCATCCATAAACTGTAAATCCAGAGAAACACCCTTCGAATCCATGGAATTACTTTGGATTTCCAGTAATGCAATTGAGATAAAATTCTGGCCCAGGAGTTTGGTTCCTTGCAGTATTTTTGTTGCCCAAAGAACTGTCATAGGATTGTGTGTATTATTTTCTGTTTGAGGTGTGCCACTCCATCAAAGCGACCTCTCAGCTTTGGGGAAAACAAGTCAATACTTCCTGGAAGGAAAAATCAGAGGATGCTTTAGCCAGCAACGTTGTCATGTCTGCTTTGATCTTGTGATCTTTTTTCATCAAGATTTTTTTCTCCTTTATTGACTTCCACAGATCTCTTGTAGACTGGTCTTTCCTTTTGTTTTGTCATGGAATCATGGAATCCCTGAATGGTTTGGGTTGGAAGGGAGCTTAAAGACCATCCCATTCCCACCCCTGCCATGGGCAGGGACACGTCCCACTAGCCCAGGTTGCTTCAAGCCCCGTCCAGCCTGGCCTTGGACACTTCCAGGGATCCAGGGGCAGCCACAGCTTCTCTGGGCACCCTGTGCCAGGGCCTCCCCACCCTCACAGGCAAGAATCTTCTATCATTTGGTCTTGTCCCACATCCTTTTCTTCCTAGTTCCACATTTTCCAAGTCTTCAGATTTTCCACTTTTTTTTCTCAGGCCTGTGTTTCTGAAAAACCTTCCTTTTTTTTTTTTTATCCTTGCAGACAAAGACAAACTTGTATTTTTTCTAGCTGACTTTTATTAGGTGTCATTTACTCACTGGGTCTGAAAGTAAATCCAACTACCCAACATAAGGTGGACAAAATATATTCCCTCTTCCTGCTGCCTAAAGCATCCTGAGATACCTCCTATGGCAGGAGCATGGATTTATGTGCAGGAAGAGTCACAAAGGCTGGGAAATCACCTTCAGTGAATCCCTGCTTCCAGCCCCAGTATTAAATCCAGTATTTAATCCTGACCTTTCCCCGAGCAAGCAGCTTCCTATGGATTTCTGGGGTTGATGTATTTCCATTGTGGCTGCTCCTTTCTCCTGTGCTTTGATTATTTTTAGTTGGCTCCATTAAACCAGGTCTTTTTCAAGTGTTAAAGGAGTTGTGTTTAAGGTGTGCACAGAAGGAAAACTGTTTTACACATCAAGAACCTTTGTGAGGTGGTGGGGAAGGGCAGGAGGAAGAGCTGTATCCAGACAATGGGTGAAGGTGGAATTTTGGATTTTTTCAGGCGAGGAATGGAGGCGATTTGGGATTTAACTCCATTCCAATGATCTCAGTGGTCCAGGGCAGTAACTCCGACCGTCACGTGATCTCCCAGTTGTACCAGCACTAATTTTAAAATTATTTCTAAGCCTTGATTGCTGCAATTCACAACGATTCTGGTGAAAGTCCATCTTAATCCAGTTTACATTCCCTATATCAATACCATTTTTCCTCTTCTTTTTTTAATTAAAACAATTATATAATACTTAATCAAGCACAGAATGCTCATGGCGTTGGGTCTGCAAATTTTCCCGTGTCAGCTGAACTTATGATGGCATCAAAGACAGATGTTGAGTTTATATTTGACCTGTTTTCTACAAAAACATTGATTGGCACCAATTACATTCTTTATCATTTGAATGTCTGTTCTTTTTTGGGGATGGTGGTTTTGTTTGTTTTGGGGTTTTTTTTGTTTTTTTGTTTTTACCCACATACAAATTGGACCAGTGTTGTCTTAACTTGTCCCTTTTGAAGTGCTGCAGGGAACTGGTGCTCATTCCCTCTTCTAAAATTTTCAATATTAGTCCTGTACTGATTATGTAAAACCCACATTTTCTTCAAAAAGCTGAAAAATTTGACAAATTTGGGTTTATTGGCCAGTGCTTCATGCTGAAGGACACCCAAACTTCAAGATTTTTATACTCCTTAAAAATACCGTTCCAGAGGGTCTTTTTAATATGGAGAACACAATAGTTAAATTTATATATATTTATTAAATATTTAATAAATACAGTTGTATTTATCACAAATGGCTGAGTGACTGTCCTAGAAATGTAGAAAACTCAGTTTTCTCCAGCAGTGACAACTTTCAGCCCAAACCATGAAGTTTGGTGGAGATTAAAACACCCACAGAAAAATTCTGGAAAAAAAAAAGAGGAGTTGGAAAATTGCAGCGAGGGTTTGTAGCATCCCTCCTCCTTCTCCACACACACACACAAATGTGCACTTTTAACATCATCATCATTTTATTTTCTGTAATATTTTTTATTTTTATCTCAATCAGCTAATTATATCCTGGGTGGTGATTTTTCATCCAGCTCTTCTTGCTGTTATATGTAAGTGGCTGCTTTTTTATGTGCCAACAATCCTAGGAAATATATTTCCCCATTATCCCGTGATATATTATTATAGGAAAAACCTTCATTGCGAAATTAGGGGATTTTCCAGGGCTGGAGAAATCCTGATTTCTTTCATTGCCCTCTAGTGGGCTCGAGCTCTTCTGCAAGGGCAGGGAATGAGGAGCTTTCCCTTTCTCTTTGTGCCACACAAACCATCAGGTTTTGTATAATTTCAGTTATTTGTCCATATTTGTGTGATTTCTAGAGCACCATTTCATGGATCAGATACGGCAGAATTATCCTGCTGGGGTTTGTAAATTACGACAAAAAAGGGATTCTATGCTTTTCATATTTTGCTGGGGAAAGCAGGAGATGGGCATTACCCAGATGAACATTCCCCAAGTGAGTTTTGGGAGTGACACTCGTAGATGTTGGGCTGGCATTGGAATATTTGCAGTCTGGAGAAGCAGATAATAGGTTTTTATAATTTTCTGCTGTTGTAGCTGTGTCAAATTGTGAATTCATCCCACAGTCCAGCTGAAGGAGGGCTTGGCAAACCTTCCATCCCATTTATTTGTGGTAGAGTCCTAGAGTAGCTTGAGTTAGAAGGGACTTTAAGGATCATTTAGTTCCACCCCTTGCCATGGACAGGAACACTTTCCACTAACCCAGGTTGCTCCAAGCCCCATCCAACCTGGCCTTGGACACTTTCAGGGATCCAGGGGCAGCCACAGCTTCTCTGGGCACCCTGTGCCAGGGCCTCCCCACCCTCACAGCCAGGAATTCCTTCCCAACATCCCATCCATCCCTGCCCTCTGGCAGTGGGAAGCTCCTTGTTCTGTCCCTCCAGGCCCTTGAGGCAAAGAGAATAATTTTGAACAGTAAGATCAAAGGAAGTCAAACACGGCTCCAGACTGGTTGTTATTATTTTTTATTTTGAATTAGCAAACAATTTACAAATGTATAGCATATCATAATGTGTTATGGCTTGCTAGTCTTAAAATACGAGTGACTTTTTGATGTAAAATCCCTGTTTAATATATGTTGGCTTCATACAATGTCATATTTCTGCACTATCCTGGAAAGAGAGGGAGGGAAAAAGCTCTAAAGGGCATTTTGGAAATGACAGCATAATTCTGTCTCAGATACTTGGTTTAGGTCAGGCATTAATTTACATCATGAGAAAATCACGGTGTTCATTAGAGAGCAAAGCACAAGGGAGTCAAGCACCTGTGCAAGAGGCAAAAGCAGGTTTGTTTAGAGTCACAGAATCATGGGATTGTTTAGTTTGGAAAAGCACTCGGAGATCATCCAGTCCAACTGTTCCCCCAGCACTGCCAAGGCCAGCACTGAGCCGTGTCCCCCAGTGCCACATCCATACGGCTTTTAAACCCCTCCAGGGATGGGGACTCCAGCACTGCCCTGGGCAGCTGTGCCAGGGCTGGACAACTTTTTTGGGAAAGAAATTATTCCTAATATCCGATCTAAACCTCCTTGGCACAACCTGAGGCCATTTCCTCTTTTCCTGTGTGATGGAATCACCATCCACAAACAATGGTTGTGTATCCACTGATGTGATGGGTGTTGCATTTGCTGCCTTCCAGTGCATTGGAATCTCCCTGGTTTGCCAGGATGTTGAGAAACAATGGAAGGCGGCTGGGGGAGTGCTTCGGGCAGCTCCTTCAGCACCTTTGGCTGGATCCCATCCGACCCCATGGGCTTGTCTTAGTGGTGTAGCAGGTTGACAACCACCTTGGATTATGGGATTCATTCTGCTCCCTGTTTCTGTCTGAAGAACAACTGGTCTGACTGTTAAAGACTGAGGCAAAGAAGGCATTAAGTACCTCCACCTGCTCCTCATCCTTTGCCGTTCCTTTCCCCCTGCACCCAGCAAAGGATGGAGATTTGCACATCCGTGTTTGCGATGTGCATTGAGAGCGGCAGGGGAAAAAATCCTGCAGCTTTGCACTTTCCTTCAGGAATGACTCACTCCCTCTGGTGGGAACATTTCATTCGGAATGTGTGATGCTGCTTTCCCTCCTCCTCCTGTATCCACCCCCTTCCCCACATTCCCATTCCTGCTGCTCTGTGTCTGACATCTGCTCTGTGTGCTGCAGAGCGGCACTTTGGTTTCTATGGTAGCTGCTGTAGCCACTGGACCCATGGACTGGGAGGGAGAGGAGGAAAAAAATGCTCCAAGTGTCCAGATTCCGGTGCAGGTTCAATCTCCCTTGGCCAGAGGGCTGGGATGTGTTGGGAGAGGGTGTCCCAAGGGTAGGTCACTCCCATGGCCAGCAGCTGCCAGGACATTCCAGGGTCCTTTCCTTTCTCGTCCAGTGAAAAGGGCCTGCAAGACAGCAGTGAAGTGGAGGGTGTGAAGAGCAGCAGGTTTTGGGTTTGGTTGAACTTCACGTTTCTTTTTGTCTTGTTTAGGTCTTCAGTTTGCAGGGAACTCTCCTTGGCTTCTGCCTTTAAGATGGTGAAAATGCAGATGCCAGACCTAAGATATTGTAATTAAGTGTCTATTTATAACAGAGTTTATCATTAGAATTATCATGTCATTTTTTAAACAAGGGAGGATAATGCCAGTTCACAATCTACACCTGTAGCTGTTGATTGTTTTATTTTTAAAATTATTTTAAACACAGTTCTTTGATTTGTTCTGGCTCTGAATTCATTAAGAAGCCTGATTTAGCATCCTGCCACATTGTCTGGGGCTTCTTCACTCCTCCATCCCCTCAGGTACAAACACCAGGATTCTGAGCTGGCTCACTTCAGCTAAAAGGGAGTTGACTGAAATATAGAGCCCACTTCTTCATGTTTAAACATTCTTTATAGAATTGAATCAGAATAAGGATTTTGCAACAATTCCTTCATGGAAATGTCCAGCCCTGACACAGCTGCCCAGGGTATCCCCATCCCTGGAGGGATTTAAAAGCCGTGTGGATGTGGCATTTGGGGACATGGCTCAGTGGTGACCTTGGCAGTGCTGGGATGGTTGGACTCAGTGATCTCCAAGGGCTTTTCCAACCTTAATGATTCTGTGGTTCCATAATGTTATTATGTCACACCATTGCAAAGATAAATCTATTTTAGCGCAGTTTTTTCACGGGAAACAATGCCAGTGGGAGCTGGGTTCCACAAATTCATAATGAACTTGGTAAATCACAAAATCATGGGATGGTTTGGGTTGGAAAGGACCTTAAAGATCATCTCGTTCCAACCCCTGCTGTGGGCAGGGACACCGGGGAGAGGACCGGTTGTCAGGGTTGAAGACTGTGCCTCCCATACCCGTGTGTGGTGTGTGGACACACGGATGATCCTGAGCTCTGACACATCTCCAGAGAGACAGGTCCTGCCTGAGTGAGGGGAACTTAGTGCTGGATGTACTTTAGAGAACTCTGAAGAGCTCTCTTTATGACAGATGAACAAGTCCTTTTCAGGTCCATGCTTCTTTTATTTCTTTTCATTGAAAAATGGTTTTTATTCCATTTCCTGTAATCCTTGGAATTTCAGGATGCTAAGGCCAAGTGTTTTTTCTTATGTGAAGAATATTTTACATCTTCAGCATTCCTGCTGTACTTTGTATGATTCTATTATCCAGCTGTGTTTGCACCTTGCATCTTTCTTTTCATTCCATTTTGTCACTTATTCCCATTTAATCCTATATAATCTTTCCTGGAGTCTTTATCAGCAAGCCAGACCTCAGATCCCCTCAGCCTAAGTAGTTGTCAATGACGTGATGAATCCTCTAAAATCCGTTTGAGTCTGGTGTCTCTGGAGCTCTGGTGCTGTTCTAAAATAGCCCAAATGGGATTTTTTTATGGAAAAATAGGGCAAGTTGGATTTTTTATGGAAGACTATGGCACAAGAAGAGCCTTTACCACAATCCTTAGTATTTATGGTTGTCTCCCAACTTTAAGGTGCTGCTTGTCTCCCTGTTTTACCCTCAGTCTTGCTTGTGTTCCCATCTGTTGTATGGACCCTCTTCCATTTGCCTGGAAATCCCAGCCACCTTTAAGGACATTTCATTTCTATTTATCATTAGCAGTCCTTATAAACACCTTTTTTTCCTTTTTGTTCCCCTTTTTGCCTGTGAGCAGAAAGGCTTTACAGCCTCTAAACTGACTCAACTCTGACTTGAATCCCTTGAGGTGCCACACTGGGTAGATCACATGCAGAATCACAGAATCATTTTAGGTGGGAAAAGGCCTCCAACATCATCAGTTCCAACCTTTAAATCCTACCCGTGCCTTCTAAATGTAGCCAAAAAATAAAGTTAGATCTCTTTAAAAGATGATTAAGTTATCTGGGTCCTCCCCCTCACAGAATCATTGAGGGTGGAAGAGACCTTCTAGGTCATCAAGTCCAGCCTGTGACCGATCTCCAATTTGTCACCCAGCCCAGAGCACTGAGTGCCACGTCCAGGCCTTCCTTGGACACCTCCAGGATGGCTCCCTGGGCAGCCCCTTCCAATGTTAAACAACCCTTTCCGTGATGAAATTCCTCCTGATGTCCCACTGGACATCATGGAGGGGCATGGTAGATTCCACCTGGTTTCCATTATCCCATAATGGTGCATAATTGCCATAGCCTCAACTGAAAATTATATTTTTTGGAACTAAGATCATCCCACCTTTTCCATTATTTGGCTCTTTTGCACCAGTTATTTGTTTTTCTTTCTTGAGCTTAGTTTATGACTTATGTGTCTAGGTATGGATGAATGTTAGAAGATAATATTAAAAAGGGGATCAGCATGTCGCAATGATCTATTAAATAGTGTAATTCATCATTGTGCAGAGGCCATCATTAATTTAATTTGTTTAATTAAAATAGCCCATTAAAATGGATTTAGTTACTGGCACCAAACCACTGCTGGCTTCCTTTTTGTTACTGGGACATTTTATTATACAAAGTCTCACCAAATTCAACGTTTTGCTAATTGAGTCAGTGGTTCAATTTGAAATTAGTGTTGCTGGGAAGGAGAAACAAATCAAATAGAGAACCTCATTAGCATTTAGGACTTAAAACAGGGGGTTTCCTTATTTCCCTTTTAGTGGCTGTGAGCAGGAGGTCAGGTTGTTCTGTGAACATTAAAAAATGTCATCCCCCGACTTGCTGTTTGCCTGACAGTGCCTCGTGTTTATCCTGACAGGAAGAAGCAAACAAAACAAAATGAAAAGGTAATGAGGTAGAGCACAGAGGGGATGGGAAATCTTCCCCTCAGAAAGCCCTGCAATGTTTATTAATGCTGCTGGGTCAATGGAAAAATGCAGCCTGCAAAAAAAAAAAAAAAAAGCCATGGAGTGTTTTTCCATTTCAACTTGTCCTTTTGGAATTTGCCCATGGTAGAAAAGACAAAAATGAAATAATTCCATCTCTGAACATAAAAGCACATAATATATTGTGGTCAAAAGGTTTCACTTCTAATGTGGTTTTGTAACATCATGCACGGAGTGGAGAAAGTCCAGTTTTACCCTTTCAGTAAAGTCTTTATTGTTAAGAATTACCTTAGAATCATGGAATGATTTAGATTGGAAGGGACATTAAAGCTCGTCCCATTCCACTCCCTGCCATGGGCAGGGACACCTCCCACTAGCCCAGGTTGCTCCAAACCCCATCCAACCCGGTCTTGGACACTGCCAGGGATCCAGGGGCAGCCACAGCTTCTCTGGGCACCCTGTGCCAGGGCCTCACCACTGTCACAGCCAACAATTCCTTCCCAATATCCCATCCATCCCTGCCCTCTGGCACTGGGAAGCCATTCTCCCTTGTCCTGCCCCTCCATCTCTTGTCCCAAGTCCCTCTCCAGCTCTCCTGGAGCCCCTTTAGGCCCTGGAAGGGGCTCTGAGATATCCCTGGAGCCTTCTTTCCTCCAGGTGAACACCCCCAGCTCTCCCAGCCTGGCTCCAGAGCAGAGGGGCTCCAGCCTTTGGAGCATCTCCATGGCCTCCTCTGGACTCTCTCCAGCAGCTCCATCATAGCCCTCACCTTCCCGCTGGCTTTTCTTTCCTCCTCCCTTGCTGTTCACATTCTTCTTTCTCCTGCCATCTTCCCTCTTTGGTTGACTTTGTGGGGCCTTGAAGTAAAACCCCCAAAGCTTTTGTTCTCTACAAAACCCCAGTATGTGCCTGTGCTCTGGCCTGGCTGTTCCACCCTGGATGAGCTGCTCCAGTTTCTAAAACCTGAAGACAAATGTCTGAGGGCTTGGTAATTCTGTAGGAGATGGTAGAGGAAAAATTTGGTTGCCTGATGTAGCACCTGGTGCGATTTGTGACTCTTCAGACATTGGTGTGGGGCTGTGTAGGGTGAAAGAATGTGGAGGAGGTCTGCAGGCTTCTGGGTCAGTGGAAGGAGATCAGAGCGAATCTGAATTTGGGCAACTGAATCCAACCTCCAGTTTACCGGCAGATCCCTCTGCTGTAGGATCATGCACAACTGGGTCATGGAGTGAGCTACAGTTATTTGCCCCCAGTTTGGGCTGTTTTAGTCTCTGTTACAGATCCAGGTGGAAACCAGGCTGACCATGCTGTGCTAAGCCTGGCCTGGCCTGGGCCCAGGTGCTGCCCCGCCCTGTGCACCCTCCTCAGCTGTTGGAGTGGTCACTGATGGTTTCAGCCTTGTGTCACTTAGGAGCTCTAAAGCCCAGGAGAGGTCTGAGGGTGACAAGGGGACAGTTCCCAAGAGGCAGTTCCAGCAGGACTGGACCCTTGGGAACAGCAGGGTCTGGCTGCTTGGACGTGAGCCCAGCTGCTCATCTGGACCACAGTGACTGATGGATGACTCAGCACACTTGGTTTCCCAGGATGAATGAAGCCATTCCACAGAATTACTTCCAGGAATGAGAAGGACTTACACTGGCTCCTTGGATTGTGATGAAATCAAGGAATACTCCTACATAACTCACCTCGTGCAGATGGATGTCGTCATGCCTGCTGAGAAAATTGATGGAATATTTGGCAAAAACCCCATAACTTTCTCTGGAGATTTTCAATTATCTAAGCAGACAAGGACCATTGGATGGGGCTTACAGCAACCTGGGCTAGTAGAAGGTGCCCCTGCCCATGGCAGGGAAGTTGGACCAGAAGAGCTTTAAAGGTCCATCGCAACTCAAACCATTCTGTGGTTCTGTGACCTGGGGACCCTTCTGGGTGGCACTGTGAATTGTGGTGCCGACTGACCAGTGGTACAAGGGACAGAGGGCATTCTTGGTAAGACAGTCTCTGGTGCCAAAGACTTATTGGTTATGGTGAGGGAAAGAAGCCTCACCCAGAATGCCTTGTTCGGTTATGGTAATGTACCCCAGTTCAGCTTCCCCAGTTGGCTCCTGGTGTTAGCCACACCTCTGTACTTAAGCCTGAGCTGTCACATGCTTGGGGTCATTGGCCTCTGGAAACCTTCACAAGTTGTAGCAGTAAACTGCTTTCTGTGGAACTCTAAGCAAGGACGCTTCTCAACTCTGTAATATTACTGGAGCCATCCCCGCGGCTGTGTGCTCATGCACGTGAGCCACGGAGCAGGCAGGGAACCCAGTAATAGGTGGTGCCCCACACTGGGCACCATTTAACACTGTCCCTGTCCAGCTCTGTGGGGTCCCGCGTGCTCCCACAGACGCACGGGTGGGTTCAGTGTTATAGTCGGCAGCAAAGAGTCGAGAAGGGCATTTGCGTGCGTTCTGGCAGGAGCATTTTGATGCCTTTTCCTGGTCTTAAAATCAAGAGTCAAACACGGTTAGAAGGGGAAAAGGGATTTTACCTTGGTATTTATTTTAAGGATCCTTAGGTGCACACGTCCAGGTCATATACATTGAAATGCACCCTGCCGAGTATCCCCCAAGGATCGGGTATAACATTATAGGTTTTACTAATTAGCATATCTATCAAAGATTCCCCAATGAGAGGCTCAAGTGAGCCCCCCTCCCCAAGGAGCCTTCCCCTGGATGGTTCTATCTCAGTTTACAGAATGTGTTCTGGAGAGGACCTTGGGGTCTGGGGCACACTGATCCCTAACTACGAAGCCTCTAAGATGTTGAGTCTCCTAACTTGACAAACAAGTCCAAGAATGTAGGCGAAAAGCACTAGGAATACAAAAGTTGTAAAAAGGTATAACAGGGGTATAAAAGAAAAGGCAAAAAATCTTCATGGCATCAATTTATTGCTGCTACGCTGCTGAAGGTTGCAGAGGCAAATACCAACATGAGCTCACAGTTTTATCTGGGGGCGGGGAAAAGGTGGGAGCAGGGAACGGGGACCAATGGGGAGCTCTGGGGGAGTAACAAGGGGTAGAGGCCAACCGGGGAATCCAAACTGGGACAGATTAAGACAACAGAACAGGCATCCTGGGAGAAGCCTTCTGGTCACCCTAACATGAAGTGGTTCCTGTGGCACTGGGGACTTGTCTTGCTGAAAACTCTCTGTCCCTTGTAATGTGTGTTCACCGGCCACCACCACAGTGAATCACTGGGAGACACTGGGTAAATCTGGGATCTGTTGACCAAATTATTTTCTGTCGCACTTGAGGAATGGGGTGATGAGGGAACATGGAAGTATTGAGTACAAAAAGACTGTGATTTGTTATCTAGCAAACAAGCTGAGCAAGGAAAGAGATTCTTTTCTAGAAATAGTAAAAGTAAATATCAGGAAGAAGGTAAAAAGCCGTTTAAGGGGAAGAACAACTTTTTAGCACAAATCCAGGTGAGTATAAATTGCCCATCTTTGTGTTTAGGATTGGAAGTCAGATGTTTTATAATCATTAGAGCAGCTGGGTTCAGGAACAGCTGTCCAAACAGAATAGAAGAGGTGAGAAATCTGACAATTTATGCAACAGGGTGTGCAAAGTTCACGAAAGGATGGATGTGAGCTTCCAGTGGCAGGAAACCCAATTTGATAACACAGGAGGAGGTTTTCCAAACCTGCACTGCAAAGTGCTGCTATTTTATGAACTCATTTCTCCTCAATTTTTTCCCATTTTAAAAGAGCTGGGACTGCATTAAGCCATTGTACTGCATCCCATGCCTGGCCTTTATGAATTTATAGATTAATTGGGAGAGCCATTTGTTGATCAATATTCAATTTCCTGGGCCCTATGGTTCAGCCTGTTTTGTGTATCCCACTATTCCCAGCTGTTTGTGCAACGTCACAAGTTGCAAAGTCAGATGGACTGAAAAGATTTGATGTGCAGAAAATCAGCAAATTCTGTGGCCAGGGAGAGCTCCAAGGTCTCCCTGGAGCCTTCCCTTCTCCAGGCTGGATATTCCCAGCTCTCCCAGCCTGTCTCCAGAGCATCTCCGAGGCCTCCTCTGGACTCACTCCAGAATATCATATTATATACACACTTACACATAGGCCTGTTTATTTTTTTAACTAATTTTACCATTTCCAGTGTAAAAATATTATTGGAAATTATACGCTCTAACATAAACAGGAAGTCCAACCAGTTCACCAACATAACATAGATGTAGAATTTATTTCCACCACTGAATTCAGAGGGAATACAGATCACAAGCAGCTGAAAGACTGAAATCAGCCTTTTCAGGTATTGAATAAATAGAATAAAAAGGGCTGTATTCATGGAGTAAAATGATAGTCTGTGGATGGATGCAAAAGGGGGTCTGGAGCTTTTTTTTTTTTTTTTTTACAATTTCAGGCTTCATTTTGCCAAAGATATCAAGTAAATCCTAGATATTGGTGGCCCATGGTGTCTGCTGAAGGAGTAGAGCTTTCCTGTCAGGAACCATATTTAATTCAGGTGATCAGAGTATCTGAAAACACTGCTGAATATTCCAGCATATCCCTGATGTGGAGAACTGGATTGCAAATGCACTTTGATTCTTTTTAACCTACGAGGTTAATTATTGCTTTGATTATAGAGCTGGAGTTGCCATCTGTCACAAGCTCTGTGGGATGACCAAGCTTCTTTTGGCATTGTGGTTTCCTACATATAATGTTTGTTATTCCCAAAATAATACAATGTGGGACAGATACTATCATCCTGGGACTGCCTGCCATGTGATGGCTTTCTCATCCTCACACTGCACTGATAATGCAATTCCATTTCCATGTGCCACCATTAGGCTGTGAGGGATATGATATTACTTTGTGCAGAGCTCAGAGAGAGGGAGCAGCGCTGCATCCCACTGATAGGTATGTGTAATTAATATTATTTCTGTGGACAAGTTTGCCAGGAGCTTTCTGGAAAGTTGAGAAAAGAGGGTGGCACTATCAGGTGAAACTATTTTCATTTTGTTGAGATCCTCCTGAGATCTACCATAAAACAACCCTTTTCTCCTGGGCATTGGGAAGCCAAAAGATCAAATCTCCTGATGCTGACCAAGGTGGGGAAGCACTGGAATGGCTTCTAAGAGGAGCTGTGGCTGCCGCATCCCTGGAAGTGTCCAAGGCCAGGTTGGATGGGACTTGGAGCAACCTGGGATAGTGGAAGATGTCCCTGCCCATGGCAGGGGGTGGAATGGGATGATCCTCAGGGTGCTTTCCATGCCAAGCCATCCCATAATTCCATGATTCTATCGCTGTATTACAAAGGAAATGCAGAAACACATCCAGGCTTGTTGGAGGCTTTGCAGTTAAACATTTAACTAGCATCCAAACTGGAAACACTTCCAGGTGAGAAAGCAAAATATGTGGAATTGTCACTAAATGAACAGGCAGCTCTGTTATCCCTTAGCTCAAGTCTTAATTGAGCTTGGGCTGTAATTCTGGGAGAACACATTCCCATTGGTGGCCTTGCTGTGACAAGGACTGCAGCTAGTGGGAGAAATTTGGGAAAACACTCACATTCTGGGCCAGAACTAAATTAAAAGCTCATTTCACACACTGGCAAGTTCGTGCAGTAACACCACCAAAGCCTTGTGCAGGTATTTTTCCCTGAAAAACAGGTAGAGGAAATCTGTGGGATGTGTCACTCTTTCCTGTTTGCTGTTAAAAACATCCCTCTGTGTGCCATCCCACCCGGTCACTCCTTCCTTCTTCAGGCTTTTCCTTGGCATTTCTTGATCTAGAACCAATAAAGAATATTTGAACACAGGATGGGTTTGTGGAACAACTTCAGAAGTGTTGGATTTTTTTCCCCCATGTTTCACATTAAGCAAATCAACCTTAAAGGAGAGGGCTGGGGTGTTACCTCCTTTTTCAGTTTGTTGAAGTGTTGCTGATGTAAATCCTTCTGACCATTTCCAATCTCATAAAAAGGAGGAAAATAAAAGATGAAAAATTAATTGTCAGCACCTTTCATGATGAGCTGTACTGACAAATTGTGGTGTCTGTCTACAGGCAGTGAATAAAGTGCTTGGGATTTCAAATTCTGGGAGACGGGAGATAAGAAAAAAAATTCCTTGGGTGTTTGGGGTTTTTTTTAACCCCTTTTTCAGAATTTTCCTGTGGAACACACTGTAGACAAACTCCAAACCCCCGTTCACAGCACTTTGCAATTAAATTCCCATCGAAACCACAAATAGAAAAATCAATATGCTTCGTCCAGTGTGTCTAAAGTTCCTCAAATACAACCTGAAAAAGGACAGGTTGGCAGTGCCTTTGCCCCCTCCCTTGTTCAAAAAACCAGATATTTTAGTGTCTCACCTCTGAAACTTGAAATGAACTTAGACCTGTGTTCCTCCCCTTCACACCTTCTCTAGTGGGAAGTGTCCCTGCCCATGGCAGAGGGTTAGAACCAGATGATCTTTACGATCCCTTTCAACCCCAAACCATCCTGTGATTCCGTGATTAAATGTGACTTCTTAGAACCTCCCTGGCTGTGACTCTGGGTGTGTGTTTTTCCCAGCTGTTCTGCCAGCATGACACCAATAAAAGCGAAATCCTCCTTGGGCAGCGCAGCCGAGGCTCTGCCGGTCCGTGTGTGCTCCGGGCCCCCTCCAGCCATGCCCGAGGCAGCGCTTGCAAGTCCCGAGCTCTTTCCGAGGGGAACTTCAGAGGATGCTCAAGGAGCTTTGCAGTTTCAGATGAGGTGGCGGGATCGGGTCCCCGGAGCATCGGGGATGTTTTTGCTGACCCGTCTTTGCCGGCAGCAGAGGCGGAGCGTGAGCCCAGCCGCCGCGTCAGCATCATTTTAATTAAATACATATTGCTTTATTTAGCTGTGCACCGCTTTATTTGATGGCACCGCTCCTATTACTGCTTCCAACGGAGGACTGGAATGCAAATGGAGAGAATTTAAGTGCAGGGTGCAAAGGATGGTGTTAAAGTAGGAGAAAACATCCAAATGAGACGTGGGGAGAAGAGCCGAGGCTGGCTGATGTTACTGTGATGGCAAACTTGGCTGAAATGTGCATTCACCCATCATCTCAACTCCTCTTGTGCACACAGATCCCATTCCCAGCTCCTCCCGAGCCTGCAGACTGTCACCACAGGCTCGGGGTGTTTGGGCAGCGTTATTAAAGCAGCATTAGTATGCAGGGAGATGCTCCTCGCCCTGCCAGAGCGGGGCTGCCAGCGCTCCCTCCTTTTGTTATGACAGCGCTGCTCCTCACGCTTTGAGGCAGGGCTAATGAGACTTAAAAGCAGAGCTAAATTAGGGAGATGGGGAAGTGAAGGCAGGGGTAGAGACCGGCTGGGCTGATGGAAAAACGTGGGCTGGTGGGAAAGGCAGAGAGAGAGGGAATGGAGACACGGAGAGGCCCATGGGAGTTGGGCTGTGTGAACAGGGCAAGAGAGACTGAGCAGGAGCTGAAACTTACTCTGGGTCTGGCATAATAAAGGTGGCTGAGGGGTCAGCATTAAGAACTAAAAACTGAAATAAAAAACCAACCCAAAATTTGCAGAAAAAAAAAAAAAGAGAACTCAGTGAAATGATGCTCTCAGGCACATGGTAAGATCCTTGAGAGTGTCCTGTGCAGAGCCAGGATTTGGACTCGATGATCCTTGTGGGTCTGTTCCAACTCAGGATATTCTCTGATACATAAGAAAGAGACTGAGGAATAAGGAGGATATAACACACAAAGATAAATGGCTGGGAAACTGGAATATCTCTGCTAGAAGGAAAGAACATTCAAGTCATCTCTTTTTTTCCTACAGATTTTAGACCATGAGTGCTCCTAACCAAGCAGACACCGCAGTCCTGGTCCTATATGGTATTTTTTAACACTTGCCAAATGGTGTCTGCTAGCTTGTAACAGATGTAAAGGATTATTTCCCAAATCTGCAAGAATTGTCACTTTGCACTTGCAAAGTGAAGACGTCTTGACTGGAAAATACAGGAAGAATGAATTATGCATGGGAAGTGCTGCATGCCTATTTTTAATGGTGCATGGGCATGGGCTGAAATATTATTTTTTCCCTCAGCTTGTGTTTAGAAGTGGGGTGAGCAAGGAAAGAATGAGAGGGTGAACAGGGAAATCTGCCTTAGAAACTTGTGCTGAGAGTTTTCCTGATGGCAGAGACCCCAGCCCAGCACTGCAGAGCAATCCTGCTCAGCTAGGAGCTGAAATTACTCTGTGGGAAATTACTCTGTTGGTAACTTTATACCATCATGGGTTGAAAAGGGCCTTAAAGATCATCCCATTCCACCCCCTGCCATGGCCAGGGACACCTTCCGCTAGCCCAGGTTGCTCCAAGCCCTGTCTGACCCAGCCTCAGACACTTCCAGGGGCAGGGGCAGGATCCAGGGGCAGCCACAGCTTCTCTGGCCAACCTGTTCCAGGGCCTCCCCACCCTCACAGGGAACAATTCCTTCCCAATATCCCATCTAAATCTCTCCTCTTTTAGTTTAAAACCATTCCCCCTTGTCCTATCACTCTGTGCTGTCCCAGGTGATAGATGGTCCCTGCTCCCTGTTCGAAGACCTCTTGGATTCCATACTTATATGCAGTTGTAAAGGATGGGGAGAGTGAGCAGCTAGCACATCAGAAAGTTTGTATTGGAGGAGAGATAAATGGGATAAAGAACTACTTCCTGGAGCCATTTGGGTCTTTAGAGGAATGAAAGAATTCCAAACAGAGAACATGTCCAGGTTGTAGCTTCACTGCATCACAGTGCATATCATCTGGAATGATTTGAGTGGTGAAGTCACAATTAGTATTTTATTCTAAATTGAATTTTGATTCCCTCAGATGACTAAACCAGATTTATTTCCAATATTTCTATTATGCTTTGTAGACTTGGTGTGGGGCAGGTCAGAAAGCAAATTCTGTTTCTTAGAAAATATCAAAGTTATCGAGGTTTCCATGCTTGCTTTTGCTTCACATTAAAGCAAATTTTAAAATTATTTGATTTGTGCATGAGAGAGAGAGAAAGAACAGAGATCCTGAGAGAGGGAGGGTTTGTGCATCCTGCCCAGTTTGTGATGGCTGTGAGGTTGCTCTCCAGCAGTAATTCCTGGATGATCCTAGTGAGATGGGATCTCCTGCCCTGGCATGGTTCAATCCCCTGATGGGAGGTGATGCCTTCATGGTAAACAGCAAATATTCCATGGATTTTAGTGGAGAGCTATAAAAGGGAAGAAAGTTGACCAAGGCAGCACAAAGAGCAGGAAGCAAAGCTTAGTTTGGGGTTTCCTCCAGCATCTTTTGAGGAATGGGACCTTGGTGTGTGTTTCCCTCGGATAATTCTTCCATGCCCTAGGAGACCACAATGGCCTCTCAGCATCCTCTGGTTTTCCTCTCTCTTTTTTATCAGCTCAACCATTGGGAGTATCCTGCTAGACATTGATGTTAGATTGGTACTTTGCTCTTTAATAACTCATAATTTGTCAGCGGTGTGCAATGGAGATGGGGGTTGTTGGAAAATTTGTAGTTAGGGAGGTAAAAAAACTGTCAAGACAATCCACATGCTCTGTGGGAATACTGCTGTGGAGCTGGAGTTGGACACCTGAAAGGTTTGTGTTCCGTGTCTGAAATACTTACATCAACGTGCAATGCCTCTGACAAGTTTCCAGTTGTTTTCATGTGGGCTTTTTAGGAATCACATCTTATGATGGTGTGGGAGCACAAGTCTGGTGAGGAGCAGCTGAGGGAGCTGGGAAAGGGGCTCAGCCTGGAGAAAAGGAGGCTCAGCGGGACCTTCTGACTCTGCACAACTCCCTGACAGGAGGGGGCATCCAGGGGCAGGTCGGGTTCTGCTCCCAGGGAACAGGGACAGGATGAGAGGGAATGGCCTCAAGTTGCACCAGAGGAAGTTTAGGTTGGATCTTGGGAACAATTTCTTCATGGAAAGGGTTGTCCAGCCCTGGCACAGCTGCCCAGGGCAGTGCTGGAGTCCCCATCCCTGGGGGGATTTAAAAGCCGTGTGGATGTGGCACTTGGGGACATGGGTCAGTGGTGGCCTTGGCAGTGCTGGGGAATGGCTGGACTCGGTCGTCTCCAAGGGCTTTTCCAAACCAAACAATTCTATGTAAAATCAAATGCTTGAGGGTAGTCAGGAAGTCACTTTCCAGCTACAATTGCATTAAAAGGTTGGCACACCCAACAGCTTTTTGAGTAAAAAGTGAAACCAATATTCCTTTAAATTCTGGGAATGTGGCTCCTGCCATGTGTTTGCCATCCTGGCTTTGTGCCTGCTGACTCCAAGGGAGGCAATTAATTCATTTTTGGGTTGTAGTCTGAAGAATCTGGGATCCATCCTTTAACAAACATCTCTTGGTCCTTGGAGAAAAATCTTCCGGATATCATGGCAGAGTAATGCTGGGGTTTGCATGTGCTTTATGTTCTCATGGAGTTGCATCTTGTGCACTACTGTGGAAATCTGGGATAGTGGGAGATGTCCCTGCCCATGGCGGGGGGCTGGAATGGGGTGAGCTTTAAGGTCCTTTCCAACCCACACCATTCCAGGATTCCATGATCACAGTGACCCCAACAGACAGATCATTAACCAGCATAAATAATCACAGTTCTGGGGTTTTCCAGGCATTCCCTTTGTTTTATGCTGAGATTATGACCTGTATCCTTTCCAACCTGCTGTGGTAACAAACTCAGATCCCAATCCTGCTTTCAGCAAGCCCAGGAAACTTTCTGCAAATGGTGCCTGAGGAGGCCCAGGTCTTACAGCTTTCCTTCTGTGCTGCTCCCAGTTTGAAGATTTGGGAATATGTTAGCTGGGATGAGAAAGGGGAAAGGCAGCAGTGCTGCTCTTCATCTGTGCAAGCCCATTTGTTGGGTAGGCTGTGTTCTTTTACTGCTTTCCTCAAATGCCATTTTGTAACAGTAAAATGCTCACTAAAAATACTCAAATATTTTTAGTTGTCGAGTACAAGTCAGATTGAGCTGCACATTTCCCTTATGAGTAAAAGTGATGAGTTTGTGTTCATTAACTCGGGGCCATCTGGTGCAGACATGCTGCAGTCTGTGACTCAAACATGCATCAAACTCCAGGGATCAGAACAACTGCCAGACCTGGGGTTTGGGGGGCTTGGGGTGGAGGGAGGAGGAAGAGGGTGGTGGACTATAGATTTCACTCTTTTTAAAAATTAACTCTGTGCTTAATGTTGCACTGCTATAAAATTCTGTTCCAAGCTCATCAGTGACCATTCCAGCAGCCTTCCTGGTGCTCGTGTGCCATTAAAGTAACAATGCCCATCATCCCAACTATTCCGTGTGCAAAATGATTAAACAGAACCGTTTCCCTGCATTGTTAAATAATGCATCTGGAGGGTGCAGCTACACAGATGCAACTGAGAAATAAATCTGAGCTTGGTTTTTCTGGTCCTGCACTGGTGGAAGTCAGTGCTGTTCCCACTCAGTAACAGGATCAGATTTTGTAGTGCTTCGTAGAAAACTTTGGAAAAGTTGTAGTCAAAGGCTCCGATTCCATCATAAAGGTGTTTTCCAGCCTGAATGATTCTTCTTCTTCCCTGTGAGGGTGGGGAGGCCCTGGAACAGGGTGCCCAGAGAAGCTGTGGCTGCCCCTGGATCCCTGGAAGTGTCCGAGGCTGGGTCAGACAGGGTTTGGAGCAACCTGGGACAGCGGAAGGTGTCCCTGGCCATGGCAGGGGGTGGAATGAGATGATCTTTAAGGGTTTCAACCCAAACCATTCCATGATTCTGTGAAATCTGCTTCACTTACCAACCTGGCAGACATTTCTCACCCAAATGTCTCCAGACTTTCCTCTTCCTCCTTTTCCCATTTATGTGTTTTCCTGAGCTCTGCCTTCATCTCTCCCAGTCTCATGGAAGCCTGTCAGGGGTTACAGCAGTGGCTGGCTGGGCCCAAGAGGTGGGGAAGAGCCAGTTTTAGGCCTGCACTTGCTAAGAGATGATCCAAAGTCACCAGACTCCACTCACAAACCTGTATAACTTTGTGAGTTGACCACAGAATAATTCAGGTTGGAAAAGACCTCCAGGATCATCGTTCCCCAAGCATCTCCAAGGCAGCCACTGAGCCATGTCTCCAAGGGCCACATCTGCATGTCTTCCTATAAATGCCCAAGTTCAAAGTTTCTGGAGGAGAATCCCATGTCATTTATTTTGTTAGATGTCCTGAGGTGTGTGAGTTGTATTCTTCCCATCTGTCATGTGTTCACTGGCTCTTAGACTAGAAACGTTGTGTCCATCCGTGCAAAGGATGGGATGCTGTGTCTCTTTCCTGAACCACACCAGTTTTTCCTCTGGTTTGTGGCTGTGCCCATGGGCCACTGCTGCAGTCAGGCTGTAAATGAGAAACAAACCAGCTAAAATCCAGGATGAAATCCATACAGGAGAGAGGAGAAGATTTGGGTCCATAGTCTGTCACTGATTTAATAAAAAAAAAAGTTTAAAAAAAATCTATTATTAAGATATGAAGGGAGAGCAGGAGTTAATGATCACTTCTGAACAAAGCTCATGTTTCCATGACAATACCCCTATCACTGGATAATCCATACATCATAAGCTTGTCTGTCCTGCTGGGATGTATTTGGGCGTATTTGGAAAGAGAAATACGGAAACTCAGAGTTATGCCTTTGAAACAGTTGTGTTTTATTTAAAGATTCCCATTCTTTTCATCACTCTCTTAAATGACTCGTATTAATGGGACCCAGTCAAAGGAGATAAGAGCACTGCACAGCCCCTTGTTTCTTTTTTCTGTTCTCTTTGAGTCTCCTCATCAAAATGACAGTCCCTGCTCCGTTTCTTAATTTCCTGCCTGGATTCAGTCACTCTGCTCTCCCATTAAGGGCAGTTTTGTGAATGACATCTTTGAAAGCTTTCATTTGCCTGCGAGGGGAACGACTGCTTACTCATCCCCTTTGGGAGAGCGAGTTTACCTTCCAAAGAAACCTTCTTTTTTCAGCACTTTGTGCCAGAGTCTTTGGAATTGTCTCCATGCACTTGTTGGCTGCTCCTTTGGGCCGCCTCCAGGAAGAGAAACACATGTTCATGCTCATTTAAGCAAAATGATGGGTGACTTTCAGGCTCTAATGGCTCATTTTTCACATAACTTTTTCCATAGGACAAGGTGATTCTCTGTCAGCTTCTACTGAAAGATGTTTCAAAGTTGCACCAATTTCTTTCTCTGTAGGGTTGCTTCTCTCCCTTCAGTCTAGTGATGTTTCAGTTTGACTCTTTGGATTTTGGAAGCTAATAAAATTCTGGATTCTGATTATTTTCATATTGCCTGCCTTTACTTAAGCTCCAAGGGAATGGCATGAAGCTGAGGCAGGGAAGGTTTAGGCTGGATTTTAGGAACAGGTTCTTCCCCCAGGGGGTGCTGGGGCACTGGAGCAGCTCCCCAGGGAATGGTCATGGCCCCAAGGCTGCCAGAGCTCCAGGAGTGTGGGGACAATGCTCTCAAGCCCAGGGTGGGATTGTTGGGGTGTCTATGCAGAGCCAGGAGTTGGACTGGATGAACCTTGTGAGTCCCTTCAGGATATTCTGTGGTTCTGTGATTCCATGAGCCTTTTATTTGCCCTTTACGGCTTCTCTGCGGAGCGACTGCAGCAAGTTCCCAACAAGGCTTAGCAAAAGTGAAGATGAGGTTCACAGATTTTATCAAAAGAGAACTGAGTGTTCATCACAGCTCTTGACCTTGCCTTTCCTTGAGCAGATATAATCACAGAGTCTTTAAAGCTGGAAAAGACCTCCAAGATCACCAAGTCCAAGCATTAACCCAGCACCGCCGTGTTCACCACTACACCATGTCCCCAGGTGTCACAAAGACATATAAAACTTCCCAAGCCCTTGACATGAGGCCAGAGCACACCAAAATCCACTGTGCCTAATCTGCCAGGACCACTGGCTCCTGCAATTTGCTCTCCACACTTTTCCTCCCTGCGAGTCAGCAGGCAGTTATTTTCCATTTCGTGGAAATTACATGGTTTGGTGCAACGCTCAGTCAGACAGAAATACCTCAGCAAAGTGATTTTCAATTTGTTTTCCACTGAGATGCTCACTTGTGCTTTCCTAGGGAGACTTTGGAACTGCTGATCTCTGGGAGCAGAGATCCCAGGAACTGTAGAGGATACAACAAGGTTGTTTCCATAGATATGCACTTGCCTCGTTTCTGGTCTCTTTTTGGTAACTGCATCTTGTGTCAGAGAATAAAAAGAAGGAATTTTATTCAGTCTCTTGTCCTTGTTATTCGTCTGATTCCATCCTTTCCTCTTTTCTCACCTTTCAGAGTAGGAAGTGGCCTTTCCTACAGACCCTACAGACACTAAACTCAGCAAAGTTTAGGCTCCTCAGTCACTTGGGGGGATTTCAGACACATTCCTCTGGAATCTAACGGGGACAATGACTGTCACATGCTGTGCCAGCACCATGGAGCGATGCCAGTGCCGTGTCATGGAGCTGTGGCGCGATATTAAGTGACACGGTAGAGCCAGCCTGTCCTCTTTTATAGCCATGGCTGGGGTACAGCTGTGCTCCTGCACTGGGCTATGTGGGAACAGCATTCATTTAAATGCTTTAATTCCATCTGGATCTTCTTGGCTCTATTCAGTGGCTCCACAAGAGCTCTTCTTTGAGGCAGCATAGCTGAACAACCCCATTTAACACACTAAATAATCCATTGCTATGTGTTGGTCAGAAAAGAAGGATGAAGAAGTCCTAATTAATCAGATCTCTTCCTAATTGGCTGTGGCAAAGAGATTTCTCAGCCTGCCAAGTGCACACAGTGGCCCGAGTGGTTGGCTTTGCCTAAATAAGAGGGAGGCTGTTCCTGCAACTGCTGTCCTGAATTTGTTTGGATTTGCTTTGAGGAGTCGGCAGCAGAGTGTCAGGTGGATTAATCCTGGCTTCTGTACATCCTGTCTCGGAGTGTCATCCTTGAGCCTCCCATCCACTTTTCCCAGGAGTTTGACTGCAGCATTTTTAGCCTTGAATTTGGAATTGTTCTGATGAGGGTCCTGTGAACCAAATAGAATCTGACTGGCAGCTCTGGAGCCAGCGATGTTCCAGTGGGTGAGTGAAGGGAATTAAATGTTGACCGTGTGTCACGAAAGAAAGGAAAGAGGGATTTATAGTCTTGGCCAGTAGTATTTAAAATTTTTTTCAGAAAACCTTTTAAACACCTTAATTGGACAATATGAAAAGTGCAGCTTTGCAGCATTGCCAAGCATCAAAATGTGATGTTGACCATTTCCGCTGGTTGCTCATCTGATCTTGGTAATTTTGGATCATCTCTGGCCTAGATCTGCTCCCTTCGTGGGGCAGAGTCCAAGCCAGACATGCTGGGCAGGAATCCCTTGTCAGCTGTGTCCAGTCTGGATGGAGAATTCTGGGTGCTGTGAATGTGTCACTGAGAGAAAGCTCTGACACTCTGGCTCTCTGAGCTTCTGCATTTTCAATACCCACAGGGCTCCAGGAGAGCTGGAGAGGGACCTGGGACAAAGGATGGAGGGACAGGACACAGGGAATGGCTTCCCACTGCCAGAGGGCAGGGATGGATGGGATATTGGGAAGGAATTGTTCCCTGTGAGGGTGGGGAGGGACTGGCCCAGGGTGCCCAGAGAAGTTGTGGCTGCCCCTGGATCCCTGGAAGTGTCCAAGGCCAGGTTGGACAGGGCTTGGAGCACCCTGGGATAGTGGGAGGTGTCCCTGCCCATGGCAGGGGGTGGTGGGACTGGATGGGCTTTAAGGTCCCTTCCAACCCAAACAATTCCATGATTCTCTGATTTGAGCAATTCCCCAGGAAACACTTTGAGTTATGCCCAGACATTTGAGAGAAGCCTGTGCTGCCCTTGAGCACAGCCAGGAGCCCATTTGTGCCAAACGGGTGGAGGTGCTGGAGAGGAGGAGCTGCTCTGCCCCAGCCCATCCCAGGAGAAACCTCCCCACAGGGCTTTAGGTTCGCAGTGATTCCTCATTTTTCCCAGCTCAAAGATAAAAGGCAGCAGCTTTTCCCACACCAGCAGCAGTACTAAAGATGAGATGGGTACAAGTGAGGAGATGAGATAACACTGGTGTAAGAATGGCTGCAATCAGCTTACAATGAGATCATATCAAATGTGTTGTGAAAGTTCTAATAATTAATTCTTTCTTAAACTGCAGCCTGTTTGTTTGATCTTCCCTCTGCGTTTCTAAAGCAGTGTATCATTTATTTTCCGTCATCCTTTCTTGTTTTTTCTTTCTGCACCATATTTCTATACTTCAGATTTGATTTAGTAACCATAGCAATGAAATAAATGCATTGTCTTCATTTACAAAGGTGTCTAAATAGGTACTCAGCTCCCTGTAAGTCCTTTAACAGGGGATGGTTCCCTGCCACCACAATGAGAAGGCTTTGGGTGATGTCATTGAAATCATTTTCACTTTGGTTTCGTGACATCGAGTCCAAAAGTCTCTGAAAATGCATTTGTGTCTACTTAATTTCTCAAGAGTGTATACATAGAAATATAAAAACCAGAACTTTCCAGGGGGGTTCTTTGTGGAGAGAGGGAACATGGTTGGCATTACGTCTTTCCAGATACAAAGAGATGCATTAATACCTTTTATTTGCCTACTCTGCCTGCACATTATCACTAACCCAGAAGTTTCTATAGACAAAGAACAAAAAGAATGCAGGCTGACTTCTTGTCTGAGAAAGAGTGAGTACTCCTGTGCCTGGGCAGTCCTTACAGGAAGAGATGTAACTAGAGATGTAAACTGTTTTCATTCCTAGGGTTAAAAATAAAAGCTGCAAATGCAAAAAAAAAAAAAAAAAAAAAAAAAGGAAAAGAAAAGAAAGAAGAAAAAACCACTCCTTTTGTGTTCTTAACAGATTGCTTTTGCAACTTGGTGGCAGAGACGTGACTTCATTCACCTTTTGTATATTAATTCTGTTTGTCAGAGTCTTTGCAAACATAATTCAGGCATTTTCTAGAACACAGACAGAGATTCCTCTACAGTTAGGCTGCAGCCAGGCTGGGGCCCCACAGCGCTTGGAGGAGTTGGACTTCACATCTGGGCAGCTCTTTGCAGCTTTTTTATTTTGTTGGGATCATGTGCCCCAATCAGAGAATCATGGAATGGTTTGGGTGGGAAGGCACCTAATTTCACCCCTGCCGTGGGCAGGGACACCTCCCACTATCCCAGGTTGCTCGAAGCCCCATCCAGCCTGGCCTTGGACACTTCCAGGGATCCAGGGGCAGCCACAGCTCCTCTGGGCACCCTGTGCCAGGGCCTCTCCACCCTCACAAGGAACAATTCCTTCCCAATATCCCATCTATCCCTGCCCTCTGGCACTGGGAAGCCATTCCCTGTGTCCTGTCCCTCCATCCCTTGTTCCAAGTCCCTCTCCAGCTCTCCTGGAGCCCCTTTAGGCACTGGAAGGGGCTCTGAGCTCTCCCTGGATCCTTCCCTTCTCCCTTCTTCTCAATCAGAGAGTGCTGGGGTGGATTCACGCTGGAATTGCAGCATTTCCACTGTGCATCCCATTCTTCCCCTACCTCTGCCACAAGCAAAAGTGCTGGATTGGTGTCCCCGCTGAATCCTACTTGGATCAACGCAAAGTGTGTGTTGCTACATTCACCATGAGCACCTCTTGCATGGAGCAGTGTTACAGCTCCTGGGATTTAAATTCAAAGCTTTCAGCTCCAGGCATATTCCTTAAAAGAAAAGCCTTATTATCCCTTTTACATATGAAGCTTGGATTTCAAGGAAAAAAAAGAGACTCGAAAGGATTTCAACCATCAGCAAATTAGAGCCCTAAATTAGACTTCCCTGAAAATTTTGCACAGAAGTATTTTTTGACCAAAAAAGTGGGCTTTTAACTCAAGGAAATTGTCTCATTAGGATGATTTTTTTTATCTTTGGATACTGAAGCCTCTCAAAAATCCATTTTAGGCTGTTGATTGTGTATATGTGTGTTGACATATGGATGTGTGTATGTGCTGCATAAACAGCCATTATCTGGATTTTTGTTTTTTTCCTGACAGTTGGAAAAATCAGTGGGGTAAGAATAGATTAAAATGTGATTTTTCTATTTTATTTTATTTGAGTTCTTCAGGGGAAAGGAAAGAATTTTCCTACCAGCTCTACTTTCATCAGTAATTCCTAGCTTCTGGCCATTGCCTGTGTGTTATAAATGCCCAATTGCAAGAGCCAGGTGCTGACTCTGGACTTTTAAACTCTGTATATCTCTAGTAGACTAAATCAAGGAAAAAAAACCTCTTGCAAGTGCATGGCATGGGTAGCAGCAGGAGAGGCAATTTATCCATTCCCTGGGGTTAACAGGGAACCTGGAAATTGAAATTGAAGCTCAGCCCTGTGTCCTGGGGACATCACTTCTGTGTCACCTGCCCCTGTGGTACTGAACCAGTTCTCACCTGTGGCACCAGTGCGGTTTGAGCCTTCACTGGGACCTGCAGCAGAGGGAACTCTGCATTTTGGGTGTGCAGGGGGGGCTTAGGATGCACAGGGGGTTGTGCTGGGTCTCTCCCAAGGAGAGCTTTGTGTTGTCCTCGACTCAGGAGAAAAATCCTTTTATCTTATGAAAACCTTCTCAAGTGCAATTTCTTTTTACTTCCCTTAGTGCTGGTTTAGATGACAGTGCAAAAGGATAGTGAGTTTTGGGGTGATATTTTTTTAGGGGAAGGTGTTAAAGGCAGAAGCTGATCCTCAAGGTTGCAGTAAAATAGGAGTGAAGCCTCTTAGCCTGCTCCTAACGTAGGAGTGAAGCTGGACAAACCCCTGAACCCTAAGTAATGACAACAGAAATAATGAGGTTTTGGTGATGATTCGCCCTTTATTTTGTGTGTATCTCAAAGCAATAGGGAATAGAAATGTTACAGGAAAACAAGGAGTTCATCCTCTCCCAACAGAAAATTTACAGGGCTTGGAGCAACCTGGGGTAGTGGAAGGTGTCCCTGCCTGTGAGGGATGAGCTTTAAGGTCCCTTCCAACTCAAACCATTCTGGGATTCTATTATTCCTTTCCCAATTAGAAAATATTCTCTTAATCCTGTTTAGGTAATTCCCACTCCTGCCTTATTTTTTTTATCCCCTCCCTCACTTCTTTGCCCCTTAGGAAATGACTTTGCGAACTCCCAATATCACAGGGTGTCATCCTGTCATTGTGGTTGCACTCTTCAAGGCCTCTGCTCTGTTGGTTTTTATAATTGCGGGGGGGGGAATCCAATCCTCTCTGTTTTCTTCTCTTCACTTTTGAATGCAAACGTCTTTAAAAAAGTAAGGAGGAACCTAATGGATGTGTTTTCTATGCTAAAGGTGACAGCATGAAAAGGGGGAATCTGATTTCTGACAAACCATTTTAATTTAGATTTTTTAAGACAGATTTGTGCAGGTTCCAGAAAGATAAGCAAATGCTCTTGTTCTTATAAAACATTTTCTTTCTCATCTAATGAAACCTAAAATAGGCAGATGTTCATGACAAATCCTAGTGTTTTCTCAGCAAAATATTCAGGTTCCCCATATTTCTGAGTTTATTATGAATTATTGTAGCAATGGGCCAATTAAAAATACAGTTACTATAAAATTGGAAGGGATATCTCCTGTCTTCAAGTTCACTTCCAAGGGTGGGGCAGCCACAGCTTCTGTGGACACCCTATGCCAGGGCCTCCCCACCCTCATGGCCAAGAATTCCTTCCCAGTATCCCATCTCACCTTATCCTGTGGCAGTGGGAAGCCATCCAGAATCCCCCCTCCCCTGCTTCCCGCCGAGGGTTTCTGGGCTGGGTCATGTCCAGCTCTCACCCACCAGCACCCCCAAGTGCTTCTCCCATCTGTCCATCCCCAGCCTGGACTGATCCTGGGGTTTGCTCTGACTCAGGTGCAGCACCAGCACTTGGTCTTGTTAAATCCATGAGATTCCCATGGCCCACTGCTCGAGCTTGTCCAGGTCCCTCTGGATGGCATTTGGCTGACACTGGATGTTGATGTGTGGTAACTGGTCCCAGTCCTGAACTCAGGAGTCTGAGCCCGACCCTGGGTGTCACTCAAGTTATTTAAAAAGATATTCTGTGATCTGTCATTCAAGGGCATCAAGGAATTCAGCCCACGAGTCCAAAGCATATGTCAGTGTAGAGGATGGCAGCATTCCCTGGTTTCCTCGGGACATTTAAGGAATTCATTTCTGAGGCAGTTTCTTTTGATGACCGTAATTGGATCCTAATCATCTTTGTACACGTAACATTAAGTTTTCCATTTGCCTCATTAACTGTTGCTCTCACATTTTGATGGTCAAATATTGATGAAGCACCGAGCTCTGGGACTGATCATCTCCTCATTCACCAAATCCAACAGGGTTTGGGATTTTTTTCATCTTAGAAATTTTCATCAATTCCCCTGTGTGCACAGGTCAGTTACTTGTCCTTTCTCAGAGGAAAATTTATGACAGCTGAAGTGCCCAAGACCAGATTGGATGGGCTTGGAGCATCCTGGGATAGTGGAAAGTGTCCCTGCCCATGGCAGGGGGTGGAATGAGATGAACTTTGAGGTCCTCTCCAACCTAAACCATTCTATGGTTCTACAATAATTTGTGTTTCCTGGACATGCAGAATTTGAAGTCACCTGGAAACCAAAGACAGGCTCTCCAATGTGCCGTTCCTGCTGTACGCCTTTCTCACGGCATCCCCAGCTTTTCAAGATCCTTTAAAAACATGGTTGGCAGGAGTGGATTTAATATTCCAGCATTAGTCTCGATGCTGCCGTAAATGAAAATCAAGTCACTCTTTCCTCCCACTCCTCCTCTGCTGTGCACGTCTGTGAATTGCATTAGTGCTTTTCATCACAGCATCCTAATGGCATCCCAGTGCTAAGCTGTTTGGCTACTGTGACCCCTAAATTACTTTCAGATGCTATTTTCCATTATGTAAGCCTTTGTTCTCTCCATTCCTGCTTTCCTGCTCTCCGAGCTGAACACACACTCATATATTAAAATGTGGGTTTGCTGATTGAGCCTAATGTACTAAGGAATCCGAGCTGGTTTTATGGCCACCTCATGCTCCTTAATACTTATTATGATGTCAAACTTTGTGTCACTCACAAATGTTATCAGCAATGGTTTTGTGTTTATTTCCAGATCCCATAAAGAAAATTTAATAGCGTTAGACCTAAGACAAGGCCTTTAAAAGGTGGTGCAACACGTGGGAGATGGCTGGAGTGGTTTATTTTATAGCCAGTGGGAAGCAGGGGATGTGTAGGAATAATTCTCAGGTTCTCAGTGGTTCCAATGAATGGGGGGAAGTGATGCTTGTGGTATTTATTACTGGTCCAATAAACTCCTTTAAGAAAGGGTAAAAATGAGGCAAACATGGGCAAGTAACTCAGCCAGCTGGGCTGTCCCTGTTCCTGCTGGAGTTAATGGAGGTCTGGGACTTGGCCACATGGAATTGCCTCCTCTCTCTGCAGCCTGCTGAAGGTTGTCAGCATTCTCTCCTGCCTGAACGTGGGCCCTGTGAATTCTTCTTTCCCCCCAGCATTTAAACAATGATCTTCCCTTTCTCTGGCTCTCTAACTTGGGGTGCCAAGCCCCTATGAAATTCCCTCAATAAATAACACCAAGAACTCGCATCAACATCTCGACATTTAGGAGTCATTTCAGGCTCACATTTCCCAAGCAGCCTTAATGCTTCCCCTGCCTGCTTTTGGTTTACAGGGATATTTAATTTCCTGATTGAAGACAGGTTTCCAAGTAATCCAGTGCTCTGTACACACATTTTCTACAATTTTCAGAAAAAATCCAACGTGGTATGAGCAAAGCAAATCCAGGACTCCTATATAATCTCCTACATGTGCAATGTTGTAGAATACCAATGTACAGCTGAGGAAATACCCAGCTCTGCTGAATTTTTCCATATAAATTAACTCTGTATCTAATTACTTCATCTGCCAGTCTGCAATTTGTGTGTGTTCACAGGTATATTGCTTTTGTTCTCAACTGCTTAATTTCAATGAATTGTTGGCAGAAAGGGGCTGTAGAGCTTTGTGTTGCACGATTGCTGCTCGCTGAAATATTGAAATCCACACCTCAGAGGGAGGAAAGATCATTTAAAGTTGATTAAGGTGATGTTAAACAGAGTAAGTATCCATGAAGGAGTGTTGCCTACCCTTATAAACAAACCAGCACTGGAGGGAGGTCCTTGAAATTATAGACAGCAGAAAACAGCACAATCACCTCAAAAAACGAATTTTCCTCCTACAAATAACTTCCTTCATTTCAGGGGACTTGGATCAGAACAAATTTGGGCAAGACTGTAGAATTCCAGAATGGTTTGGGTTGGAAGGGGCTTTAATGACCATCAAGTTCCAGTTCTCTGCCATAGGCAGGGACACCTTCCACTAGACCAGGTTGCTCCAAGCTCTTTCCAAGATGAAAGGATCCATGTGTGCTGTCCGGGGGCCAGAGGAAAGTGTGCAGGTGGCGTTTCCTGATTTTGTTGATTGCTTAGTTGCAAAAAAACCTCAATACACCTTGGCTCCGAGTGGAATTTCTTTAACTGAACACCACTTAGAGCTTGTTAACACCCAGAGATACAAAGCAGGCAACATGGGCATGGTTAAAAAATACCTGGAGGAAGCACCCAGGCTGGAAATCATCACGTAGGAAAGCTTGAATGTGGATCCAGAATTTTGGAGCATGTGATCAGTTAATTCACGTGCTCCCTTGTAATGAGCTGTTCTTCTCTAAAGCTGCTTCTTTACTGCGGGCTGTTAAGGGTTGAGGAGTGTGTCCAAAACCAGTTTGTGTTGGTGGATTGCAAGAAGGTGGAGGTGAAGTCAAGATTAAAGGTTGACAGCAGACTGACCCTGCAGTTGTTTCCACAGGAGAGCTTCACCCTGTGTTACAGCTGGATTATCTGCCCTCTCTGTGAAGAAATGGGATGAAATGGCCTCCAGCTGCACTGTGGGAAGTTTAAATTGGATATTAGGATCAATTTCTTCACTGAAAGCCTGGTCAGGCATTGGAACAGGCTGCCCAGGTCAGTGGTGGAACCACTCAATGATCTTGGAGGTCTTTTCCAACCTCAATTGTTGAATCATAGAATCACAGAATGGTTTGGGTTGGAAGGGACCTTAAAGATCACTCGGTTCCACCCTCTGCCATGGGCAGGGACACCTTCCACTGTCCCAGGTTGCTCCAAGCCCTGGCCAACTGGGCCTTGAACACTTCCAGGGATGTTCTTATCTGCCTGATCCTAGCACAGTTTCGGCCCTGGTGAACTTTCCAGACCCTTCCCAAGCATTCTTTGGGAGTTGGCACCTGCCAGAGACCATTCTCAAAAGGCAGTTTGGATGCTGCTACCCAGTTTTGGAGCACAGAAGATCATGGGCATGGCCAGCCGTGCCAGCTGGCCCTTGGCACTGGGTCAGCTGAGCTGTGGAGGTGTAAAATGTCACTCCACAATTGGAGCAAAGTTCTGGTTTCGAGCTCCCACCCTTTGCGTCGGGATCCAGCACAGCTACTTTTAGCTACCACGAAGTGAGATAGTTCCTCTGAGCTCCCAAAGCTGCGGGAGTGCGGAAAGCTGGGCTCCTCCAAAGGGCGACTCATCCCACTTAGTTACCAATTTGGGAAAGACCGGCAGCGGGTGCTGAGCCTTCCCGTCGCGTGGCGGAGAGGGTGCCGATGGCGAGGGGAGGGCAGACTCCCTCTGTGGGAAGTGATGGGAGCAGAGATTACGGAATCCTAGGGAGGGCATTCTGCCCCTCTGCCCTGCTCAGGTGAGACCCCACCTGCAGAGCTGCCTTTGTCCCTGGGGTCCCAGCAAAGGAAGGACATGGAGCTGCTGGAGAGAGTCCAGAGCAGGCACCAGGATGATCAGAGGGATGGAGCAGCTGTGCTGTGAGGAAAGGCTCAGGGAACTGGGATTGTTCAGCCTGAAGAAGAGAAAGCTTTGGGGTCACCTTCCTATACCTGAAGGGAGCCCACAAGAATAATAGAGTGAGTTTATTTACAAGGATCTGGCATGACAGGACAAGGGGGAATGGTTTTAAACTGAAAGTAGGTTTAGATTGGCTATTAGGAAGGAATTCTCCCCTGTGAGGGTGGTGAGGCCCTGGCACAGATTGCCCAGAGAAGCTGTGGCTGCCCCATCCCTGGAAGTGTTTAGGACCAGGCTGGACAGGGCTTGAAGTACCCTGGGATAGTGGAAGGTGTGCCTGCCCATGGCAGGGGGTGGAACTGGATGAGCTTTAAGGTCTCTTCCAACACAAACTATTCTGTGGTTCTGTGATTCAATGAGTAAGGTTGCAAAAGACCTGCAGGATCATCGGGTCCACCCTGATGCTTGGTCCATCCAGATGGACGCACCAGAGACCTGCATCAAGGGGCAAGCACCTGGCCAGCTTGGACAGCAAGGATGACGTTCATCCCACTGGAAAGAGCAGCACAAGGCTTGTATTACCCACAGACCTCACGTGGGATGTGAGTGGTGCAGAGCTTTAAAGCCAGCAGGGCACAGCTCAGAAAGGAGCCCTCAGCGAGGGAGCGCTGCGTTCGCGTGAATTGCGACAACGCTCGCTCTCATCTCTGCTAACTCCCATTCAAAAAGTGCTGATTGGGAGAAGAAAACTTTCAGCTAATTACTGTCATTTTTATTTTTTTTCTTTAATTTTTTTTTCCCCTGTGAGCTCTGACTACTGTTCTTAATTTCCTGACCAGCTTGCGCCCTTCCCCCGCGCCTCTCCGAGCATCTGTGGTCGTTTCAAATTGAGCTGTACTACCTGCTGCTCCGACTTTCCAACATACCCCACCAGTTGGTTTGCCAAACAGTGAACTGCCAGCCATCTGCCATCTGAGGCAGAATTTACATTGTTTCATCTTAAAATAACGCCTTCGGAATATCAAGTAACTCTCGGCATCAGGTTTTGCGCACTGAAAATCGGCCAGGATTCAAAACAAATACCAAATGTGCCTCCGAAAGGAGCGGGGAGGGGAGTCAGGGGGGAAAGTTGGAGAGGTAAAGTTTTGAATTTGCTGGTTACCTGATTGGGAGTGAGATGGCAAGGCTGAGAATTTTAACCTTGAAAAGGCAAACTCCTTTAGAATCACGGAATCCTGGAATGGTTTGGGTTGGAAGTCACACCCTGCCATGGGCAGAGACACCTTCCACTACCCCAGGTTCCTCCAAACCCTCTCCAACCTGGCCTGGAACACTTCCAGGGATGGGGCAGCCACAGCTTCTCTGAGCAACCTGTTCCTTCTTTCAGACAGAGGCAGTTTCACAGGAGCTGATGGGTTGGAGCAGCACTATCCAGGACTGGTTTCTGTGCATAGCCTGGTACTCTCTGACTTTTTCTTGAGTCAAACACTCCTTGGGCCTCAGTTTCTCTGTCTTCAAATACTTAAAATTAAGTATTCACAAGTTCCTAGCCTTCAGTGTACAATTTGTGTGTACTGTTTTCGTGACTGCACAAATAGCTGTGAATTAATGAGGCAGTCATGGAATCACGGAATATCCTGAGCTGGAAGGGACGCACAAGGATCACTGAGTCCAGCTCCTGGCCCTGCACAGACACCCCAACAATCCCACCCTGTGCATCCCTGAGAGCGTTGTCCAAATGCTCCTGGAGCTCTGGCAGCCTTGAGGCCGTGCCCATTCCCTGGGGAGCTGTTCAGTGCCCCAGCACCCTCTGGGGGAAGAACCTTTCCCTGATACCCAACCTAAACCTCCCCTGACACAGCTCCATCTATTCCCTAGGTCTTGCCCCTGGTCACCAGGAGAAGAGATGAGTGCCCTTGTAGCAGGGTATTAACTTTGTGGAGATCTAATTTACCCAACTCCATAGTCCCAGTCATTATGGGAAAAACAATAAATTTACTAAAAATGAGAAACACATTTTGCTGTTTTTTAGTAAATCATGGGGCTTTAGGACATATCCTTGCCCACAGGGGGCAGGTTGGGACCAGGTGATCTTTAAGGTTCCTTTCAAGCCAATGGTACCACTTCTATCTTAGTAACAATGCCCTGAGAAGTCTTTTGAACTCAAACAACACCCACAGTGAAGGTCTCCACAGGTGATGTTTGCTTGTAAAACTTCCTAAATAAAAGAGGGATCTGATGACTGACCATGGTCCCTTTGATCAGTTCCTGTGATCTAAACCGTAATTCCAGCCAATATTTCTGCTTGGAAAAGTCCATCAGCACATTCAACCTGTGGCCTGTTATGAAAGGCAGTGAAAAAAGGGTTCACATATCACCAACAGTCTTTCATTTTTCTCTCTCTCCTCCTCCAAGCCTTCCACATGGTTCTAAAATCTCTTGAGCCCTAAAAAATTGCTTTAGTGTGGTGGTTTCTTCCAGGCAATGTGCTGCAAATATCCTCGTTGCTGAAGGAATCATGGATCATGACAAGTCCAATTAAATCAGTTGCTTTCAGTAATGGAAGGTGCAGGAACATAGACATAGGAATGTGTGGAAATGTCAGCCTGCAAGATGCATTCCCAATGTATTTAGTTCTTGTAAAGGGGAAAATAAGTGCATATTCCAGCACACAGGGTAATTACAGGCTCATTCTTCTCATCTCCCAGAACTGTGGGAAAGGTGCATTTGGAGCAATATCCATTTGTTAATAGTGACTTAATCCTTTCAGATGGAATCACCACAGAACTGGTGTGTCTGCATCTAGGCCTGGGACACCCTGCAAGAGTCGGATGGCTTTTCTGTGGTGCCTAATACATGCTAAATCCTCGGGAACACTCCTGTCCAGCAGCATCTCCTCCAGGATCTGTAAACCTGGATGGAACTTATGTTTTGGGACAGAGAGCAGGAGAACATCAATTTGATTGCTTAAGCACTCAGAGGGGGACTGATCTTACCTGGCTTTAGTTGTTTAAAAGTAATGGCATTAACCTAAAGCATTCCATTATCCATGGAAAGAGAGCAGCTCCTCCTGGGAACAATCCAACATGTCCCAGGATTGGTCTGGAGTCAGCCTAACTCAATGGCAATTTTCCCTCACCTTTCTCCTGAACGTGAAGAATTACCTAGAACTACCTGCCTGCAATTCCCACATCCCTGGAAGTGTCCAGGGCCAGGTTGGACAAGGCTTGGAGCAATCTGAAGTAGTGGAAGGTGTCCCTGACCATGACAGGGGGTGGAACTAGATGAGTTTTAAGGTCCCTTCCAACCAATCCATTTTGGAATTCCATCATCCTGTGACTATATTTGAAATGAATCCTACTAAAATAGATGCTACCTCCCACTTTTGGTTCCAGAAATTGCACACTGGGTCTTTCTCCTGCCAGGACCCAACAGATGCATTTGAAATTTTTTTTTTTTGGGTGTTGTTTTTCAAAAAGCTGAGCTCTTTTCACTTAAACATTTGGCTTCAGGAGATGACTTTATATTCCAAGTCAGGGCTGGATGTCCATAGTGGCAATGCTTCATTCAGATGTTTAAGCTTCTAATCAAGTGGATTGACCCATCTTCATGCCTAGAACTCTGAATTACTCTTTGGAAGTGCCTGGGGCCAAGTTAGTATTGTTCTGTTGAAGAGCCAAGCCGGGTTTTGGGCACTTGGAAAGTCATTCTCCACAGTATTAAAATGGTATCAGGATTCATGGTGCAGTCAGACTGTTTGGACCTGGATAGTGACCAGGCATGGTTAGAAAACTTGGACAGACAAGGAGCCGTTCCCAGTTGGCTCTTTGGATGCAACCAGTAGGTTTGGGAAGGAAAAAAGTGTAGCTGTGCCATGTTTTTTGGGCCCCAGGGGCAGCAAATGGGAGTTGGCCCATTTTTTTGCCAGGCTAGTAGCTTCAGTCTCTTAATTGAAGTGTGCTTAATTGAAGTGCTCTGAATTCATGCCAGGCACCTGCATTTTAGGTGTTATAAAATCTAAACAGGGACCTGGAGCAGCCCAAGGTTTGCTTGGTTTGCTCAGAACTGGGCAAGAACCCAGACTCTGCTTTCAGAACTTCCTGCATTTTTATATTCTCATATTTCAGTAGCTACTACAAACCCCAAACGCACTTAGGCCAAGTGTTTGCTGTCAGATAGCACAAGATTGTTCTGCGTCCAAACCCACTTCTGATTCCTGTATAAGATGAGAGGTAAGAAGTATTTTCAAGGAATAGATGGTAGGAACGCAGGATAACAAAGAGATCTATTAGTGAAGGTATTCAATGAATTTCCTCCAGTGCCTCCTCTCCCAAAGGTCTCACAAAAGGTGGTTTAGGCTAAAACTACTCCTAGAACTCAAGAAAATAACTTTAGTTAACGCTTGAAGGTGGCGAGGCTCAAGCTGGGAGATATGACTTTACTGCAGCCCCAGAAAAACTAGTGGAGGATATTGATACCCAAATTGCTTCCAAAATGGTTCTGAACAGGGAAAATTATCCATGTTGAGCTTCAGGCTGGCACGTTCAGCCTACTCACAGGCAAAATAGGTGTTTTAAAGCCATCAGCACAAACCCTGAGTTTTTCTGGTTGCTGATGTGTCACATCTCTCCTCATTCATACTGCGAAGCTCAGCCCCTGCTAATCCTTTCACCTGCCAGCTGTGTTTGAGGATTAGCTAAAAATCTGTTTCCCCTTGTCCAAGGTCTCGGAGACGCTTCGTCAGAACTGAATTCCAGCTATCCAATGCTCTTAAACTCTCACAGAAACACTTGAAAACAGTTCCCCTTTTAGAAAACCAAGGATGAAGGGCTGGATCATGTTCTGTGATTTGCATTTGTGAGTAAATGCATTTACAGGCAAATCTTGTGGTTTCTTCTTTGTGCCTAAGCTGAAGGTCAGCCACCAAAAATGCTGTGGAGCTGTCAGGCAGAAGAGGAAAAAGGAACTACAAGAAATAGTACCTGGCCAAAATTGCTCTTATTTTGGGAGAAGTTCTGGGCTTTTTAGGTGAGTTCAGGCTGTGAGAACCCAACTCCTTCAGGTTTCTGGAAGATAAATCTGTGTTTGTTAATCTCTTTGATGTCTCTCTGTTAAATAACTCTTTATAGGGGAAAAAATGGAAGTCAATGCATTTTCACAGTATTGTTGCCATCAGTGATGGAATTATCCACAGAAGATCAAACATCATATTTTATTTCCAGTTCTGTAAATAACTTCAAGCTTTTAAAGCCCAAAGAAATGTATCAACAAAAATACTGGAGATATAAATATTAGTGTCCATAGCCCCTGTACAGTTTATTTATAAGAAGCCAAGGAAACACGGGAATGGTAGGTGGATTAGTTGAAAAACAAACTTTTTAAAAGAAAAAGGCACAATGAGCAACCTTGTGCTTGGTGTGGTGCCCAAGTGAATGCATGGAGGACTCTCAGACTGTTGTCATCTGAATTATGTCATTTTGAAAGGAAGTGCTGCAAAGGATGTAATTGGTAGGAAGTTCATTTCCATCCTGATAGAAATGGGCCTGTCCATTTTGTGAAACAGAAAAAAAGAAAAGCCCATCAGAATTAATTCTAGGTCTGTATATAGGACATTTATAAGACTAAAATAGATAAAACTTGGGCAAAGGAAGCTGCTGAGGTCAGATTTAGCCACGACAGTGCTGTCACTGAGAAGCAGTTGGTAGAAGTGTTCATAAAAACGATGGAGAGAGGATCACTGAGAGAACTTCTCCCATGTGCATCTTCATGCCTCAGTGCAACCTCTCTCAGCCTGGGCAGCATCTCTGCTGTGTGGAGAAAGGAATGTTTTTGATCAGAGAAAAGCCATTCATTTGTTTCCCTCTGAGAGACTCATCCTGCTTAAAATGCTGCCTGTGGGAGGGTGGAATTCAGGAAATGTTCAACTCCTGTGCTGAGAATGGGGACTGTGGACTGAATTCCACCTCAAAAGTTCTGTGCTCTTTGTACCTGACAGGGCTTGACCTTCTCCACAAAAATAGTGTTGATGTAATGTAGAGTTTGCTGAGACAAAGACTGTGTAGGTGCTCAGTCAGGAAGAAGACAAATTATGGAGTCAATATCCTGCAAAAATAGCCAGAATCCAATAAAAAATGATTTAGTCAGTGAGCCGCTGCCTTATGTCTGATGCAAAGGTAACAGACATGGCATGAGGTGGGTATTGAGAAGAAACAGGTAAAGGATCTTGGGGTTTCTTGTGATTTTGAGACAGTCATTGATACCCTTTGTTCAGTTATGGATCCATTTGGAAATGAAAGTAATGGAAATTAGAGAGAACAGAATATTAGAGGGTGGGTTTAGATTAACTCTGAGGAAGGAATTCTTCCCTGTGAGGGTGGGGAGGCCGTGGCCCAGGGTGCCCAGAGAAGCTGTGGCTGCCCCTGGATCCCTGGAAGTGTCCAAGGCCAGGCTGGACAGGGCTTGGAGCAACCTGGGATAGTAAAAGTGAAGATATTTGAATATTAGGATTGTAGAAACTCGGATCAGGAAGAAACTCTGGAGGTGTCAGGTCCAAGCCTGTGCTTAAAGCATTCCCAGAGTACCTCAGGTTGCTTATGTCTGTGTCCAAGTGAATTTTTAATGAGTGAAATGCTTTTCCCTGTTACAGCTTGTGCCTCCCACCCCTCCACTCTGCACCTCTAAAGGAGTCTGGTTTTGTCTTCTGTACCCCCTCTTTAGTAGTCAAAGAAAGCAGTAGGGTCTCCATCAGCATTCCCTTGGTTGGAGGAACCCAATTCTAAGCCCCTCCTTTGTTTGATGTGTCCCAAGCCCCCAAAAATCTCAGTGTCCTTCAAGGCAGGGGCAAAATGATGAATTTGTTTGAAATTTTTACCAGGATACCTTTCTCAAGAACCTGTGTCTGAATTCCTGAATTCCTAAATGTTTCTGGAATACTTTAGCAATGCTATGGACTGGTTTGTCCAGGAAGGTTGTGCACCATGGCTGAGTCTTACAGTACAGAGAAATTGCAGATGGGGCTGTGCAAGAAATCAGATCAAAAGACTCCTCGTGCTGTAAAAAAGGGCTTTCCTCAGTTTTTTTTGCTGATTTTCATTTTAGTTTTAATCAGCTCCTTGGTGTGGTTCAGAGAACAGTGGTTGAGCCTTTCATCCTGGAGATGTTCTCAGGTTTTCCTTGAAAAACTGGGACACCTGCTGTCTGCCACACTTTCCTAGAGGCAATAACATTCCTGAAGTGAAATAAATTCATGAATTTAGTGAGATAAAGGGGGAATTTGTAGCCAGAGACCTGGGGCCGGTCAGAGACGTTCAGTGCATGTGTGTGTGTGCATATTCTGTATATCCAGTGTATTCTCTAATACAACTCTTTCCAATCTGTGAGTTCTTAGTTGAGCTGTTTTGGGGGAGGGAGGTGCAAAGGAGGGGGAAGTTATGAAGATATTGGCATTTTGAAGTTACACTTCTCCAGAAATGAAATGGAATTTCTAATCTTTCCATTGTGAAGCCATTTTTGAGGAAATCTCATTTTGATGTGTCTTTACCTTATTGTTATCCCCATTTTGACCTGTAATATAGTAAAGGATGTGGTTCTTCGCTACATTTTCATTATTTCATGGCCATCTTTTATTTCCTTGTTATTATTTTTGATGGCAAAGGAGGGAAAAAGATGAGGATAAAGAGCATGTCAAAGGTGAACATTATTGTGATGCACACAGAGGACCAGAAGAACCCTAGTGTGGAGTTTTAAAATGGTGATTTCTTAGGTAAATGAGAATATTTCATAAAAATGCAGCTTTGCCACTGAAGTTTTCATTTCCAGGCAAAATTCATTTTTTTGAGAAGAAAATATAGCAGCTTCCACATTTCTGTTCAGTGATGCTGTTGCTCTAAAAGCCCTTTGTTGATGGTTGCTATAGAAAATCTTTAGAAGAAGAGGTGGGTATATATAGGAAGCTTTTAGCCAAGAGCTTTCTCCAAATTATTTTCCTTTTACATTAACACCTGATCTTGACAAACCAGATTTACAGATGGCCATGTCCTAAATCTCCCTTGAATTAGGGCAATTCAGAAGCACTTCCTGAGCATCCCTGAGAGTTTGCTGGTCTGGAAGTGGACAAATCTCTCTGCTGTGTATTTATTTTATGGTTTTATTTCCCATGGGCTTTGCAATTATTTATTTGTGTTTGGCTTAAGCATCTCCCCCCTGAAGGTGACACAAAGCCCAGTTTTAAATGTTTTTCTTTAGCAGTCCAGCTCGTGCCCCAAGCGTGGTTTGGCTCATTGAGCGCAAGATCCTTTCACATCCCTCCAGCAAGATCTTCCATCAGGAAGTCGTGAGCCCTGGAGAGGGCTCTGAGAGAATTTATTACATTATTAATAAACTGGCTGATTAAAGGACACAGTTCCCTCTGGCTTTTCCTAAACTGGTTTTGTTCATGGTATTTTAATATGGGCACATTTTGTAATTAAGACATTTTGACTCCGTATCTATTAACAGTGATAAGGAACCAAATCATAATAAAAAATTGAAATAAAAATGGAGAAAGGCCTGAGGACAGAAGCCTCAGAGAGACCCCAGTGTCCTACAATCGACTCTGCTATTTTCTATATAGAATAAAAGAACCATTCAGGTTGAAAACCACCTCCAAGACCATCGAGTCCAACCTGTGACCAGGTGCCAAGGCCACCACTGACCCATGTCCCCACGTGCCACATCCACACATTTTTTTAATCTCTGCAGATGGCAGCTGTGCCAGAGCCTGACTGCAATGTAAAGGTACCAAGGAAATAAATCAAATTTGCAAGACCCACACGTGCACAGGAATTCTCTGAGCCGTTTGTTTACACATTTCTCTGTGTTACGCAGAGATTTGACCGGATTCTGCCTTGTTAGACAAAGACAAAAGATGTAATTGAAGAAAAAGGCTTTAATTATGTTCAGCATATGCAGTGGGTGCTGGCAATGCCCTTTGGATGACAACAAAGCCCACAAGAGCTGAGCTGACACCAGGCAGGATCACTGACTTGCAGCTGCACTGAGCTGAGCCCGGTTGTGAGCCAAGCCCAGCAGAACTGGATCCCACAAACCCCCAGCACTTAAATATGCTCCAACTGGAGCCTAATAAGTACATCTCTATTAGGAACCTAAATTCAGCCAGGACATGGGCTCAGATGTCGGCCCAGGGTTTTTAGTAAAGCCTCTGACACAGCCTTGGCCAGATTAACGGGGCCTTTCCCAGATGGGGGCTGAGGCAGCACATGCCAGGTACCAAACTGACATTTGGATGTGGCCTCCTGTTTTGGAGTATTTGTTTGCATGTCCTTAAACAGGACCAGGACAGTTGTCTCATCCCTGGAAGTGTCCAAGGCCAGGTTTGACAGGGCTTGGAGCAACCTGGGATAGTGGGAGGTGCCCCTGGGCATGGCAGGGGGTGGAGCAGGATGGGCTTTAAGGTGCTTTCCAACCCAAAACATTTTGGGATTGCTTCTGTAATCTTTAGACCAGAGACCAGTCCTTCATCTCTTATAGAAACCCTTGAAAGGAGCTTGGAGGCAGATATGTAAAATTATTAATAAAAATAATAATAAAAACATAACGTTCTATATTAACACAACACTTCAAAAAGAGGTTTCTAAACATAGGGACAAAATGCTTCATGCCTACACTTCTGTGTTCCTAAGTATCTGTTACAGAGTCTTAACATGTCCTTTTGTAGTGGATTTGTGGCTCAGTAGCTGCAGAAAAGAAACACTGATGTTGTCAAATACCTGCCCACAGGTGCAGAAATAGATTAGCTCCAAACAAGAATTGGCAGCTCAAAGATATTGTGGGAATGTGGGTCTGGGCAAATGATAGAGGAATGTATTGAGGCAGAAGGTAAGGAATGTGACTGAAAGTGGGTGGGAGAGTGACTTAATACTGAAGGTTTGGGGCAATTATGAAAGATGAGCCTGCTGGAGTGAGTGCAGAGGAGGCCCTGGAGATGCTCCAAAGGCTGGAGCCCCTCTGCTCTGGAGCCAGGCTGGGAGAGCTGGGGGTGTTCACCTGGAGAAGAGAAGGATCCAGGGAGACCTCAGAGCCCCTTCCAGTGCCTAAAGGGGCTCCAGGAGAGCTGGAGAGGGACTTGGGACAAGGCATGGAGGGACAGGACACAGGGAATGGCTTCCCAGTGCCAGAGGGCAGGGATGGATGGGATATTGGGAAGGGATTCCTGGCTGTGAGGGTGGTGAGGCCCTGGCCCAGGGTGCCCAGAGAAGCTGTGGCTGCCCCCTGGATCCCTGGCAGTGTCCAAGGCCAGGCTGGACGGGGCTTGGAGCAACCTGGGATAGTGGGAGGTGTCCCTGCCCATGGCAGGGGGGTTGGAACAAGGTGACCTTTAAAAGTCCTTTCCTACCCAAACCATTCTGTGATTCTGTGATTCTGTGGTTTTGTGATTCTGTTCTGTTTCTGCTTTAATTGACATCTGATGATGTTGAATTCAGAAGAATTTATTCCACACACTTTAAGGAAGCGCTGTTAAGTTTGTCCTTCCTACCATTTGTCACCTGCACTGTGGCAAATCAGGGCAGGCCAACCTGCACCCACAGGAGATGCTGCTGGTCACGGATTAGACATTTCTGTGCCTATTTCTCCTTTTTGAGGAGCTGCATTGACTCCAGTGCCGTGTGAAATTGGTGTTACAAAGTGAAGGATGAAGAACTCGCAAGTGGATCATAGCAGTGGCTCAGAGCTTTATGTAACCCCATCAAGGGCTGAAGCTGGATTCGGGTGTCACCTTGGCCCTGCCACAGGGATAACTTCACCTTCAAGCATCGTGGCTTTCAGGTGGACGGTGAGGCATCTTTCAGGTGAATGATGAGGGTTTTGTCTCATTCCGACTCACCACTGGCTCAAGAAAAGATTTATTTTTCTCTCCCTGATATTTAGTGCAATAAGCACCAAAAGAAGATTTTGCTTTGTAGGTCACCCTCTCGCTCTTCTGCCTTACAGTTTTTAAAGTGCTTCTCCACTCATAGCTCTGTGATTTTCCAGCCTTTCATAAAAGATGGGCTCCAGGTCTCCGTGAGGGTCATCAGAAATGAGCACTGTGAGCTGGTCTGATTGAACAGCTGGAGCTGGAACTGGCTTTCACATCCCAAATAAATAAATCAACCCACAGAGATGTGAGCTCAAACCCACCCTGCCCTCCAGACTGCTGGGATTCGAAGGACATTGCCAGAATCGTTATGTTTCTCATAGATATTTTGAAGCCTTTCCCAGGTGGATGTGTAAAAAAAAGGAAAACATTTTAATTTTACGTTTCAGATTTATTTATTCGGTATTGTTGTCTCTAATATTGCTGCAAAATGATGTCATGAGCATGTGCCATCCCGAAGCAAGCTCGGAGGAGAATAATATTCCAAAGCAGAGACACTTCAGGAGAGAACGGAAAATCTCCTTTCCTAGGCCCCCTCCCCAAGCGTCTGGAATTCGTGGAGTCAGCTCTTTCTGTATCACCCAGGGGTTCCTGTTCCTTTGCAATATGGCAAGCTATTTCTTCCCTCTTAAATTCGGTTTCATCAGCAGTTGTGGCTCAGTGTGGGGCTTTTCAGAATTGCACTGATATTTCTGCAGGTGATTTCTTAGCACAGGGCTTTGGTGTTGCTGTGGACTCTCACAAACATCTGTTGGGACTGACACAGGTAGAGCTGAACCTGCCTCCAGGGAAGGCTGGGCTAGAGGTCCTTCCCACCTATTTTTACACTTTTTTGTTCATCCAGTTGCCTGTTTTTCCCTTTCTTTTTGTCTGTCTTCAGCACTGGTTGTCATTATCTGCCCCTAATCTTCTCCTATTTTGTTTTGTGATGCCCTAATAATGAGCTTTTGTCATGTACAATGTCTACATCTTATTCCCCTCCCCCCCCCCCCCTTTATATCATAATATCATCTGCTTGGGATGTTTTGAGAAAAATGCAACAAGCTATGATAAATCACCCTGTCAAGTTCCCCAGCAATTCAAGCTGTTGCTGAAGTTACAGATAAAACCCAGCGAGAGGCTTTGTGGGGAAGAAAGGTGGGGGAAGGAATTCGGTTCCTCAGCGCCTGCATCTCTCTGGTGCCTGTAATGAATCCACGGGTGGGATGAAACGTGGGGGATGTGTCAACCTTGCTGTTGTTCCTAATGAATCAAGGAGCTATTTTGAAGAGTTTCTCTGTCTCTCAGGAGCCGTTTCCATGTTTGCAACGTGGAATTTTTCGTGTGTTCTGAGCGGCTCTGCCTTTCCAATTTGCACCTGCAGTGCAGTAAAATGTATTTAGCTTTGTACGGGGGCAGGTCAGCAGGTCTAAGGCTTGGGTGGAGCTGGCTGAGAACTTTCTGGAGTCCTTTGCAAAGAGTCTGAGGTTTTACAGCAAGAAGTCGAGGCAAACCCTGATGGTTTCACAGGTGGTGTCTCTGTGTTTCTTGTCAGGGATATTTGAGGGGGAAAAGCTTTTTCCTTTTCTCCTAAAGTAGCTCGGTGGCACAAGTGCTCACAGGACATTCAGACCAATTAGTCTGTGAATAGCAGAAGTTTTAGAGTTTCCCTCTGTGGTCCCTTCAGCCAAAAAGTGAGTTCTGGCAGAGCAGGAACATCCTCCTTTCGTACCTGCTGCATCTGCTCACAAATAAAGAGCAACAGCATCCCTGCAGAGTGAAGGACTTTGCTTTCAGAGGAAAGGAAAAGGACGTAGGAAGTCCAAATTCAAGGGTAGGACACAGGATGTGTTTCTTTCCTCTGAGAGCAGCCATCTTAAACTGAAATAATTCCCTGAATTGCAGCTCCTCGTGGCAGATGGGGAGGGAAACTGCCTGGATACTGAGCTGTACATAGCAATGAAAAGCAGAAGAGATCCATGATTACAGAGAGAAGGAAGAGCTAAGTTTTAAAATAGTTCTACTCCCTGTTCCCCCTCTCCCCCAGTGTAGCAATGCTTCAATAGTTTAACACATTAGTGGAAAAAATAGCACCCAGGAAAGGCATCATCCGGAGGAATTGAGATACCATCACTTATCTAGAAATGCTCTGTGCATCAGGAGTGGGAAATAAGCCCAGTGGAAATCATGGAATGACAGAATGATTTGGGCTGGAAGGGACTTTAAAGCACATCCAGTTCCAACCCCCTGCTACGGACAGGAAAAACTTCCACTATCCCAGGTTACTCCAAGCTGGCCTTGGACACTTCCAGGGATCCAGGGGCAGCCACAGCTTCTCTGGGCACCCTGGGCAAGGGCCTCACCATCCCACAGGGAAGGATTCCTTCCCAATATCCCACCTAACCCTGCCCTGTGGCAGTGGAAATTAATGCCTAAAGCACTGACTTGTCCTCGTGCATTAAATTGTGCTGTGGAGATGCCCCTTGGCCCGCCCACACCGGTCCCTTTTGGGCACGTCCTTGGCACAGTGGGGCTGGCTCTGGCACTATCCCAGGCAATTCCTGGCCATGGTGGACAAGCCAGCGCAGGCCAAGGAGCATTCCCAGTGTGGAATCTGCACGAGGAAACCTATCTTGAGGGCTTGAGAGAGGTTAATGGATGGCTGCAAGCTGGGCTGTAACATTTAAGCCTCTGGGCTACCCTGAAGTCTCAGGTGCATTTTGTGAGAGACAGGAATCAGTAAGTGATTTCCCTGACAAAAAGAGGGCTTCTTGTAAACATCCTCTGCAAGAAAAGATATTATTAGATTACCTTTACACACATATTAGCAAGAATAGTGTTTGGTTGGAGTTAGGCTGGGAATAGACATCTTTGAGCAGAAATGCTCATGCTGAAACACAATTACCAGCCCCAGCTTTGCACAGCTGCTCGTGTGGGGCCTCTGTTGTGTGATGCCAGATGCGAAAATGTCCCTTTGTTCAACAGTTCCACACAGTTTGTTCAACAGACGGTGACAATTTTGTGTTGGGTTCATTCAGCTGAGCTCATCTATAAATTATGGAAATGGCCTGGGATTTCCCTGCCTGGGAGATAACCTGGTTATCTGTGCCACATGCCTGGGGCACAGGCCAGGGATGCAACGCACTCCCAGTGCTTTTGGAATCTCCAACCAAACCTTGCTCTCAGGGAATAAGCAATCCTGCAACTCAGCTGCTTATGTGGGAGAAAAATGTCATGGAGAAGCATTATTTAGAGAAAGAGATGGGGCTTTTTTCCCCCCTCTTTTTCCTGGGAAAAGATAAGAAATCACATGTGTGCACTGTGGATTCATCTGGCTGAGTTTTGAAATCATTGCAGAAAATACCTGTGGTCTGTTTTCCACCCTCTCAGCTGCCCAGAGTGCCAGAGTGGACATGCCCCATGCCCTGGGATGCCAAATTCAATTTGGAAGTTCCTTGGGACAGAGACCGCTCATTCCTCATTATCCCAACAAGGGCCATATATATATATATATATATATGTGTGTGTGTGTGTGTATAAATAAATTTATCTGTAAAATCATCTTGCCTATAAACCCAGGGTTGTCATGGTGATTTGAAAGCTGCTGTAATGCAGTTAATCTTACGCACAGACCCACACTTATTTCAAATCAGCCCTATGACAACTCACCTTACCTGTAACAGCATCCAACCTGCCCCTGGGGGAGCAAAAACCCTCCGTAAGGTTGTGCAGCTGCTTTTTTGGGGGGAGTGGGAGCATCCCCCAGCTTTGGACCTCACCTGGCTGCCAGAGGCTGCCAGCTCTTCCTGCAGCCCTGAGAACATTCCTGCTCTTTTCTAATTTACCCAATACAAACCCGGGCTTTTTGTTGGGGTTTGGGGCTCTCCTGGAGGAAGATCCTGTCTGTAATTCTTAGTGACACCTCAAAAGTCCAGCATGGAAGTGGGAAGCTGCTGGTTTTTCTGTGTGCTCTATTCCTTAAATATTCACTGAGGAGACAAACAGAGGAGAAGAAAAAAAAGAAAAGAGGGATTAGTTTTGCCAGCCCTGTAGAGCCACTCTGCAGGGAGCAGTTCAGCTCCAGTGGAAGTCAGTGGGATGGGATTGGGTCTTGGGAAGACACTGTGAAACAAAAAAGAGGTGGAATATTAATATTTGATATTCAAGGACTGGAAGTTTCGTGCCTTTCCTGAAGAGAGGCTTCTCTGTACCCATCATTATTCTAGATACTCTGATTCCATCATCAAGTGCAAAATTTGCAATTCTTTCCCCTTCTGTATGGAAACTTAGTCTGTAGATAAAGACAAGATGCTCTTATTTGTAAGATATGTATCTCTATATTATAGATCTCCATATTCTGTATATATACATTATATATAGTATTGCAAGTACAAAGGAAATTTTACTATATAAAATGAAATTCATACTTCACCCTAAAATGTGTTTCAGCACTGGGAAGAACCAGTTTCACCATGTTATTTTTCAGTACCGAGCTTGTACATTTTTAGTGTGTAGGGGGAACAATGGGTGAAGCCAGGGGGACCTCTACTGTGACCAGGGAATGGCTGGAGCTGTGTCAGGGGAGGTTTGGGTTGGATATCAGGGAAAGGTTCTTCCCCCAGAGGGTCACTGGGCACTGGAACAGCTCCCCAGGGAATGGGCACTGCCCCAAGGCTGCCAGAGCTCCAGGAGTGTTTGGACAATGCTCTCAGGGATGCACAGGGTGGGATTGTTGGGGTGTCTGTGCAGGGCCAGGAGTTGGACTGGATGATCCTGGTAGGTCCCTTCCAACTCAGGACATCCCACAATTCTGATTCCATGGTAACGCTGTGCAGCCCTGGGATGAGTAACAGGGAAAACCAAGCAGGATTTTAACATTTTAAATTGCACATTTGAACTCTGGGAAGTCAAGGAAGTCCAAGGCAGAATGGAAACGTGAATCCTTCAGCGTGTCCTCTCCTCATTGTGAATCCCTCTGGTTTCCAGCAGAACCATCCAGGGTTGCTCTGGAATGTATGGATGTGGGAAAGGTTGTGGAAAAAGATTATTTAAGAAACAGTATGCAATGATCTGATAAAAGATGACAACATAATTAATATCCTCGAGGAGGCAGAGTTAAAGCTCTATGAGCCTTGCATTTCTCATTTCCTGACTTTTGAGTGCTTAACTGTGCATATTTAATGTTATATTAAAATAAAGGAGAGGCGCACGTTGTAGGCAAAGAGCCCCTTTCCTGCTACTTGAGGATGCCGAATTATTTCACGGAAGATGCATTGTTTTGATGGGATCTGCATGATGTGAATTGAAGTGACATCAGCTGCAAGCCACATTTATAATTCTAATTTATAATATATTCGTAAATTGGGCTGTGCATGATTCTCTCCAGTATCAGAGGACGTGCTGCTTTCTGACAGACATCAGCTGAATGTGAAATCACAGAATCCCAGAATGGTTTGGGTAGGAAGGGACCTTAAAGCTCATCTCATTCCATGGGCAGGGACACCTTCTACTATCCCAGGTTGCTCAGCCTGGCCTTGGACACTTCCAGGGACTGGGCAGCCACAGCTTCTCCAGACAACCTTTAGGCAGAGGCAGTTCCATGAGAGCAGATGGGTTGGAGCTGAAATTCCTGAAAGAATTTTGTCCTGATGGAAACAAAAAGAGGCCAAGGCTGTTTTGCTTCTCTGCACGTGCTGCTCCGTGGAGCACCTGGTTTGAACTGGGGAGGAAAACCTGGCCTGGGGAAGTGACCTAGAATGTATTCATAGCTTTGCTGCAGGGGATGGTGGAAGCTCCCTTATTGTAAGACCGAGCTGAAAGGAGGTAAAGCTGCTTAGAAACAGATTTCTAAACATGAGGGTAAGTAGTGACTTCTTAAGAAGCACAGGGGAAGGGGCTCAGTGGGGATTATTCCCAGACATGTCACTGAGACGCACTACAAATGTTCCCTCTTGTAACTTCTTAGGAGAAAAACCTGAATTCTCAGCAGGCAGTGTCACTCATCTGCTCTTTAATGTGCCTGGCTGGCTGTGCTGCCACCTCCCAGCTCTGGTGTCAAAGTCACAGGTCTGCACAGCCCTGCAGATGGAAGATCCACATTAAATAATAAAATACCAAATTAATGCACAACCCTTGGATGTGGAGTGGAGGTGGAGTATTGAGGTGAAGCTGGGAGAATGTCAGCTCTTGGTGTCCATACCTGGGCTTGCCATCAGACTTGGACAGCTGGAGCTGTGTGAGGGGAGGTTTGGGTTGGATATCAGGGAAAGGTTCTTCCCCCAGAGGGTGCTGGGGCACTGGAGCAGCTCCCCAGGGAATGGGCACAGCCCCAAGGCTGCCAGAGCTCCAGGAGCGTTTGGACACCGCTCTCAGGGATACACAGGGTGGGATTGTTGGGGTGTCTGTGCAGGGCCAGGAGTTGGACTGGATGATCCTTGTGGGTTCATTCCAACTCAGGACATTCTATGATTCCATGAAATCCTGCTCTCATCCTCGTGCTCTCAGGGCATCAGGGCTTCTTCTTCACATCCAGGCCTTCTCTGTGTTCCAAACCACCAGGAAGGGTCTATCCGAGTACCAACCCTTTGTTACCCAGCAGGACTGACCTGGAGGCAGAAGTGCCTTGGCCTAGACAAAATGTAAATGAGATCATTTTTTAGGAACCTCAGGAGTTATAAGGCTACTGCATTTATTGTTTCAAAATTGGGACAAACCCTTGTGAAACATATTTACATCTGTCTCCGAAGGGCACTCCCCACAATAAATTTTCTTATCAGATCATTAAAATGTATGGATAGGTGTGGAGTGGAGACTGGAATGTGCACAAATGGGTTTTAATGGACATTTCAGGCATTTTCACAGTCCCTGGCACTACTGATGGCAAACCTGGAATAATTTTGCCTATGGATGTGGACCCAAACTGAGCAGGAATCAGATTAGACTCAGGCCTGTTCTGTGGGCAGGGAATTGCAAGCAGCTTTCTGCCATCACCAGGCTAATTTTCCTTCACCCAATCTGTTATTCTGGAAGGCTGAAAATTGTGCCAACTGCATGGAAACACAGGGCCACGTGTGCTGGGGCTGACCAAAGGTCCACCCAGCCCCTTGCTCCCATGGCAGCCACCTGGGCTGGGCCTTAATCTCAGCCTAAACATGATGAGGTATGGGAATTCGTAGCTCAATCCTTCCTTTTTCAGACAAAACCAGGCAGGTTTGGAGATAAGGTGACTGGAGGAGGAGGTGAGATCTTCAGGTTAGAACAATTCCTTCTTTTTCCAAAGGTATTAGGAAGAAAAGGACAAACTCGGGGTACTGGAAGATTGTGATGTCATTCCTTATTATCTTCAAATAATAAATAGGCAGAGAGGAGCTGTTGTCTTGGAGATTTAGAACAAACTTGAAAAGGAATTTGAGATCCTTCTTTGTGGATCCCATTGCTCCAGCACTTTTCAGACCGTGGAGCAGACTTGATGACCCACCTGGTTGACCAGTCTGGGATGGAGATCTCTTGCTCTGGCCAGATTCCCAAAGCCATCTGCTTCAGTGCCCACCAGCAAATACCAGCCTTTGGGGGTCTTATTGTATGTTTTGGGACACGCACAGCTCAGAGCTTGTGCTAAGGAGCAGAAACTTCCATAATCTGAGCATCTGGAGCCACTCCTCAGCAGGATTTGCAAGACCTTGACATGGGACAAGGAGAGATTTGGATGCCTTAGGAAGCTTGGCCAGACTGGGGGAAGAATGTCCTGAACCTTGTTTGGATGTGGTTGTGGAAGAAGGAGAGTTTTAGGGTTTTTTTGCTGCTAAAAACCTTTAAAAATTGGTTGAGAGTCTAATGTGAAAAAATCCCAACAGCGGGAACAAAGTAAAACACCCCCTGTCAGCAACATCCTTTCATTGGGATACCATAGGAACAAAGTAATCCTTTCTTTTATAAAGCCATAATTAATTTCTGATCACTGGTAGCATCCTGGATGTTGTCTTCTGCTGTGTTTGTACTCCTGACAGGGAGAGGAGCTGCAAATGCCGATTGCCAGGTATCCAAATAATAAAAATAATCAAAAGCTGCCAGGTGATGTAAACTTTGGAGAAGGAATTTCCGTGAAGGGGACGTGAGTCAGGACTCTGTGTGCCATCACTGCCAGCAGGCTGCTATGTAGGACACCACGGCTTGTGTTCCCTTCACATCCAGTTTGCACCAAAATAGCTCCTCTGGCATCAAACTCTGAGCTGCAGGAGGAGGAGGAGGAGGAGGAGGAGGAGCAGACGCTCCAGGTGCAGTCGCACGGCTGGGAAAAGAGGAGATCCTGGCTTCTCCTCTCTCCTGCTGCCCCCTTCCACAATTCCTTTCCACATGGATTTGTGTGTTGAGCTGCTTCAGAAGACCTAAATTGTCACAAAATATTGTGGGTTAATTTTGCACTGGTCTAATTCCCTGGGCAAGTTGTCCAGAAGGCAACGAGAGCTCCAGCTCTTGCCTGAGAAGATTGAGAGAGCTCTGAGCAAGTCCCTTGCAGCAGCACTTGTGCCTTTGCCAGGGGACATCAGCACCTCAGCTTGTTGGACAGGCATATCGATTTTTTAAATAACTCAGTGAATTGATAGACTCAGCAACCTTAGAGGTCACAGAGACATAGAATGGTTTGGGTTGGAAGGGACCTCAAAGCTCATCTCATTCCACCCCCTTGCATGGGACACCTTCCACTATCCCAGGCTGCTCCAAACCCCATCCTGGCCTCGGACACTTCCAGGGATCCAGGGACAGCCACAGCTTCTCTGGGCATCCTGGGCCAGGGCCTCCCCACCCTCACAGCCAACAACTCCTTCCCAATACCCCATCTATCCCTGCCCTCTGGCAGCTTAAAGCTTGTCCTGTCCCTCCATGCCTTGTCCCAAGTCCCTCTCCAGCTCTCCCGGAGCCCCTTTAGGCCCTGGAAGGGGCCCTAAGTTCTCCCTGGATCCTTCTCTCCTCCAGGTGAACAGCCCCCACTTGCTGAACTTGGTTGCTGGGCCAATCCTCATGGGTCTTACTTCCTAAATGAATCAGATGGAAATTTGCCTCAAACCCATTAAGTTCATTCTTTGTGACATTGATTTCAGTGACAGCTTTGAATGGGGGAGATCTGAGTTCAAGGAACAGAGCAAGGCATCCTGGAAGCAATTCCAGGTGAGTGGCCCAATGCCCTGGTACAAATATTGTTCAATTAAGAACATTTTCCATCACATTCTCTCTTACAAATGTGGATGTTTTATTGATGCACAGCTAAATCAAGTATCTGCCATCACTACACTCTCTTCCTCCACTCCCAGCTGGCATTTCATGCAGCACATATTGCAGTTTTCTTTTTGAACAGAAGCCTTTTCATCTACTGGAAAGCAGGAAAATGCCATAGGTGACATAGTTTAGCAGCATTAATCACATTAAATCTGCCTGAACTGCTGCAGATGGGAAAAAAAAAAAAAGTCCTGTTTGCGTGTCAGGGCTCCAGGAAAACTGATTTTCCTTTCAGAAATGAGAACTCCATTTTCCTTTCATTTAGTTTAAAGGGAACAGAAACTTGGGTCTGGAGAGGATTCCCTGGGTCAGCTAATGTGGTTCCTTGTTATTCTGGGCAACAATCTCTTGGAATCCTTCCCATAAAAATGGATCAAGTACCATTTAACACCTGAAGAGGTTTTTCTCCCAGTTATTCCCATTGTGAGGGGAATAACCTCATTTATCTGAGAGTAAAAAAATTTGGTTATAATATTTTTTATTTAATTTCCACATTTCGTCATGGCCAGTTGAGCCACAGCTGTGGTTCAGATTCTCTCCCAAACCTGGTCCACATCTGCTGGTTGCTCATGGGCCTTGGACAGGGGACAGAAATGCTTTGGAGGACCAGGATAACAGGGAATGGCAATTCTGCTTTGCCAGATGGTGCCATTTTTTAGGAGAAAACTGTCAGTCACTGCCTGTTGGACTAATTCCTTGTGCCAGCCTCTACAACAAAGCTGATAATGGACAATTTGGGAGGTTGAAACCATGGAGGATTTAGGGATTTTCTTGCACTGGATCTCGAGTGAGCTTTTCATCAGTGCAGGAGTCAAGGCTGCAGATTCCCTACACAGCACAAATACGGGGATGGAGCAATGAACAGGCGCCAGGATGGAGTGAATTTTCCTGAAGTTTAATCATGGAATCATTGGAAAAGACCTCTAAGATCATCCAGTCATAATGCTCTGCTGCCAAAGAGCAGGGGGAGAGGATCGGTGGCAGAATCCGGTGAGATCCTTGGATAGATCCTGCTGGCTTTCCAAAAAAAGCTTATTTTGACAGCCAGTTTGATCCCAAATCAGTTGCCACTCTGAGGTCGGCTGATGCAGGTTCTGGTTCATCAGCACAGTGGAGGTCAGCTCCTAAGGCTTAGAGATATCACAGAGGTAGAAATCACCTAATTCTGAAAGATTTATCTGCAAATATCATCCAGTGGGAGAAGATGGATGGAAATGCCAGAGCCAAAGTGCCATCCAAATGACAAATGACTGAAGACTGCTCACCCCAGCTCGTGTCATCAGCAGATAAATTAGTGGAATAATGTTTTCAGCTGCTTGATAATGTACAGGTGGAAGAAAAAAAAAAAAAAGCACAACAGTGCTAATTAATATGGAACAGATTAAGAGATGCCCCAAACAGCCTCGGAAATTGTGCAGTGTAAAAGTGCTGTAATGTGAATAAACCGTGTAGGAAATGCTCTGGACAGTCCCACCAGCAGCCTGCTGTGGTCATGGGAGGAAATTGTTAATGTCCATGTCTCTATCCAAGAGATTTCTTGGATGATTCTGTCCCTGGATTCCACTTGTATTATTAAGAGGTGCATCATGGGTGAAACTTGAAGGGCAGAGCCTGGTTTCATCCATGCTGTTAATTACTACCCATACTCTTAATTTACTTTTGCAAACAGGTTGGCCATGTGCAAACTGCCCTTGGGAATGATCCCTGGCCCCCCATCTTTAAAACTGTGCTGGGAAAGGATGGGAAAGGGAGTTAGTGGGATAAAACCATGCCGTGGGCTGCTCTAAACCCTTTCAGTTCTGATGATGAAGTTCTTCTGCCTGTGCCCAGCACTGAGGCTGGAAAAGCTCTCCAAGATCCTCAAGTCCAACCAGTCTCCAGCACTGCCAAGGCCACCACTGCCCCATGTCCCCAAGTGCCATGACTTTTAAATCCCTCCAGGGATGTGGACTCCCTGGGCAGCACAACCCTTTCAGGGCCCTTTTTAGCCTTTTATTTTTTTTATAGTTGAAGATTTTGCTTTTCATGCCTGGATTTAAATCTTCCTTTTTCATCCATTTCTGAGTGCTCAACTCTTGAAAATCAGTTGGTTGTTTTTCCATGGTTTTCCAATCCTCTTCATATTGATCTCGGAGCTCTTGGCACTTCCAAGAGGCTGAAACTTGCAGGAGATGGGTGAGGTAGTGGGGGCCTGGAATAAGGAATATTTGGTGCCTGTCTTAATGGGAAAGGAGGACTTGACAGTGTAGATAGACATGAACCACTCTAATTCCTAGAAATAGGCTGGCACAAATAATCAAAGCCTTCACAAGTACCCAGAAGGTCCTTGTAAGCAAGAAAAAGCAACCAGGTCTACATGGAACTGCTGGAAACTCTGTAGGAAATTTGCTGGAAGTCTGAAGTCAGGGAATTTAACAATAGTTTTGATATTTGTTCTGCGTCGAAGGAGGAAGTTGCATTGAATGGAACTATTGGGGCTCTGGTTTAGGCAAGAGAATGTAATTCTTGTGTTTGGAGTGGAAAACAGCAAGGCTGGGAGACATGGGAAAAGGTTGGGAAAATATCCGTTGGGAAAGCTGGAAATGGAGCTGCTTCTGCTGTGGGACAGTAGGATGACTGAGAGAGCTGGGGGTGTCCAGCCTGGAAAAGAAAAGCTCTAGGGAGACCTTAGAGCCCCTTCCAGTGCCTAAAGGGGCTCCAAGAGAGCGATTGGACTTTGCTAAGCGCAGGACACAGTCTACACATGTAATAGAATGAATTCCTTTGGAAAAGTCTGGTGAAATGAGTGTTAATTACCATGGTGGGGGAGTTGGAACTAAATGATCCTTGAGTCCCTTCCCACCATAACCACTCCATGATTCTATTTCCAACATCTCTCCTCTGCGAACCCTTCAGAGTCCCGACCTACAGGATCCATTTATTCTGTGTTTGGTTCAGCTTCTTCAGGAGAATCACAGTCTTTGGTTCAACTTCTTCAGGAGAATCACAGTTTTCCATGGGAACTTGATTATCTCGTTGCTTGAAGTCAACCCCAGATCCAAATGAGATCAATTTCTGGTTCTTGTCCTGTTTTATGGCTCTGGATGTGCAGAAGGGGTTAAATCTCTCGTCCCATCCTGCACACGCACACAGAGCCCAACACACCACTTTGTTCCATGTGTCTGCTTGTCAGCTTGGGAGAGTTTTGCTGGCATGTGGGAGAGACCTGCAGGAGTCAAGTGCAGCATTAATGTGAGCTCCCAGTGGCTTCGGGGGAAGCTCATTACTGACCTGGCTTTGGCGTCTTCATTTACAGTAACTCTTTAAATATTTAATCTACCTCTCCTTCTTTCCTGTCATGGACCATTTTCCCTCAATTGATTCCTTGTTTTGGGGGGGGGCAGGGATGGTTGGAATGCATTTATGTTAGTGGAATTCTATAAATTATCCTCATTAAGAGGCCTGGTAACAATGGGCCAGCGTGGGATTCGTCGAAGTTTTGCGTTGCACTTTTTGCCTCAGGTTCCCAAAGCACTTCAGAGGCACTCGCTGGGTAAAGGTGAGGAGCAAAGGCTTACTGCAAGTTTAAAAACCAGAGGGAAGGGAAGTGGAAGGCTGGAATGAGAACCTTGGAATGGTTTGGGTTGGAAGGGACCTGAAAGACCATCTTGTTCCCACCTTCCCACCATGGGTGGAGACACCTTCCACTATCCCTGGTGGCTCCAACCTAGCTTTGGACCCTTCCAGGGATGGGGCAGCCACAGCTTTTCTGGGCAACCTGGGCCAGTTCCTTATCACTTTTCCCAGCAAAAAGGTGCATGATCTTCATGGCTGCATGTCCTGGGACTCCTCACCAGGTCAGCCAATGCCGAGGCTCTGGAGTGGTCGAGAAGTGCCCTCATATCACAAAATTCATCTCTGCTTCAAGTACAGATGTTGTAACATCTGCTTTACGAGCAGGCAAATAGAGGGACAGGCAGGGAAGGGACCTGCCCCAGCCTCTCGCTCTTCAGCCTCATAAATCTTGAGTTGACTTTGTAGGATCACAAATCAATTTTTCCCCAAAGACATTTTTTGGGGGTGATATTTTTAATGAGATCTCTAAGCCTCACCTTGTAATCCCATGGAATCGGCATCAGGCAGGATGTGGATAGGAAAACAGTCAGGAAAATAATGAAAACAGTATCACACCTCTGGGGTTGTAAAGGGGTCTTGGAGTGCCGTGTGGCCTTGTCCTTGATGACCACAAGATCACTTTATGAACCTTATAAAGAAGGAGCTGGGGGGGTTTTGCCTTTCACCAAGCCAGGCTCAGGGAAGAGGATCAAACCCTTCAGTAGCTGGGGGCAAATGCTTTTAATGGGCAGGAAAAGGGGGGTTTCAGCAAATGTACTTTGAAACAGAATCACAGAATGGTTTGGGTTGGAAGGGACCTCAAAGACCACCCAGTTCCAACCCCTCCCATGGCTCCACTAGACCAGGTTGCTCAAAGCCCCATCCAACCTGGAGAGGACAACAAAAATATTCAAATTAAATCAAATCCCTCACACATTTCCTCACTGTTACTGATTTTTATTCATCAATCAACCAAGAAATGTTCAGGTGTGTCAGATATGCCTTTAAAGTATTCCCACAGCATCTGTGTTTGCACTGCCAATCTTAAATCTGGTGTCCTCAGTTAGCTGGAACAACAAATTAAAAGAAAATATCCCCAAGCCTGACCTGTTCCTTGATAGCTCAGCATGAAGTGCTATCCCACAAGTGCCACAAGAGTTTTCCTGCAAATCCCACTGATCCAGCACAGAAGAAAGAGAAAGCCGGGTTCATGCTCTGTGGAAAGAGGGTATTTTCATTTCAAGGAAGATTTCTTTTCATCACAATACCTGGTAATACCACCCATTATTACACAGCTAAAACGCTCAGCCTTTGAACCCAGGAAATGGTGTAGGACTCGAGGACTGGGCTCTGTCCAACTCCATTTGTGCTGCCACAATTTAAGCAAGGATTTGAGGAGCAGGCTCCGAATACCCACAAATTGCAGAACAAACACTGCTGCTGTCATTATTGATGGTTTGTGTCCTTGATACAAGTGCTGCATCTCAAGGAGAGGAGTATTCAGGGATGGTCCACTGCTGACTTTCCTGGCACCCTTCATTTCAGAATTGTTTGGTGAGTGCTGCAGGCTTTGAATGAAGATGCAACATTTCATTTACTCCCCTCTTTTCTTCCCTGGAAGCTGTCAAAGGATGAGAGCTGTGATTGTAATTGAAAACATCCCAACAAAGCCTCAAAATTATTATTACTGAAATTAAAAGTCTTATTCTTTAACTACTGTTAAGCTTGACCTTGAAAAGCCATGCCCGACCTTCAAAGAAGAATTTCGTGGCTAATAATAAGAAGAATTTGATAATTTAGTAGATATTGACCATTCCTTTTCCTATATGGTCACAAAGAAATCTCAGTCTTCTAATTGAAAGTTTAATTTGCTTTGACCTGGAATCACAGTGAGGAATTCTGGCACCTCAGTCTTGCCAGTGGAGCTGGATGCTCCCCATTTTAGGGATGTCTGACAGTTCCTCTCAGAAGTCTTTTCCCTCAGTTGATTGATACTTCAGCAAACATTAATTTGGGGGGTGACATTTTCTGTGCCAGTTTTCTGCCTCCTCAGACTGATATTTTTAAAGTTCCAGCCAAAATTGTTGGGAGCAGGAAGCTGGAGAAAAACATGTTGTTTTCAATACTAAAATATTTCTCCCAGCCTGTCTACGAGGAGCTTTGGTACCTCCCTGCTGCAGAGCAGGGATCTGAATTTCAGGAAGGAGGCGTTTTTGCGCATATCCTGCTTTTTTTTTTGAACTCCCTGTGGAAATTTCCCTGGCTTTTCTTAATTTACAGACATTAAAAAAACTCAAAAACCAAAAAAAAAAAAACAAGACACATTTGGGAGAGATGTCACAGCATTTAAAAGCTGAAGCCCTCAAGAGATGCTGCAGGGGATGTGTTGTGCTGCTCTGGCTGTGCCTGCCCCAGCACCATGGTGTGTTTTCCAAGAAGACAGGCATGCTCCTTCCCATGCTGGCTGATGTTTGCTCTTTAAAAATGGGAGCTGGGTTCTCCCGAGGTTTAAAGTGATTTTAAAGTGATGAGGGACAAGCTGCCCTGCTAGAAGGCAAAAAAAAAAAAAAAAGAATAAAATCTAATTTTAAGGAGGAAGGAAAGAGAATGTTGGGACAGAGAGAGGGGAATGAGAGAGGGAATGGAGGAGAAATGTTTTAGGGCTACTCAGAGACATTGGAGGGGAAGATGGGGCCAGGGCAGTCCGACTCTGGTGATGAAAGGGAAAAATATTCCCATTTCTTGGTCCAATGACTATTTGTCACACCACAAGCGAGCAGGATGACTATTTCAATCATGGAATCATCATATCCCAGCATGGTTTGGGTTGGAAGGGACCTTAAAGATCACCAATTTCAACCCCTGCCATGGGCAGGGACACTTTCCATTATACACAGCTGCAGCCCTTCTCCTTTTCCCTGTTTTCAGCATCCCATACACAGCACATGATCCAGCAGCTCCTCATTTCCCAGGGAGCTCAGCTTGGAGCACAACAGCCATGTCGAAGCCCCCAGAACAAGGTGCTTGGTGGTGGATTCCAGCACTCCCAGCAATCCCAGGGAACATCCCCTTCTGCAGAGTCAGGTATTAGCGAAGGAGCAAGACACAATCGGAGAGGGGAAAAGGAAAGGAAATCAAGCTGCTTTCATGTATTCTTTGTAATTATTTTTCCCCTGTTGTTCAGAATTCGAGTTTTAAAAAAAAAAGGGGGAAAAAAAAGGAAGGAAAAGAGGGGTCTAACATTTACTGGCAGTAATCATTGCACCATCTGCTCCGGGAGCTGCTTCCAGAACACACGTTCTCAGCTGCTGAGCAGTCAGCTCCCCATCCCTTCCTCTTGGAGACAGGGATGCCAGCAGTTCCTAAACTGTAACAGCATGAACAAGCCTTTTCCTTTTTTTTTTTTCCACTCCTTTTTTTCCCTTTCAGTTGCTGGAATTTTTTCTGAAAAGGCAGAAGGGTTTGGCTTTTTCACCGGATTGTTTCTAAGACTGAGCTCTTCCCGACTTGAGGTTCTTCATCTGAGCACATGCTAGTTGTAAAAATGTGGAGAATTTTAATATTTTGATATTTCAGAGTGCCCCAGGCAGGGCTGCTTTGTAGTAGAGCTTCACTGGCACCTGGGCTGCTCTCAAGGATGGATTTATCCCATGTTTCTTCTCCCAGGAAGTTTCCTGGTGGGATCCCCTCCCTCCTGGGCATGGACACCTCTGATTTCTGCTCACATGATCCATAACTGAGCTCAACTCCAGCTTCTTCCCCTTCTCTTCTGCATGCCAGGTCAGCACTGAGCTGTTCAATATCCCTGCCTTCCTCGGACAGCCCAAATCCATCAGGGAATCACAGGATATGAACCAGGAGGAGATTCCTCACCACCAAACAGGCTGAAAGGAGCTGGGACATCCAGAGGTGCCCTCTCTGGGTTCCTGCATTGCTGCCCTTTGGCTGGTGGGGAGCAGAAGCTCTTGAGGAAATATTTTGAGGGCAAAGGGTGGCATTAATTAGCTCATCCTGGCCTTGGATGTTTCTGTGTCACTGACTCCCTGATCTGGGGCTCTTGTGTTCTGCATTGTTGTTCCTCTAGGCAATAATAACCCACGGTCTCTGTTTGTACATTTAAATTCGGGATGAAAAATCATCCCTCAGTGCAAGCCCCTCTTCAGCCCTCCCACTGCAGAGCCAAAGAAATGAGGCAGAGTGGATGCAGAGCCCATTAGGCCTGTCCCAGGAGGCAGGGATCTATATCCTTACAGATGTGCTCACAGAGAGAAATCTGCATTAGGAAAAAGAATTCCTGCTTGGCCGGCGGGATCTGCGCTAAACCACATGGTTGGAAATTCAGCTTTGCAGGGAGAAGGGGTTCTGTGGGATGGCTTTGTGTGATTTTATCTGGGTTTCACTGCAGCAGGAGCAGATTTACTCCTTTACAAGCAGGAGAAATGGGATTTCTCCCTCAGCCTCATGCACTTGCTCTCAAACTGGATGGGTGTTTTCCCACATGGAAATCAGGGTTGGAATTTTTTTGGATCAGCATTGATCCAGCTGAATTGTTGTTTTCCTACCCAGAAATCAGGGTTGGGTTTTTTGGGGATCAGCATTTGATCCAGCTGAACTGTGATGCACATCACAGAGCTCGGAGCCTCAAAAGCACTTTGGGAATATCCCTTGTTCCTCAAGGCAGTGCCTCGTGCACGAGCCTCTGGATTTTCACAGGATGCGACAATCCCACCAGTTCTTTGCTGCCATTTAGGAAAATACAAATTTCTGGGGTCAAATGAGTAAGACAGAGGATTTATAAAAAATATTTATCCTCCTCATAATGGGATTGTGACACAGGGCAGATCAGAAGATGGACAGAAGTAGTTGGGAAGACAAGGAATGGAGGATAAAATGAGGAAGCAGGGAAAAGAGAAAAATGGGAAGATGTTTGGACCTGAAAGGGCTCCCAAATATTGGTGCCTACTGCAAATTCTTCCTGTGCAAGGGGAGCCAGCCCATCCACTGACTTCCTGTTGCTGTTAATGGATACAGGAGCACCTCATAGTCCTATTGTTCCTCCCCAAATAATTCTTAGATGTCAGGCTGGGTGGTAAAGGGGAAGAGGAAGATTCCCTGCAGGATGGCTGATTTTTAGGACCAAAAGCCCTTTCATACCCAGGGATGGGCAGGTGCTGGTGTTGTCACTGGGTGAGTGGCCGTGCCACGCGGGCTGTGCAGGACACGCTCAGCCATGGGACACAAAGCTTTGCTTGCTGAAGAAAATGAGGAACAATCCATGCTTGGGAGGTTGAGAAAGAACAAACTGAATGACCTCATTCCTTCCATGGATGCACAGATGCCATGAGTGGGGATTAAGGGCAGCAGATTTGAGACCATGCATGGTGTCAGGCACGGTGGGAGAGGCCACGCTGACTTGTGAACTTGGATCTGTCGCTTGGACGAGGGTGGGAAATCCTTTCATGTGTTTTTCCTGCCTGCTCCAAGTTCTCTGGGTGGTGGCACCCCCATTGCTTCCCCTGGAGAAAGGACAGCCTGGCAGGGCTGGCAGCTGCTGGTGTGCCTTGATCACAGCGAGCTCCTGGACCGAGCACCCTCATTCCCTCCAAAATCCCTCCCAGGACCCCCATGGAGATGGACACAAGGAGGGAGCCAAAGGGAAGCAGTTGTTCTCCAAAGGAAGGAGTCAAGGGGTGTTGCTAATGCTGGGATTCCTCGGAGCAACACGTCCTGGGGCAGCTGCCGTGCCAGGAGTGGCACCGAGCCACGCACAGCTCCTCCAAATGCTCCATTGGCTTCAAGGAAAGAAAAGGCAGGGGACAGGGCAGAGACCCCAGTGGAGGTGGGGAGGTGTTTTGGGGGGGCCCCATCATTTCTCTTGCTTGCTGTAACAGCCTATAAATGGACAATTTGGAGGTTTCATAACGCTCTTAATTAGGACAAACTTAAAAAGGACCACTTGGCATCCTCAGTGGTGGGAGCCATGTGCTACCTGCAGCAGGCCAAGTCCAAAACGAAACTGATTTTTCTCTCTTACCTACATTCTGCATTCAGGCAGCTGCTCCTAACAGGTGCTCACTCTCTTCCTAGCAGATGGTGACAAAAAATGGGTTTGTTGGCAGGTTCTGCCACGGAGCAGCCTTCTTATCACACATATTGATGTGTATACAAACACACTCGTGTTATCAGGTGTTGGGTTGCAAAAGGAATTCTGCTTCTGAGAGAAGGTCACTCACGTGGGGGGTTTAGCCAGGATGGTCGGTGCTTCTCTCTTTTGTTCCCTGGGTCTAAAGGCATTTGGGGACTTTGCTGCCACATCAAAACCCCACAAATATTTGGCCATTAGTTCAGATCTGCTGATGTATCTGAAGGTGTTTCAGGAGGAACATGTGGTGTTAGGCTGTGTCCCTTCATATTTACCCTTAATAGCTTAAATAGCAATTAACAAGAAATCAGGCAGGTTTTAGGTGGGGAATACCCCGATGATTTTCTCCTTGCTCTTGGTGGGGGTAATATAATAGAAATGCAGAAATCAGAGAGTCGTAGGATGGATTGGAAGGGATCTTAAACATCATCTCATTTCAAGGATCTCCCTCCTTAAATAAAACATCCAGTTAAAAAGGTGCAGTGGAATAGAGACACAGCAATGCCTTTAAACAAAGAAATCCAAGTGCAGGGCTTTATCCTGGGAAATGCACTTGGGGCTCTGAGTGCTGAAGTGTTTGAAGCTGCAGGGAAAGCACCCGGAGAGGATTTGTGCCGTATCCATCACCCAAAGAGAGGCAGCTGTCAAACAAATCCCTTTGGTTCTTGACTCTGCTTCCACCTCGCAGATTCTGCCTGGTGAGGGCTGCGAATTTGACAAAATGGTGCAAAGCAATGCCAGGTTTGGGGAACTGGGGAACTTTTCCTCCTTCTATTCCTTGTGCAGGGAGCACCAGGCAGAGCCATCCTCGCCCTGCTTTGCTGCTCATTTCAAAGGAGCAGCCTGAGCCAAGTGAACCAGATGAGGGTGACATCTGGCCATGGAGCCTCTGCCAAGTCACTGCTGTTCTGTAGCTGGCAGGGAGATGATGTGTTGCAAATGCCAGGTTCTCTCTGAAATGTAAAGTGCATTCCCTGCATTTTCTTTGCTTCCTCTCCAGCCTCAATCAGCTTGGCATTTTGTTTTACTAATGGCCAAATTCAAATCTCCTTTCCAGACGCATAAACCCATTCCAGTGGTGCTGGGTGGTTTGTACAACGAATGGAATTTGACCCTCAAGTCCAAAATGGTCTTGTATTTTCTAAGCTTCCTGACAAATTAACTTGTTGACTGTGAGTCTCATTCAAATCCCAGCCCCTGTGGGGTGTGTTTGTGCTGAGGGTTGCTAATCATATATATTAGAATTGCTTGTACCTAAACTCTTCCAGGAGGGAGCAAGCAGAGCTTGGGGCAGGTGGAAAAGCTAAAGAATCTCTGGAGGTTTCCTTCACTGATACTTTTCTGGAAGCCTAAAGTGCACCCCTTTAATAAAAAAAAAAAATCACTAGAGCTGCTCAAAAAGCTTGGGAAAGAAATCTGCTGCTCATAAAAGGTAGGGACAGTTAAAAGAAAGCTTGTGGGGTTGGAACTAGATGAGCTTTAAGGTCCTTTCCAACCCAAACTATTCTGTGATTCTGTGACTGTAGGTGCCCTGTACACACATTTGCTCCCCATTGTGTCCAGAAAGGAGCTGAAGGTGTAGGATTTACCCCATTTCCTTATGAAGCATTTTTATTTTCACCCCTGCTGCTGAACTCTCAGCATTTTTGGCAGCTGTGAAACAATGCTGGGTTTGCAGCTGATGTTTGCAGCATCTTTTCCTCCTCTTCTGCTAAAACAATTCTGCTGCACCAATTTTCACAACTGTAAAAGAAAGGGGATTGTGTTTAACTGTTCCTCAATAATTGACAGGCTGGGAGAGCTGGGGGTGTTCACCTGGAGTAGAGAAGGCTCCAGGGAGACCTCAGAGCCCCTTCCAGTGCCTAAAGGAGCTCCAGGAGAGCTGGAGAGGGACTTGGGATAAGGCATGGAGGGACAGGACAAGGAGAAATCATAACAATTTTATTTTTAAGTTCATCGAAAGTTACCTTGTATCTATGCCATAGGAATATGTGAGAATATTTTGAATCAAAATCCAGTTTTATCAGATTTGTCAAATAAGGGGGGACCTTTGCATTGAAAGGTATGTGGGGATACCATAAATAACTGGAAGCCACCAAGTTGATCAGAGGGGTGGAGCATCTCTCCGGTGAGGAAAGGCTGGGAGAACTGGAATTGTTCAGCCTGGAGAAGAGAAGCTTTAGGGTGACCTAATTATGGCTTCCTAGTACCTGAAGAAAGGCTGGAAGAAAGATGGAGAGGGACTGTGTGCAAAGGCTGGAGGGACAGGACACAGGGAATGGCTTCCCACTGCCAGAGGGCAGGGATGGATGGGATATTGGGAAGGAATCCCTCCCTCTGAAGGTGGGAGGCCCTGGCCCAGGTTTCCCAGAGAAGCTGTGGCTGCCCCTGGATCCCTGGGAGTGTCCAAGGCCAGGTTGGACGGGGGTTGGAGCAACCTGGGCTAGTGGGAGGTGTCCCTGGGCATAGCAGGGGTTGGACTAAATGATTTTAAAAGTCCCTTCCAACCCCAGACCATTCCATGATTCCATGATCCCATGAATCACGTTCAGTGCTATGTAACTGCTCAACAGGAAATATCATTGTGAATATTGAACTGAATCTGGGTATCTTTAGACTCTGCCCTTACCAATTATCTACCCTTACTATGCACCCTCCTGGAAAACAATCAGTTAACTCATGAAATTATCAAGGCAGTATTCTTTATTGTCTGCCAGAAAAGAAATTGCTTGATATTATCCCAGTTCTTGAGAGCAAAACTTATTTTCCCCAGAAAGATAAGGAACAGCTAATTCAGGTTTTGCAGAGCACGTGCGCCGTTATCGTTAGGAAGGAGCTTAACCAACCTGAAAGCAAATGCTAAATGATCCAGATCTTGGTCTTATTAAGCTTGTGTGTGTTTTTTCTACCACTTAAAAGCCTGAGGATCCGGGTAAATGAGATTTTCTGGAAGGCAAAGCTTTCAAGTTTACGTCCTTCTCTTTTTAAAGCACGGAGGCGATGCCTCTGTTTACACGGAGCTCCAACGGAGCGAGTGCGTCCCTGCTGCAGTGTTTCATGGAACATCCTTTGTTTATTCACACTGTGCCACTTTTAAACTTCAGATGTAAACAACAAAGACTTCTTTGTATTTCACACTATCTCATACTCACTACCTTCTGAAGTCCAAAGCCAAAACACTGTGGAATCTTACCCTCCTCACACTTTCTCCTGCTTGTTGGATGCTGTCTTCCAGCCTCTTCTATTTATAGTGGCTGGAAAACTACTTATCTTCTGATTAAAACATGCTCTGTTCATTTTCTCGTGACTTTTCAGTCCTTGGAATGGGCTAAAAATGTATTGCCTGGTAGCCATTTCAAATATAATTTTAGTAGTAATTATGCATATATTCGATAACAGAAACAATTTGTCATCCTGAAGGATCCAAATTGCTTTAAACTATTCGGCCTGTCTCTGATCTGCTACGTGGATTAAAAATCCAGCAAATATTTCACTGAAATCAGCTGGACAGAAAGGTCAGAAAGACCCAGGCTGGAAATGCAGCAGCTGCCTGACAACACACCTTGAGGGGGCAGAAGAATTTGGGTTCCATTTTAAACCAGGGTGGGATTTTTAGTTGGAAATTTCACAGAGCCGCAGCTGCGTTGATCCTTGAGATCCAGCACTGGGATGTGCCCCCTGTTTTATACCCCCAGGGGGAGGACCTCAATTTTCTCTTTCATTTGATGTGCAGTGTTGTGGTGTTTGGATCAGTCTCATGCTGGATCCATCTCCTCTCTGTCTGATGATGTTTAGAGAGGGCAGCCAGGGCTCTTTGCTCCCCTTCTCCCATTCTGTGCTCATCTCCATGGGGAAAAAAAAAAGACATTATCCAGAAAACCAGAAGAATGTGGTGTTAGTTTTTCCCTTTCCCAGGAACATCCTTCATCATCCTTTCGCCTTAAGCTGCATTGGAGCACAAGCAGTATCTGCTGGGCCATATATTGAAGTCTCGGGGTAGTTCTGGGTCTCTCCTGACAAGAAGGACATTGAGGGGCTCCTGGTGTCCAGGGAAGGGAGCAGAGCTGGGGAAGGGGCTGGAGCACCAGGAGTGGCTGAGGGAGCTGGGAAAGGGGCTCAGCCTGGAGCAAAGGAGGCTCCGGGGGGACCTTGTGGCTCTGCACAACTCCCTGACAGGAGGGGGCAGCCGGGGGGATCGGGCTCTGCTCCCGGGGAACAGGGACAGGAGGAGAGGAAATGGCCTCAAGCTGTGCCAGGGGAGGTTTAGGTTGGATCTTGGGAACAATTTCTTCATGGAAAGGGTTGTCCAGCCCTGGCATAGCTGCCCAGGGCAGTGGTGGATTCCCATCCCTAGAGGGATTTAAAAGCTGTGTGGATGTGGCACTTGGGGACAAGGCTCAGTGGTGGCCTTGGCAGTGCTCCAGTTGGACTGGATGGTCTTTGAGGGCTTTTCCAGCCTAAATGATTCTGTGGTTTTGTGCTTCTGTTTTGTTGGAACATTCAATGTGTAACATAAACAGTTTTGCTGTAAATGGTTGGGAATGTTAAATCCATGTCGGATCCCTCTGAGATATTTACTTATGTAAGAAATCCCCAACACAGACTGAAAATAAAGGTGACAGCAGTGAGTTTAGCAGGTGAGGCTCGTGGTGGGTGTTCCAGGTGAGTTTTTCACCTCTCCAGAGAGTGGTCAGCACAATGCAAACCATCTCCCACCTTTTTGGGGGATGGAATGGTTTAGGGTTACAAACCAATGGTCATGGGAGGCTGGTATTGGAGGCAAAATAAGTAGCGGAGATGACAGGTTGCCCAAAAAGTTCCAGTGCAAGGATATTTCAGGTATTCCAATATAGCAAATTTTATGGTATTAGTGGTAAATAGTTGTGCATGTTCTCTTGTCTGGAAGTTTGTCCCTCCAATCACAACAAAAGTAATTTCTGGATTTTTCAGGATGAGTTTAGGTAGAGACGAATTGTTTCTTCAGAAAACTCCTATGATTTCCTGAGAAACTGTCATGCTTATATATCATGGAAGAAATACTTGATGTAAATCCAGTGAGAAAAATAAAATGATGGCAATGTAACAGCAGAGCTGACCTGAGCCCTCTGGGTTCCATATGGGAAATGAACATTTTTACGTCTTCATTGCTGCTCCCCTGAATAAAAAATTATTGCAGAGCCTTCCATTTATTGCCAAGGGCTCACACCCAAGGGAGCATCACGGGCTGCTCTACACTTGGAACAAAACATGATCCAGAGATAACTGAGCTAATGGAGATGGGAAAGTCTTGCAAACGCAGTATTTACATGTGGAGGGTTTTATTCTGTCCACAGGCAGCTGGAGCTGCCTGATCTTAGAGTATTTTTGGACCTGAGTTGTCTTCTCAAAGTCATCCGGGGCCAAACCATGTGGAGGCACCACTTGCGGTCTTCAGTGTGGAAGGTTCTGCTCTGAGCTTCCCTGCTCCATGTGTGGGTTGTTTCCCCCATCCCAGCTTGGCCCTGGCCATTTTTTTTTCAGGAATATGAGAGTAATGGATGAGTGATTAGTGGAGGAGACTCTGCTGTCTCCAGCCACGGAGGAGATTGGAGCTTTACATCACTGGAAGTCAGGACGGGGCACGTCTTTTCTTAGGCATCATCAATTATCCATGCAGGATGTGCAGTAAGAGGCTGTTTGGCTGCGTTAAAATTGGCCAGACAAACAGAATTTCCATCTCCCTCAATGGCTCCTTCAACACCTAATTAGCTCCCAGATGCTACTGGAGCAAGATGTCTTTTATCTTTGCTAATGTTATCTCCCTCTACCTCCTAAATGCCCGCCCGTGCCATTCCCCACTTTCATCTCTCTTCCCTCAGGAGAAAACAGGATGGGTGTTCAGGAAGCTCCATGCTGAAGGTCAAGCTTGTAAAGACTCTGGGTCAAGCTGATCCTGTTAAACCAGACAGTATCTGGAGCAAAAAAGCTTTGAATCCAGAATTAGATGGATATGATGGAGAGCAGGATACAACTTCCTTCCTCTGCACGTTCACAGGATCAGCATCCAACAGGAAAAAATAGAATTGCAGATTTCATTCCGCTGTCAGTTGCATTTAAGATGATTTAGGACAAAATTCAAAGCTCCTCTTTTCTCATTGTGGGAGAAAGTACCACGAAGTCTGGCTGGATAAATGTGATATTTCAGCTGGCAGAGCTTATTGTTGTGGGCAACACTCAGGTTTTACACTCAGAGGTAAAACAGGAGGAAATGTCAGCCTCCCTAGACCCTCTGAGCACAACCACTTGGGGCTGTGTTAATACCAGGCTATCATCCAACTGTGATTTACCTTGGCAGGGCTGATGGATATCCAAGCCCAGCAATTCCTTCCCCTCTGGCAGGGAGGAGTGACCAAACAACCTGCTCCTAGCTAAGTGGTTAGGAGGGAAGCATTTCAGAGAGAGCAGATCTTCAAAGAGAGGGAACACACTTTATACACACACCCAGCTTTCCCTAAGGCTCCTGGAGCTATGTCTCCAGCCAGGATCAGTTTACTCCATTCCAATGATGTGTTCCGTTGTGTGGGAGATTCGTCAACAGGGAAAAGCTCTGACAAAGTCAGATTTGCAGATTTATGGATGAGAACTTGTTTTCTTCAGCTTAGATTTTGTACCATCATCTTTTTCTATCCCATTTCCTTCTTATCTGCGTTTTCTCTGTGCTGCACTGGAAGGATACATTCCTAGGAAAAATTCCAACAGGTTCTTGCAGCAGGACTTCTCCTCTTTGACCAGGGATTGGGTAATCCCTATAGGATGTACGTCCAAAGCTGTGGGACCAGCAGGTCAAGGGAGCTGATTCTACTCTGGTGAACCCCACCTGGAGCTCTGTGTCCAACTCTGGGGATCCCAACATGAGAGTGGTGTGGAGCTGCTGGAGTGAGTCCAGAGGAGGTCACAGAGATGCTCCAAAGGCTGGAGCCCCTCTGCTCTGGAGCCAGGCTGGGAGAGCTGGGGGTGTTCACCTGGAGAAGAGAAGGATCCAGGGAGATCTCAGAGCCCCTTCCAGAGCCTAAAGGGGCTCCAGGAGAGCTGGAGAGGGGCCTGGATGGAGGGACAGGACACAGGGAATGGCTTCCCACTGCCAGAGGGCAGGGATGGATGCATTGTTGGGGAGAAATTCTTCCCTGTGAAGGTGGGGAGGCCCTGGCACAGGGTGCCCAGAGAAGCTGTGGCTGCCCCTGGATCCCTGGGAGTGTCCAAGGCCAGGTTGGACAGGGCTTGGATCAACCTGGGCTAGTGGGAGGTGTCCCTGCCCATGGTCTGGATGATCTTTAATGTCCCTCCCAACCCAAGTCCCTCCATGATTCTATGACATTTTTCTTCAGATTTAATCACACAGCAGCTGCTTTTCTCTCCCGGGGTAGAGTCCGTGGGTTTCACCATTTCTGCCCTTAGATCCATGTGCCCATTCTGTGAAAGATGAAGAATTTATACCCCCATGATTCCATCAGTCCCAGTTTTGATCTTGCTCGATTTGCCAGACGCACTCTGCAAAGAGAGTTCTGAGACCAGACAGCTTCCCTGCAAGGATATTAATAATACTCAGGAATCACACAGCTCTCCAAACCCTGTGTGAGCATTAGCTAATTATGCAGCACTCCACAGCCCTGTGAAAAGCATTTGCTAATCAATTCCAGCACCACCTATCAAATACATCAATACCATGGAATCCACTGGGCAGAGGTCGCTGGAAACAGGGGAATGTGGATATCTGGTCCCAGTCCATGTGGTAGCTGGGGTTGGACTTCAGCACTCGCCAGCCACCTCTCCCACATTTCCCTTGGCAGGGTCCTTCTTCCTGTCATAAACACATGATTTCCAAAAGCAGGTCACCTACAGGCTGGGAACACAGATTTTCCCAGATAATTAGGATTTCAGCCCGTTCCAGGGCTTGTAGAGGTTGCTGGCATCAATTAATTTGGAAAAGCCAACATCAGTAAGTGACATAGAGGAGACTGGACCTGGTGTGACAGACTGAGCTGCTCCAGCCAACTGAAGGCAGCACAGAGGAAACAATTTCAAATCATATGTCATCGGTGACACAGCAGAGTGGGCTGAACTGCCAGAAAGGAGAGGGAAGGGAAGGAGAAAATAAATGAAGGAGAAAACAAAACATTGGTAATTGCTCATTCCTCTGGACCGAAGTTTGTTCCTCTGGATCAAGTGAGCCTGTAGGGCTGAATTTCTGCTCCCAAACCTGACAGCAACTAATCCACAAACCTGGCAAAGTCAGTTAAGTTGTTTTCCAGTTAAAAATGTCACAGGAATCAAGTGTTTAGGATGTCCACATCCTCCCATCCTACAGACTTCACAGAACTAATTCCTGTGGGTCTTCTCCTCCATAATACAGCTCCTTTAATTCTTAGAACTTTTGGGAAAAGAGCTGAAATTCAGGGTTGCTGCTGCTGGTGTGAAATTTTGAGTAGCCAATGCTACTCAAAAATGAAGGGAGAGCCCAGCAGATTTTATTTGGTGAGATTGTTGTTAGAGTTTGACATCAGGGGTGGGTGATGGTACAGAAGCGCTCACACGTGTCAGGATGCTCTGTGGTGCTTCCAACATCAGCGATTTTTCAAGGAGGTTTCAGAAATGCAGCAGCTTCGTGCAACTCACTGGGACACGAGACAAGGAGGATGGATGTTGGTATAAGCTGGTTTATGAAGTGTCTATTGAATCAAACACAGGATGACGCCGTTTTTATTAAAAGCCACAAAATGCTTGAAGCCAATTAATACTCCCCTGCTTTACTAATGCCTCTGCTTAGAAAATTAAATGGTTTCATTTAGCAAAACCAATTTAAAGCCTTTTTGTCAAGTTTATAATGACTTTAGCACAAGGAGACTCATGTCTTGCACACATAATACAGGTTTTTTTGAAGAGAGCGGGTGCGTAACAAGGTGCCAGGTGTGGAATAAGAGGAAAGTTGCTCTTCTGAGTGAAGAACTGGTTATAAATAGGAAATAAAAGGTACAAATAACTGTGCAGCTTCTGCAGTGAAGAGAGATTAACCTGTCTTGGGAAGCTGTGCAGTTCAATATCCTCACAAACGGGATGAAGAAAGGGAGACGGGTGACGGTGACGCACCAAAATCTGCTGAGGGTTCGGAGTTATTCCAGGTGAGCCAAAGTAGACACGGCTACAAAAAAGTTGCAGAAGAATCTAACAATACCACATGTGTGGGCACAGAAAATAGCTGCTGAAATTCCATGTCAATAAAAGTCAAGTGCAGACACAATGAGAGGGTTTAAATTAGCCCGGGAAAAGAGGTTCTGGCGTCATTGCAGATGGTGCTTTGGAAACATCTGCTCCGTGCTCAGCAGAGGTCAGGAAGGCAAGTGGAATGCAAAGAATTGCTGGGAAAGAGACGGGGAATGAAAGAGGAAATGTAAGTACAGGGCTGAATAAACCCGTGGGGCTCTTGAGCACAGTGGAATTCCAGTCACCCCGCTGACTGCAGTGGGGAAGGAGGGCTGGGAGAGAGGCAGGAAAGGGTGAGAAGGCTGCCCTGGGTTATGGATTGGGAGTGAAAGGCTGTGGGTGTGGCTGAAGACAAGAATGGGCATGATTAAGGTGTAAAATCCAGATTTCTGTGGAGAGAGGGGAGAAGGAATTGCATTAGGAGGCCACCAGGATGATCAGAGGGATGGAGCAGCTCTGCTGTAAGGAAAGGCTGAGAGAACTGGCTTGTTCAGCCCGGGGAAGAGAAGCTTTGGGTTTGACCAAACTGTGGCCTTCCAGTACCTGAAGGAGCTGAAGATGGAGAGAGACTATTTACAAGAGCCTGGAGAGGAAGAACAAGGGGGAATGGCTTCAAACTGAAAGAAAGTAGCTTTGGATTGGATGTTAGGAAGAAATTGTCCCCTGTGAGGGTGGGGAGGCCCTGGCCCAGTGTGGAAGGCAGCAACAGCCCACGTTGCCCAGAGAAGCTGTGGCTGCCCCTGGATCCCTGCAAGTGTCCAAGGCCAGGTTGGACAGGGCTTGGAGCAACGTGGGATAGGGGAAGGTGTCCCTGCCCGTGGCAGGGGGTGGAATGGGATGAGCTTTAAGGTCCCTTCCAGCTCCAAATCATTTCTGTGATCCAGTGTTTTGTGACAGAGGATGTGATGACAGCTCTGCTCATCAGTGGTCAGGAGGAAGTTTAAAGCAAACAACAGGAAATGAACTTTCACGGTCTGCAATTAATTAGGAAAATCATCAAACACATCTTTTACATGTTGGAAGTACAGGTTGGCTGAAAAACTTGTAGTGCTGAGGTTCCCGGTGCTGGCTTTGACACATCCCATGATCCTCCACACTGGCGGTCTTTTCCAACCTTAATGGTTCTGTAATCACAGAATTGTTCCTGCTCCAGTGCTTCTTCCAGTGTCCCAAGCTGGCCATGTCCTCTCTACCCTATGGAGCTGGGTGAGATTTGGGTTCTGGTTTGATTTGGCTCCCTGCTGGTGGGATTTTTGGGCTGGATTCTAATCATTTAAAGGATTTCTGAGATCTTGTAGTGACTTGGCAGTGCTGGGTTAACAATTGCAGTCGATGATCGTACAGGGCTTTGATCTCCCCTATGACAAAAGCCAGAGAAATCCTTTGAAGGAATAAATTCTCTTTGAATTGCAGTGGAATATTGGAGGGAAAAATGATTCAATGGTTCCTTAAAAATTTCCTGCACTGAGTTAAAGATCCCAAGGGTTAATTGCAGCATGGTAATGAGAGGTCCCGTCAGACGGCTCAGGAATTTTGAGACAGCAAGGACTAAAAATTCTTCTAGAACACGATTATCGTCAAATTATATCAGCCTCAGTGGCAGGTAATCAATCCAGAGTGGGCTGATTTACACCTGCCAGAGCCAGCACATCCGGAACCTCTTCCAGTGATGTTTTTATCTTCACATCAACACTGTCAGTGCAAGGAAAATATTTTCCCCTTTTAAAATCCAAACATCCAAGGTGAGATTTGGCAGAGTGTCAGAGTGGGGTTCCCACTGCTCCTGACAACAAGACCAAAGTGCAATATAAGGACTCATCTTGGGTTCTGCTTTATTCAGGTTTTAATGGACTGGGAAGGGATAAATGATGTTTATGCCCTCTTGTGGTGCCTCGTCGAACGGAATGGATTTCCTGACCGACAAAATGAGGCCAGTGATGGAAAAGTCCCAGGTTAAAAATCTGTAACAAACACTGTTTTGCACAGTGGAAAAATGTCTCTCCCTCCAGCAGCATCCTCATGACTCAGGGAAGGGGGAGAGGCCAATTTTGCAGGCATTTGCAGCAGCAGGCAAATGAGTAATGCCCACGATGGCAGAGTTTGTGTCATCTTTTGGCAGGGAAGAACATTCCAAAGTCTTTTTTCTGTGCTGAGAAGGTTAGAAAGTGAAATAGTGCTTTGCAAAAGCAGCTGTGTTGACACCTCCTTGTGTTCAGTGCTGTTGATGTGTTGTGGTACAAACCTTTACATGTTTTATCTTCCTCACTCACGCGTCTGACGGGTGAATAACCTGATTCCTGTGCCTTGGGACACAGCCTGTCCCAAAGATGGAAAAAGCTGCCTGGGGATTTTACATGGGGAAATAAGGCCGGATTCCTGTGAAATTTGGCTTGTGATCCCAATTCCTTGTGTGGGAACACAAGGAATTAATGAGTCAACACCTTCCTAAGCTGTGCTGAGAATTCCAGTGCAGGGTTGGGAGCTCAGGGCTCTCCAGACAGGTTAATCATGGATTTTGTATCCATCTTATTACTTCATTCCTGACTGAAGACTGAACACAGCAGAATGTGTCCTCCAGACAGTGAAATTATGGGAATAAATCAGACTAATGCTCTCCAAAGCCAAGCAGCTGCTGTCAGGCTGTGGGCAGGGCTTGGCCGTGCTGAGGCAGGATCTGGGAAACCCTGGTGAGGGAAATGTGAAGACTTTTTGTCCCAAATAATCACCTGTTGTTTAAGTCCAGTATTTTCCTTACATGTCGTTCTTGCCCTCTCCACAGCCATGTAGGAGATGAAAGAGGAAGGGAATGATTTCCTTTCCACTTCCAGGATGAGTCAACCCACAATACTGGGTTTAAATGAAGGTACTGGGTTTAACTGGGCTAGGCTTAGGAGGGACTCTCTAACAGGATGGAAAATATTGGAATGAGGATCTCCATCTCCAGAGATCTTCCATAACCAATGTTTTTTGGGATCAAGGCTGCTGTCATTCATTCTATCATGATGAAAGATGACTTAAAGCAGATTCATAGTTTTATGACTCCATCTGATGATTTGTCTTTATTTGGTTTATTTATTTGCTAGTGTGAAGAGGTAAGAAATATTTGTCTGGGAATCCTAAATGCTGACCCTTCAACCAATTCTATCTCCATCCAGTATTTACAAACATGCTTTGGAACAGGAGTCTGACATTCATTAAAGTGCTTATTAGGTTTTAGCATGGACTTCAGAGCACAAGTTATGTCCCCACTGAGAAGAGAATTGGCTCCAAAATGTTGGTGTTTACCAGTTTCCTTAGGAAAGGACAATGCAGGAGGGAAAATGTCACAGCAATTCATCTTGAAAAGAAATTCTCTCTGTCAGAAACCTCTCAGGAGTTTCAAATTCAGTTAGGGGGATATCAGAAGGCAATTAAAGTCTAATTTAAAATCCCCACCCACATTCCATCTTCTCTTCCTGCCAAGTGATTATTGCTCCTGGTCCACGTATTGGCAAATCTTTCCAAAATGAGCCATAATTTGCCTTAAAACTTAAAACTTTCTGGTCAAGATGGAACTTTTCTCTTTGAAGAATGAGTTTGTAGTGACTGTGGAAAAAAAATGCCCAAAATGCTTTGATTTCCCAAGGACATCCTTGGGGCTGAAATTTTACCCAGAAATTCTTCTTGGATGAAGACATTGAGGGTGGATTTTAAAGCTGAGGTGCCTTCCTGGGGAGGTTCCTGGACACTGCAGCTTCCCAGGGTGGATCCAAGTGTGCTCTCCCTTTGTTTTCCACTTTCATTGATGGCTCCACATCCCTGCCTGGGTTAATAAAGAGAATAAACGTATGGCCATGGGCAAATTAAACAAATGAGCCATTAAAAGGGGATAGTAAAAGGGGATGGTTCACTCCCTCTCCATGCCCACAATGTCTCCGAGCGAAACACCACAAGAGAAGGGATGAAAGGCTTTCAGGGATGAGCTGGGAATGTGGTCCAAGAGCTGAGAGATGCCTGCGCCTCCTTCAGGGAGGCATCCTAACATCATTCCCAGCAGGGAAGCCAGCAAAGCACTGATGGCTTTCCATGGTCTTTCCTGACAGGTGTTGACGGAGGGAGGCTTCGGCCCCATCACGACGGAGATCCGGGAGGCTCCTGAGTTTTATTACGCCGAGGAATATCACCAGCAGTACCTCAGCAAGAATCCCGGCGGATACTGTGGCCTGGGTGGGACGGGCGTCTCCTGCCCCGTCGGCATCAGGAAATAGCCTGTGCTTGCTCCACCACCTCCACTGCGTTGTAGGGAGCTTGGAAAAAGACCTGCAACCCCAGTGGATGGTCCCATAGCATCCATGGATAAAGATTTGGGAATCTGCTGGGGAGGCTTTCCGTAATGGGAACAGTTTCCTCTTTGTTGACATTAAAAGCTGAAGTAGAGGCAGGAATTTCTCCCATCACAGCTTCTTGCTCTGTGCAGCTCCCAGGGTTTCCTTGTCATCTGGAGAGGTGGAAAGAGATCCAAACTTCCAAAAGTTTGGCTCGAAATGCTGTTAGAAGGGTGAATTGGGAGGTGGTTGCACCTGTAGCTGTTTTGCATTTCCAATGACTCTGGACTTGTTGATTCTCTTGGGTTAATTAATTTCCTGGTGTCCCTAGAGCTTTGACTTCTGGAGATGTAGTTGGACTCTTAACCTGTCACAGTCCTGGAATTTGATGTCTTTGGGAATGATAAATTGATCAGATCAGTGATTCTCCTACTACAACTCCACTTTCACAGCATTTAGTACCACCTGTAGTGCCTATTTTCTGAAATTATTTTAGCCAGAAAAAATCAAAATTGTAATGTGATTCTTTTGGACAGTCCAAGAAGTGAATAAACACAAAAAGAAATAAATTTTGTTCCATGCTCTGCAATAAAGTACAGAACAAGAAAAGAACACGGTTCTCTGTGATGTGTTCCAAGAAGATATCTGGGTAGATGTAAAAAAAGTTATCAAATATTATAAAACGCTGCTGTTTGCTAATTAAACACCAGGGCTTTTAAATCTGTATCATCAGGCTTGACAGTACAGAGGAGTAGAATTATCCCTATGATTAATTATTTGTATTTAATAACTTGGGGAGTCCCCACCAAGAGCAGACTGGTGGCAAACGTAACTTGGGGCAGTCCACAGTGACTGTGAAGTCAAAACAGCAGGACGGCCAGAAAGAGAAAAAATCAATTTTGGATTTATTGGTGGGGTTCTCAGAGTGCAGACTCAAAGCTGCAGACAAAGGGTGTAGGGATGCACAGTTTATCCCGTATGGAAATGGGGATCCTATGGGTCTAGAGCTCAAGGAGTGAGGCAGTTTTGAGGGCCAGGTAGTGGGACCCAGAGACACAAATCCACAGCACCTCCTTCTCCATGGCTTGGTTTGATGTTTCCTGCTCACCAGCTCAGATTTAAAGCTCAGAAAGGCCCAAACCAGCTCCCTGAACATCCCCATCCCTGTCCCTACCCAGCAGATCAGATCGTGCTCCAAGCCTGGAGAGACCAAAAATGTGCCCCACAAAGTCAGTGTTTGGGATTGTAAATCCAATGCTGCAGCCCTGCCCGCTGTTCCCAAAGATGGGCTGTAAGTCTGTGCCAGAAAAATCAGCTCCCCATCTTCCCTTGCTCCTCAGCTGATGCTGAGTTCATCCCAGTCTCAAAATCCAGTGGAAACTTGTCCTTTTGGCAGATTTACACCTGGGCCAGGCTTACAGGAGCTGCCTCAGGCAGGATTGCCCCATTAGGCTCTTTCTGGAGATGCCCCAAAGCGTGCCTACACTGCACTCCAGATTTTTGTTGCTGTGGTAACTGATCCTGTCCTTAACCTGTCCAGCCATGGAGTTGTTCCAGTGCTCACTGCCAAGGAAACCAGCACTCGTGTCTCATTTCTTTGGCATGAGGTGACAGAGAAGCAAGGAAGAGAAGGAAATAAAGTTTTACCCTCATCCTATGCACTGTGAACCTCCACGAAATCCAGGCTCTGGTGGGATAACTCCTGATGTGCTCCAAGGCAAAGCATTTCAGATGCTGAATCATCTGGGGGCTCATAAAATGTGTCTTGGTTCCCTTCCTTTCCTCTCCCTCCCCTCCTACTCTGTGCTGTAGTTGTTTGAAACAAGCTGGAAAGTCTTTGGGAAAAGCTCTTATTGCAGATATGCCCAAGTCTGAGCCTGACTGAGTTTTTATTAAGTCCTGTCCTGATGGAAATGATGTGTTGGTCTAAAAATCAGCATAATGGGTCCATTGATGCTGCAATTGGCCCACACCAAAATATTTTGCCACCACTGAATTATTTACTGACACCTTTGGTTTGGTTTTGATTTTGATTTGATAGTTTTGATTTGGCATTTTTTGAAAATTTTCTTTTGACAGAGCTGCTGCTTTCTCCTACAAACACAGAATGCCAGGATGGTTTGGGTGGGAAGGGACCTTGAATATCACCTCATTCCACCCCCTGCCACAGGCAGGGACACCTTCCACCACCCCAGGTTGCTCCAAGCCCCATCCAGCCTGGCCTTGGACTCTTCCAGGGATGGGGCAACTCTCCTGGTCCTGTTTAAGTGCACACAAGTCAATACCTCAGGCATGGTGTAACTAGAGAGAAAAGTAACAGGAAATGAGAAAATTAACAGGAAATGCTGATAGGCTTCAGAACTGAAGTTGAAAGCTGATGCAGGACCAGCTCCTGAGGTCCTCAAAGGTGGTTCAAGATCCAGCAAGGGCTACAGCACCCATCTCATGAAATCCACCCTTGCCATATCATGTGAGGTTAGCCCAGGATGCAGACAGGAATTTCACTTCTGCCCCACCCCAACAGAGCTAAAAGAAATCACAAACCTTTTGGAGATCCCTGAGCTTTCCCTCAGTGAACCTTTTGCCTTAGGAAGGAGCATCCAACTGCTGCACCAACAGGAATGAGCGGGTGCTGTGATGTCACCCTGGGTTGTGTTGACATGGAATGCAGGCGATGTCCTGAGGTGTCTGCAGAGGCATCGCTGCTCCGAGAGCTGTGGAATAGTGTCGGCCCAGGATGGATTGAGATGCTGCTCCTTACCCTCTCCTGTTTAGCTTGCCTGACCAGCAGTGTCCAGGCAGGTTTTGTTTCTCAGCATTCTCAGCTCAGAGGAGATGCAGGATATTCACACGTGGGTAAGTGAAACAGGCCTTGGCTTATTCCTTCTGCTGAGGGAATAAAGGTGTGGCCTGTGCCCCAGCCTGATGCATCTTCCAGTCCCTAAACAAGGATTTTAGCCCACCTGCCTATGGGAGATGGTTAATTGTCCCTCCCACCCCAAATGCCTGGGCAGTGCTTGGGTGAGTTTAGGTTTGGGGAGGTGACAGGAATGTCAGGGGCTTTGGGAGAGATCAAATAACAGATCCAAGGAGGGCATTCTCACCCTTTACTCTGCTGAGACCCCACCTGCAGAGCTGCCTCCAGCTGTGGGGTCCAACATCAGGAGGACGTGGAGGCTGCTGGAGCGAGTCCAGAGGAGGCCACGGAGCTGCTCCAAGGGCTGGAGCCCCTCTGCTCTGGAGGCAGGCTGGGAGAGCTGGGGGTGTTCACCTGGAGAAGAGAAAGCTCCAGAGAGAGCTCAGAGCCCCTTCCAGTGCCTAAAGGGGCTCCAGGAGAGCTGGAGAGGGACTTGGGATAAGGCATGGAGGGACAGGACACAGGGAATGGCTTCCCAGTGCCAGAGTGCAGGGATGGATGGGATATTGGGAAGGAATTGTTGGCTGTGAGGATGGTGAGGCCCTGGCCCAGGTTTCCCAGAGAAGCTGTGGCTGCCCCTGGATCCCTGGGAGTGTCCAAGGCCAGGTTGGATGGGGTTTGGAGCAACCTGGTCTGGCGGAAGTTGGAGTTGGAATGGAGTTGGAAAAATTATCTTTAAATCCCTTCCAACCCCAAGCATTCTGTGATTCCGTGTTTCAATGACTCTCTGGTTGTTTCTGTCTCAGGGCTCAGGGATGTCCTGCCCCTGCTGTTCAGCAGCACAGGCTGTGACACTGCTGAACGTGCCCAACATGTCCCTTTTTGTACCCAGGGTGTGGCCTCCGACCATCCTACGAGTCCTTCCAGAAGACTGGCAAGAGGATTGGCACAGGGACACACGTCACGCCTGGGGAATTTCCATGGCACGTGAGCATCCAGAGCCACGGGAAGCACATCTGTGGAGGCACCATCATCAGTGCACTGTGGATTTTAACAGCGGCCCACTGCTTTGCAGAAGAGCTGTGAGTGCTCCAGGGGTGGGAGGGCAACCCAGGCACAGTGGGGGGATGACATTCCTCCTGGTGGGTGCAGGATGTGCATCTCCTCGGGGTCACATGCCACATTTATGTGACTGAGCCCTGAAAACAGGGATTGTCTCCTTTGGGGGAAACAGGCCCATTTTTAAACACAGAAATGTGCAGAGATCTGCACAACGAGGAGAAGCAGAAGGGGAATACTTTGAGGGGTGGCCTGAGTAGCCTTGGATAAATGCCCCTGATGCTGTCCTGATGGCCCCAGGCATTTCTGGTGCATCTACACCTGTTGCAGTACCTTGTAAAAGATGATGTATTCCATTCTAGCTCATTCTATCCCCCAAATTACCTTTGCTTTCACACAGCAAAGACCTTCACCTCATGGAGACTCTGAATTTTAAAACACTGAATTCTGGATAAATCGACTCCATGCAGTGCCCAGGGGCGGAGTCCAACCCTCTGTGAGCCCCCTCCAAACTGTGGCAGATCCGAGAGCCGAGACTGCTCAGTGACAAATGACCTGTGGCAGCACAGCCTGGAGCAGCTGGCTGGGGACAGCAGAGTCTGAGCAGCCAGCCCAGGGCACAGAGATCCAAGAGATCCAGCCCATTCCATCTGTCTGGTAGGGAGTGGGTTATTTATAACCTGGCTGCTTCCACATTCTACCTCTGCACCTCTCTGCCCTGGAAATCATCCTTGCCTAGGAGTGAGGGTAAATTTCAGGGGTATTTGTAGCTGAACTGCCTGAGCCATCACCCTGCCCTGCTCTGGGGGAAGAGAAACCAACCTTTATAACCCAAATCCTTAATGTTTGCTGTGTCTTCACTCCTTCTGTTCTGCTTTTAAGGCCAGCAGATCTGACGGTGGCAGTGGGGGGAGTTGACCTGAGCCGCCCACTGGAAGAGCACAACCCAGACAGCCTGATCCTGCACGAGGAATTCAACAGAACCAGCTTGCAAAATGACATTGCCCTCATCCTGCTCAGCAATCCCATCGAGTTCAGCAAGGAGAAAATTCCCATCTGCCTGCCCTTCATGTGTGACATGGACACGTGGCAGCACTGCTGGGCTGCTGGCTGGCAGAACACAAGTGCAGGTGAGGTGCTGGGGGAGATGCATTTGCTAATGGAAGATGGATTTTATCCACTTAAATTGGATATTGTCTCCCATGAGGGGTTTCCCAGACAAAGTTCCACTCCCCACCTCTCTGGTTAACGCATCCAGACCCCCCCCAGCCTCTGCACATCCACCAGTTCCCTGTTCAGGGCAAGAACCAGTTGCCCACAGACCCCCAGAGCAAAATCTGGGACCTATTTTGTCACCACCTCCAAAATTTGGACTTCTTTTTGGCACCCACATTAAGACAAGCTCCACCCTGGTGGGTAAATTAGCACAGAATCATGGAATTATTTGGGGGTTGGAAGGGACCTTAAAGCTCATCTCATTCCACCCCCCTGCCATGGGCAGGGACACCTTCCACTATCCCTGGTTGCTCAGAGCCCCATCCAGCCTGGCCTTGGACACTTCTCACCTTGTGGGATCCTTGTGGATAACTTCCATCTTGGGATATTCTATGAATCACCCAGTTAGGCTGGGTCTAAGGTGGTCTGGACTAAGGGAAGTGAAGGTCTGGGGCTATCTTTGGCTTAATGCCTCCATGAGCTGGACTGACTTATTGGTTCTGGCCACTCCTTCCTTCACTCGCTTAGAACTGCAGATTGCTGTTGCTAATTGCTCTCATTTAAGCCCTAATTAAAGCAGTTACAGCACTGATGTGACCCAAAATGTCTGTCCTGAACCAATGTCACTAAATAGTCAATCAGTTGTTTCATTATTGGAAAGAATTAATCAGGACTGGGAGGACAGGGGAGGGCCTTGGAGCTTGAGTGCTCCTTCCCAGGATGCAGTAAGTGAATTTTCCATTTAACCCTTGCTATTCTGCTCCAAAGGGTTGCTGTTTTTTCCATGAAACTCTGCATTTGCCTTCTTAGGCTTCATTTTCCTCACACAACAGTAACACACAACCCTGTTATAGTTGTGAAACTCTCCCATTTCACCAAGGTAACGTGTTCCTAGAACAGAGTGGCCACTGCAGAGACCCTCTGCAGGATTTCTCTTGAGCTCCTCTGTGCAAAATCCGTGGAGCAGCTCCGGGGATTGGCTCTGTGCCACTGTGTGGTCTCAGCTGACACAGATTCTGCTTCCAAAAATTGGTGTCAACGTGCTCAGCCTGGGCACCCCCCACCCTCTGTCTGGGAGAGGCTTCAGGAAAAAACCAGCAGAAGCTGAGTGTGGTGAGAGGGGAGTGTGATGGTGTGAAATGGGCAAAGCCGAAAAATACAGGATCATAGAGCAGTTTGGGTTGGAAAGGACCTTAAAGCACATCCCATCCCACCTTGCTCCAAGCCCTGTCCAACCTGGCCTTGGACACTTCCAGGGATCCAGGGGCAGCCACAGATTCTCTCCCTGTGCCAGGGCCTCACCACCCACAGAGCCAAGAATTCCTTCCCAATATCCCATCTATCCCTTCCCTCTGGCACTGGGAAGCCATTCCCTGTGTCCTGTCCCTCCATCCCTTGTCCCAAGTCCCTCTCCAGCTCTCCTGGAGCCCATTTAGGCCCTGGAAGGGGCTCTAAAGTCTTCCCAGAGCCTTCTCTTCTCCAGGTGAACACTCCCAGCTCTCCCAGCCTGGCTCCAGAGCAGAGGGCCCCCATCTCCCTGGAGATTCCTACACCAAAGAATTTTCATCTTTGGGCACTTCCGTCTTAGCTGGAAAAGGGACGTGACAACTTTTCATCGTTAGATCTTGTCACTGAGTCCCCGTTTCCTGAAGGTTCCGGGAGGATTTAGCTCAGGGAAATACAGAAGAAGGGGTGAGTTTCAAATCATCTGGAGATCTCAGCCTTATCCTTCAGACTCAGGTTCACTTTAGAGAGAAACATGGGTGAGATCCGTGGGGTTTCCAAGTAGCCCAGCACATTTTCAGTCCTTTTGTCACTTGCGGGTGCCAGCTGTGATTTCTGTATTCCCACCCCAAGGGAAGAATAAAGCAGATATTTCCTTTGTGTGCTGCCATCCCGAGAGCCACTTTGTGAAGATACAGCTGGGTGAGGCATGGCCTTGCAGCCCTCCCCAGGGTAAACAATGTTTCCATTGGATATCAGGAAAAAAATTCTGCCCTGGAAGAGTTGTTGGGCGTTGGAACAGCTATGCAGGGCAGTGTTGGAGTCCCCATCCCTGGAGGGATTTAAAAGTTGTGTGGATGTGGCATCTGGGGACATGGGTCAGAGGTGGCCTTGGCAGTGCTGGGGGAGTGGTTGGACTGGATGATCCTAAAGGTTGTTTCCAATGTAAATTATTCCATGATTCTGTAATTCTGAGATTAGAATTCTGGGGAAAGCTCAGTGGACTTCGACCTGCAGGGGCTTGCACAGGATCTCATGAAGAGCCCCTCAGGCTGAGTTCCCAAAAAATCACAAGTGGGAAACCCCAGGTGTGCAGTGCAGCTCATCTCAGGTCATCACTGAGACCACCAGCAGGATAATCCAGCCCTTTGGGGGTTTCCCAGCAGTCTGGCATCCCTGCAAGTGTTCCAGGCCAGGCTGGACAGGGCTTGGAGCAACCTGGGATAGTGGAAGGTGTCCCTGCCCATGGTGGGGGGGGTGGAATGAGATGATCTTTAAGATCCCTTCCAAAACAAACCATTCTGGGATCCTGTGATAAACTCAGGAGCACAAACATAATTGCCAACACTTGGGGATCCCCTGTAAGCCCCTGTGACCCCAAGATCCTACAGTTCTGCCCAGAGACCCCATTGCTCTGGGATACTTTAGAAATCCAGCTGAGATCCTTCCCAAGGGAAGTCTCCAGCTGCTCTGCAGCTTTGTTGATCCTTCTCATTTGCCACAGCATCCCATGTGCTGCAGAAAACACAGATGAAGCTCATCAGCAGGGAGAAATGCCTGGAGCAGATCCCACACCTTGTGGGGAGCGTGATGTGTGCTGAGACGGAGCAAGGAGGAGGAGGAGGAGGAGGCTGCCAGGTAAAGGGACCAGCATTCCTGGTCTGCTTCATGGCCAGGTTACAGCTGGAAAGGAGACAGGAATGGTTGTCCATGAGGTTCAAGGCAAAAGAATTGGGAGGGAGGTTTAATCTGGGGGTGTTTAATTTAAATATTAAAAACATTTCTCAGGTGAGGCCTTGGCTCTGACCCAAATATGCTTGGTTGTTCTGTGGGTGCCAGAACAAGTCACATCTTGTGGCAGTGAGTTGGTGACAGAGAATGAGGGACTTTACAAGCTAAATTATAAAGCATTTGAGCTGACACAAACACTCAAATGAGGCAAAACTCACTCCGAACTTGTGCCCTCAGAACACATTCCACCCTCAGGATCACTGTCCTGGTGTCAAACGAAGTCTGGATGCCAAAAACCACTTTGTCTTTCATAGCATCCAACTTCCAACCCCTCTCCTGAGAGCCTGCCAAGGACTGGGCTCTCCTGCAGCCTCTGGTTCCAGACTGAGATTTCCGTCCTCCACCGGGCAATGGTTTCCTTGGTTTGGGTTGGACAGGGCCTTAAATCTCATCCAGTTCCAACCCCCTGCCATGGGCAGGGACATCTTCCACTAGCCCAGGTTGCTCCAAGCCCCATCCAGCTGTATTTTAGATATATCCATGGGTTTGGAGGGGGCTGGGTGGGCAGATACATGGATGGACATCTCCATCCTGTAGGAATTACTCATTGAAGGAAATAAATCAGCACCCAGGACAGAGAGAGAGGCAGAGGGTACAAGAACTGTGGGCAGCCAAGGGATGTTTACTTTGCAAAATGATGTTTCAGAGCCTCTGCCTCTGAAATCATTCAAGGAAGGACTTTCACCTCCATTAAATTCAATCAAAAAGTCTTAAAAAGGAACCTGCTACAGGATAACATTAACAGGATTAAAGAATGCACTGCCCAGCCCAGCCTGAAGTTCTGTGGGTGAATGATGCTGGTGAAATAGCAGGAATGCTTGTTCCCAGCAAAATGAATGTCCTGGATTCAGAAAGCTGATGAAGAAGCTATTTTGATCCACAATAATGTCAGAGTCATCTGAGGAATGAAGCAGGAATGTGAGCTTTCCAAGCAGTGGAAGCACACGAGCTTTGCATGAGTGATAATGCTCAGAATCCAGCATCTCCCTGTTTGTAGTGGGATCTTGACCAGACAGGAATGTCTTGTAAACTGGAATAAAGAGAACAGGACAAAACCAGAGCTGAGGGTAGAAGTGGTGCTTTTCAGGGATGAAAAAAGTGACAAGGCTTGTCACCAGATTTTGCTGATTTGCTGGCAGGGAAGTGTTTTGCTGCTGGATGGTTTTCTGGCTTTCTGGGAAGTGCTGGTTAAAGCCATGGAGGTCACTTTTGGCCTCACTGGGCTGGGTCAGAAACCTGATGGCTTCTCCGTAGTGGGTTGCCTGGTCATGGCCTGGGACAGGACAGAGCTGAACCTGATGCTTCTTCTGCAGCAGGGGCCACTGGGCAGAATCCCAGAATTATTTAGGTTGGAAAAGACCTCCAAGATCACTGAGTCAATCCTGTGACCAATCCCCACCTCGTCACCCAGCCCAGAGCACTGAGTGCCACGTCCAGGCCTTCCTTGGACACCTCCAGGGATGGGGACTCCAAACCTCCTTGGGCAGCCCCTGCCAGTGCCTGAACACTCTCGCTGTGAGCAAATTGTTCCAGATATCCAATCTGACCCTCCCCTGGCACAGCTTGAGGCTGTTTTCCCTCATCCTGTCCCTGTTCCCTGGGAGCAGAGCCTGACCCCCCTGGCTGCCCCCTCCTGTCAGGGAGTTGTGCAGGGTTCCCCCGAGCCTCCTCCAGGCTGAGCCCCTTTCCCAGCTCCCTCAGCCACTCCTGGTGCTCCAGCCTCTTCTCCACCTCCATCCCCTTCCCTGGACATGCTCCAGCCCCTCAAGGTCCTTCTTGGAGGGAGGGGCCCAGAACTGGACAATTCATCTGCACTGTGGGCAGTGCAGGCTCTCAGGCTATGATTGTCTGTAAGGATTACAGGGTTTGTGTCAGAGGAGAGTGAGTCCAGATTTCAAAAGACCCAAATCCTTCCCATCCTCGTCTCTGTCATGGAGACAGAGCAGCCCTGGGCATGGTGTTGGTCTGTGCCAACCAGCTGTCTCCTGGAGGACTTCCAGGCTCCAGCTCTTGCATGGATCAGGAGCCACCCACGAGTCACTGTGGAGAGGCCAGGAAGGATTAGAAGCTGGGCAAGGCAGAGATTCCTGGTCAGGGAACAAGCCCTGGAGATGCTGAGTTTGCTCCTGTAGCTGTGGCCCCAGGAACTCTGGACACAGAGGAGATAAAAGCCTGATGTTAACCTTTCCTGGGATTTGCTGAGGATCAGGATATGTGTTTTCATGTCCAAAGCCAGGCTAAGGCAGGCAAGTTGCTGGACTCGAGGTTGTAAATCCACATGATCCAGATCTGGATCCAAATCTGTGAGCTGTGATGGTGAGAACAACTTTTTACATGGGGAGACAGTGACAGGACAAAGGGGAATGGTTTTAATCCAGAAGAGAGATTTAGATGGGATATTAGGAAGGAGTTCTTCCCTATGAGGGTAGTGAGGCCTTGGCACAGGTAAAGCTGTGGGTGCCCCATTCCTGGGAGTGTCCAAGGCCAGGTTGGACAGGGCTTGGGGCAACCTGGGATAGTGGAAGAAATTCCTCCTGATGCCCAACCTGAACCTCCCCTGGTGCAGCTTGAGGCCATTCTATGAACAGAAAGGCCATGAATAAAAAGGCTCAGACATTTCACCAGCTGCCTTCATACCAGACCAGCCTAATTTGTGGATAACTGACCATATTCCTCTAATAACTCAAGGAGATTGAATAGCAGAGCTCCCAAGTATTTGTACTTTTAAAAAAAAGAATCTATTCCCTTAAAAAGAAAAATCTATCCCAATTCCCTGGCAGTTCTGCAGACAAATATATGGATTGGCTGGGAATTAACACTACCAGGAGCCGTAATTGACTTATAGTTCTATTTAGTCATAAACATTAACATTAATGGATGTTCAGGGGGTACAAGTGCTAAAGAACAGACACTGGAGATGGCCTATGTATTATTTTTTTGTGTGCTACATTTCTTCCATGACCCCATGAACCACAACTGATGTCTCATTCCTTGCTTTCTTAAGCGTCTTTTGTTAGGCTCTGATGCAATGGTAACTTGAACAATAATTAGAGTATAAGGGGCTCACAAAGCAAATGCCTCCTTCAGTGCCTTCCCTGCCCAGGCAAAATTCAGTAAATGGCCCAATTATAGTTCTGAGGGGCTGTGGGGGGAACTCTGATGTGGTGATTAGGACAAAGTGTGTTCAGCTGGAGTCAGAGGTCATCTACAGTTCAGCAGCACATGAAGGGGGGCCAGGTCCTGCTCTGATTTCATGGGAAGGAATCGTTGTGTGACCCCCAAGAGCAGTGGGGTGGTTCCAGCTCAGGTGAGTCCCGGGCTGCAGGTATCCACTGCCTCCCACAGCCTGCAGCAGGAGTGGATTTTGGCCATAAATCACACAGTGGTTAGGGTACAAAAAGTACCTTAAAGCTCGTCTTCTGCTATCCCAGGTTGCTCCAAGCCCCATCCAACCTGGCCTTGGACACTTCCAGGGATCCAGGGGCAGCCCCAGCTTCTCTGGGCACCCTGGGCCAAGGCCTCCCCACCCTCACAGGCAAGAATTCCTTCCCAATATCCCATCCAACCTTGCTTTCTGTCAGGTTAAAACCATTTCCCCTTGTCCCATCTCTGAAAATCCCCTTTACAGGGCTCTCACCCCACAGAGCTGGAGCAAAAGCAGCAGTTGCTATGCAAACCCAGATGGGGTTTTCCCAGCCATTTCATGAGTGTCTGTTTTATAACCATCAGCATCTACAGAACCATCTTTCCACCAACAGGGAGACAAAAGCCCTGGTGCTGGGAGTCACTGAGATGGTTTTAAGCATCTGTGTTAAAATGAGATCAAGCCCTGTGCGTGTGTTTATTGCTCCCTGTGAACTGAAATCAAGCTGAAGGGGTTAAGATCACAGGGAGACACCTGGCTCCAAGGCAGGACAGTTGCCTACATTTAATTCTCCATTAGATATCCCAGGATATCCCCTGGTATCCCACTGCTCCCACCTCAAACCACGCCCCAGTGACTGCAATGGGAGCCTGACACTTGCACTGGAAAAGCTCTGGCATTCTTTCACAAAGTCTTGAATCCTTTTGCTGGTCTTAACATGGCCCCAAAACTGCCAAGAAAGACTTGTGAAATAGAATTTTTTTAAGAAAAAGAGCCTGCCAATGAAAACTGTGTTTTTATAGGTAACTGTCATGGATTCAAGGAGAAGAGCACAAACCAGGATAGTGTGGTCAGTCCCTGAAGAGAGGTGGAAAATGATGGTCTGGCTGCAGTCTGGAGGGATGGGGAGTATCCACAGGAGCTCTTGAGGTTTTAAGTTCTTCTGCCTATCAGTCAAAGGTTTCCTGGAAGCCAGGAGTCACAACTATCCCAATTTCAGTCCAAAGTTATTACAAACTGCACAAAAGTACTTTATTATTGTATTTTAATAATAGAATCACAGAACCACTGAGGCTGGAAAAGCCCTCTGAGATCATCAAGTCCAACCATTATCCCAGCACTTCCAAGGCCACCATTGACCCATGTCCCCAAGTGCCACATCCACCTGTTTTCTGAACATTCCAGGGATGGGGACTCGACCATTGCCCTGGACATCTTTGCCAGGCTGGACAACCCTTTCAGTGAAGACATTTTTCCTAATATTCAATCTAAACATCCCCTGGTGCAACCTGAGGCTGTTTCCTCTTATCCTACTGAACAGAGTGATCCGCTCCCCATCCTTGTCGTGGATTTCCCATCACTGAACTATCGCTACCACCATGAGGTGGTTTTTATTTCCCCCAGGGACAGATTGCTTTAAGCAGGAACGTGTCCTGGGAAGCCCCAGAACAAAGCAGTGGAGAGGTGTTTCTGCATTTGCAGTTCCTTCAGTTTTCTTCTGAAGGGTCCTTTGAGGTGTAGCTCCAAGAATCAGAACACTTTTCCCGTGGCCCGTGATTTTACAGGGCTTTCATCACTTCATCATTTTATGATGCGGGCGGACAAGTGAGCACATTCAGGCTCTGATGGCGTCATTCTTTAATATGGGAAAAATTAATTCCCCATGCAAGAACCTGGGATGACGATGAGGATGATGTTGGGTGTCTCTTCTGCTTTCTTCCTCTGGGTCGTAACTTTTGGTCCCTCAAACTGAAGCTGTTTGGGAGTCCAGCATGGCTTTGTGTGCCTGCTGGGAAACAGAACTCCTCTGGATCCAGCTGAACACAAAATCCCAGCTTGCCCTGGGAGTGGGGAGTGGCTGTGATGGCTCAGAGGAGCTGCTTCTCATTCAATGACAGCTTTGAGGGAAAGCTGTGACTCACAGGCACATCCAAATTATTCGAAGGAGTTGCCAGGCATGTTGAAAAAGGCGGTCCAGCCATCAAACACATTCTGAGATTCCCAAAACTCTTGTAAGGAGATTCCTCACCAAAGGCTCCTGGAGAAACTGAGCTGTCATGAAGTGGAAGGGATTTGAACAGAGAAAGAACTTACAAGGAGAGTTGTGTTGGCATCCATGCAGGGAATTTTGATGTCCCAGGAGGGCAAATGCCAAGATGACCAAGTTGACCAATGCCACAGCATTCTTCAAAGTGGTCAAAGTGAAAGGTGGCTGTGCAGAGGTGCAGCAGGTCCCATTATACTGGAGGTTAAAACAGCAGCTGCAGCTCATTATTGATAAAGAAAAAGGAACAGATATATGGAGAAGCAATTCCAGCTGTACACTGGCCATAGTAGGCTCTAATTCAGCTATTACCATGTCAGAAGAACTGTGGGTAGCCCTTCAAAAACATCAGCTTGAGGCTCTGGGGAGGTCAAAAGGGCAACGAGAGCATTAGGAGTTATTAGGACAGGAATAGGTGGCAAAGCAAATGTGTTGTGCCAGAGCACTACTCCTGGGAGCTTCCCTGTGTGTGATTCCTGTCCACTCCATCTGAGAAAGGAGTGGCAATTTTAGAAAAGGAGGAAAGTAGAACAGGATGGATGAACAGGGACCTGGAAGAGCTCCCAGCAGCACAGGGAATAGCAGAGCAAGACTGTGATGCTTGTAGGAGAGATGTCTGATGGGGATGTGGCACATTTCCGACCTCATGGGCAGCACACAGAGGAGTCGAGAGCTGTCCTCGTGTCACCGCTGCTCCAAACACATGAAGGAGGGGTGTCAGATGGCCCTATCAGGCAGCAGATCCACAACAAAGAGAAGGAAGTGTTTTTTCATCCATCAGATAATTAAACCATGGGAGTCGCTGACCAGGATGTTGTGGGTATTTATCCTCAGGGATAAATGGATTCAAAAAGCAATTAGGTAATTTCCTGGATGAAGATCTCTCTGAGGCCATTAACTGCTGGGATGTAAATACAACTCTGCAAATAGTTGTCCTGTTCCTCGTTCTCCTCCCCTGAGCACTTGCTGCAGATGACAGGCAGAGACAGGAGCCTGGGCCACATGGGCTCGGCCAGAGGCTACTGAACTGTCTGTGCCACCACGGTCACTAATGGCCCCTGCTGACATCACAGTGGGTGGATTTGGGCTGTCTCCTCCCATTTTCCAGCCAGGGGATGGATGGACAGAGGAGCTGAAGGTTCTCGAAGGGTTTGTGTGAGAGGAGTCCAGGTTCCCTGTGTTACCTGGTGCATTTCTGATACCTGCACATTAACGTGGCCACAGCCTCCTTCCTCCCACTTTAAAGACAGCTGGAAACAACCAGGCAAATGATGTTTGCCAAAGCCTTTGCCTCCAGCAGCCAGGACAGCTCTGATGGGCGCTGTTGTTATTCCCGGTGTTGTTATTCCCGTGCTGATTGTCTCCAATTTGCACAGAACTCACCAACGTGAAAATGCAACCAGCAATGACTTGCAGGGATTGTGCATCCACCTAATGAGGATCAGATGAGTTGTTCTCCCACCCCCAGAGCTTCTCCCACCTTGGAAGATTTATGTGGATAAACGTGTTTGTTCTGATCAATGACTGTGCTGCAGACACGAATACAAATGAAAAAGAGAGATTACACTTTTGATCCAAAGCCCACTAAAGGCAGCAGAAAGGATCCTGGTGCTCACAAAAAAAAATCCCAAAAAACCACGGTTTTGGCCGCAGTGAAAAAGATGAAATTTTTGGTCAGCTTCAGTGAACAAAGCACCTTGTTAGGCAGTGACAGATTTTATACAACCCACAGCTATTTATCAGTGAATGTATCATTGCTTTCACCTCTCCTAATGGGAGGATTAACACGTTTAAGGCAGGAGTTCAGCACCAGATCTGATTTGTTGCGCTTGCTTTTCGCTCATCTTCGAGATGACAAGAAACATGAAACAGAAGCAAAGCTGCTATTTTTAGGTGATTTTCGTCTATCCAGAAAGTTGGCACTTAGAGGGAAAAGCAGGAGCAGGTGTCTGGTGTGTGCTGCTGACCAGGAGAGTTTCACCACCAGGATACAGGAGCCTGAAAAAGCAGCATTTAATAATTCTTCGATCCTCAGAGTCGTTAACCTGAGCGGTCATTAAATTAGCGTTGCTGGAAGCATCACAGAGCTGAGATAATTGTCCCAGCACTCAAAAACTCGCTCCTCCCACACCCTCTCTTACGCAAGGATGGAAAACCTTGGGCCTGCCTTCCTGAGAGCTTAAGGTGGATACAGGGGTATTCAGAAGTGTCCAAGGACTGAGTTTATTTTCTCCATCTTTAGCCCTATAAAAACCAGGCTCCCAATTCATCTGGGCTGCTGCTGTAATTATGTGAGCAAGATTATCACACGGAGAGGATGACTTGGCCCATTTTGTGCTAAAATCTTCATGTTAAATAGCTGAAATTAAGAGAAATGGCGTGTGAGAAGTAGCACCCAGGAAGCAGAGCAGCTCAGCCCATGTGGAAAGGGATCTGAAGGAGGATTTGGGATTATGGATTATGGAAATTGATTTGCCGCTGCTGCCTGGGCTGTCAGAACATTCCTGAGCTCCCTCTCTGCCCAAAAGTTTTAAATTACTGATCCCCCAAGCCCTGCGGAAACATCCCCCTTTCCCCACCAACCAGGCAGGGAACCAAATTGACGTGGTTAAAGAGGAAAACAGGGGAAGAGCAGATGTGATTTGAGAGGGAAACTGGGTGAGGCAGAGTTCAAATAGGGATCGCTGGCTCTGCCGCGGCCTCGTGCGAATCACATCCCTCGCCAGCCGCGGCTTTCCCAGCCAGGAAACGCGGCAAGACAATTCCCCAGGGGACAGTCACAGGGCACCAGGAATTCACTGGTGCTCCGATACCCCAGGAAGGAAGATCCTTTACGAGTGTGAACAGCCTCCAAATTGGAGGCTGAAACCCATCTGTGCAGGGGCTCGGCCGGTGCTGAAAATCTCCTTTTCCTGCTGGGAAAAAGCCGGCGCGGAGCATCCCGGGCTCCCACTCTCCAGACTCCGCTCGTCATCCCCGTGTGGGAGGCTCCCAGCGCCTTCCTCTCGCCGCTAGGATAATGCGTTCGGCCCGTTCCTGCCCCGAGGGGATCCGCAGTGAAATCCCCGGTAATCGAATCGTGCGTGGATGCTCATTCATCCCCACAGGATGCCATCGCCAAGGACGTCCGCAACGCGCGGCTCCAAGGTCGCTGCAAGGGCACCTCTGTGGTTTTCACGGGAGTTCTTGGCTGAAATGGGGTGGGGAAATGTCTTTAGATGCTGAGGCTGAAGAGAGTCCAGCAGCACTGCTTGAGGTGCAAGGACGTGGCTACAGTAACAACAAACAGTGTTGATTTTATGTTTGGACTCAACAGTCTGAAAGATCTTTTCCAGCCTGAATGAGTTTATAAGCCTCTGATCTTTGTTGGTCCCTTCCAGCTCAGGATATTCTGTGATTCTATGAACATTTCCTCTGCATTTATCTTAATTTTTGCCTCCTGACTGAATACTGAACTGAAAAAAAAAAGGAAAAAAAAGTATAAGAATATTAATGACCAGAGCCCTCCAGCTACTGGAGTGGGAATTCAGCCATAAACTTCAGCGAGTGCTGATGAGCTGCACAGGGAACTTCAGCCTCTTCCTTGCTCGTTAATTAATGTGTGTTAGCTCAGGGTAGCTGCTGGCAGAAGGGGTTTCATCTGTTAATGACAAAGATGTTTCCCAAAGTAGTGTGCAAACAGGGAAGGACAACATTTCCCAGTAAAGTTTGCTGTCTTGGGAAGTGGATTTGTGTTGAATTTGTTTACCACAAGTGCTGGAGAAAGGGTGGAAAAAAAGATTCAAACCCACTGTGGAAGGAAACTTATTTATAGCAGGGGCTGCACAGCACTGAAGATGTCCTGGAATCTCAGACTGGTTTGGCTTGGAAGGATCTAAAAAATCCTTTAGTTCCACCCCCTGCCATGGGCAGGGACACCTCCCACTAGCCCTGGTTGCTCCAAACCCCATCCGACCTGGCCTTGGACACTGCCAGGGATCCAGGGACGGCCACAGCTTCTCTGGGCACCCTGTGCCAGGGCATCACCACCCTCACAGCCAGGAATTCCTTCCCAATATCCCATCCATCCCTGCCCTCAGTGAGAAGCCATTCCCTGTGTCCTGTCCCTCCAGCCCTTGTTCCAAGTCCCTCTCCAGCTCTCCTGGAGCCCCTTTAGGTCCTGGAAGGGGCTCTGAGGTCTCCCTGGATCCTTCTCCAGGTGAACACCCCCAGCTCTCCCAGTCTTCCCTCAGAAAAGTGCTGCACCTGCCTTGGGTAGATTTTGTGCCGCTCTCTCTTCTCCCTGGGTTTGTGTCCAGAGATTCCAGAGCTGGATGTGTATGGATACAAAAAGGCTGCTAGCAAGGATTTTCTTGCTATTTTCTAAGTCTGTGGGAGACTTTTCTCTCTCACAGAAGAGGTAGCAGAGTTATGTAAACAACCAAACACCTGCAGCCTTGAAAAGTCTTGTTTACAGTACAGTAGAAAAATATTTTGACAATGGATGTTTTAAGATTTTAGCCAATCACCCCCAAGGGGTGGCTGATCCTTTGTCCAATTAGACTATGAAGAAAAAAGTCTATAAAAGAGTTTGTAAAATAATTAAATAAATCAATCTTGCTGCACAATTCCTGCCTGCTGGATCTTCTCTCCTCCTCCTCCCTATGGCTGTGGGACATGGTGATATGCCCTAGGGCCTAGGCCTGTGGTAATAAATGTGCTCTTGGTGTTGCAGCTACAGCAGCCAACAGGAGAAAATTCCTCTTTTTGAGGTGGCTACATTTGAAGCCTTGCCCACGCTGGGTGAGTGGTGGTTTTCCTTGCAGAGGTGGGAAAGTTTTCAAGCAAGTGGCTGTGGCTTCAAGAAGGATTTGTCAGGATTATTTTTCATCTCCTGCCCAGTTTCTGGCTGCCAGCCCCCAAAATTCACAGTGGCAGGTACCCAGCACCTCCACGCAGCAGCTTTGCAGAGAAGACAAGGACTGAGTGAGCAGTCACAGCAAATGTTCCGTTTCTCTCTGGGATGTTGTCTCTTGCTGACAGGTCTCAGGTATCCTCCTGGGGCCATGGGAGCATGTGGAAAAGGCTGGGAATGACAGGGCAGTGCACTGAGCCAGAGCTTGGGACTGATCTCCTCCTCCTGGCTTCTGTATCTCTTTATTCTGCAGGATCTCAGGGCTGAGCTGTGAAATTTTGAATGCAAATTCCCTTTTTTTCTCCCCAAATCCTCCCGGACCTGAGACAGAGATTGATTTTCCCACTCAGCCTGTGGGAAGCAAATGCTCTGAGGGACCTGAGGTTTGACCCAGCTGTAACATTCCTCCTTCTGCCGCAGGTGGACGGCGGGGGACCTCTGGTCTGCAGCTACTGGGACACCATGAAGTGGTTCCAGGTCGGCATCGTCAGTGGAGGAAATCCAAACCACAGGATTTTAACATCTGTTTACAGCTACCAGGGCTGGATCGAGAAGGAAACAGCCATAAGGGGAAAACCTTTCTTCACCGAGGGTGTGGACAGTGGATCACATCTCAGGGTTGCTCGTTCCAGGGCTGGGACACAGATGGTGTTTCTGGAGTATTGTCTCCTTTTATTCATCTCTTTAATAGCAATTAAATTACCCTGAGAGAAGATTTTTGAAAATAAAAGTCAGAACTTCCACGTTATGCTTCCTTCTGAGGCCAACCTGCTCCATGTCACCGATGTGGACACAGGCACCAACAGGAGATGTCACCATGAGACAGGGAGTGAGGCAGAGGCCGGAGAAATGAAATGAAGGGGGCAGGACTTGGGCAAGAGGGGCCATAATCCTCTGGAGAACACGGATTTTCCACACTGCTGGGTCACGCAGGACTCGGTTGTTTGCTAAGCTCAGATGCAAAGCAGAGATGTGGCATCGGAAGGTGCTGATCCCCTTGGAAAGCTGAAACCCAGGGGGAGATGTTAATTTGCTCATTATCATTAGTTGTTGTAGGATAACTCTGGGTTAGTGCATCTTACAGCTAATTATTAGCTGGACTAATTTATTTTAGGCTAATATTAACTAATTTTATTTTTACTAAGAGCACCTTCAGAGAGCTCAGCCCCTGCTCAGGTGCTGTCAAACCTCTGGGACAGAACCACTGTGAGAATCTGTGGCTGCCCCATCCCTGGAAGTGTCCAAGGCCAGGCTGGACGGGGCTTGGATCAACCTGGGCTAGTGGAAGGTGTCCCTGGCCACGGGAGGGGGTTGGGACTGGGTGATCTTTAAGGTCCCTTCCAACCCAAATCATTTTAGGATTCTGTGAAATGTTTTGGAGCTATCCAGAAAATGCTGCTTATGGAAACCCCTCAGTCTAATAATTAATCAAAATTAATCCTGTGCAAGTCAATGGTAAAGCAAAAGCAAAGAGATTTTTTCCCCTCTGTTAGAGGTGTTTTTTCCTGCATTGCTGAGAGCTCCACATCCCAGCCCGAGCTGGGACTGAGCTGTTCTTTCATCCTAATACATGGTCCTTTATTGCTCTCCAGCATTCCAAATGTGTTCTGCTTTTCACAAGGAGGTTTTAGCTTTTCTTGGAGGTGATGGGGAAGGAGAGAGGCAGCAAAGTCCCCTTCATGTCCCACCTTTGCATAAAAGCACCTGCAATTTGCAGCAGTGATAAAACCCAGTGAATGTGCAATGGGACAGAACCTCACAAATTGGTTTTAATTACCTTGATATTTTCTGGCTAGCTGGCAGAGAAGCCTTGTAAATGAGAATTAATTCATCTACCTTAAGCTAATGCAAACCCATCTTGGCATAAAAGTCAGCCTTTATTTTCTGTGTTATCTGAGCAGAAAATAATGCTTAATTATTATTAGTTCTGAGTAATGCTTATGAAAATTGCTCCACATTAATTTCACATGGCTGACTGGCTAATGGATGCATAAGGGTCTTGTAACCCTTTGCAAAAAGACTAATAAGAGCTAAAAACAACGGGAATATATTACTTTAACAGCTATTAGTAGCAGACAGTGTCTGCTGGCATTAATACCTATATTTATTTTCCTTTCTATTAATAATATATCAACAGATTCTGGAAGCCGTGGATGTCAGGAAATATTTCCTAATGTTGCAATCTCTTCAGCTGCAGAATTGTTTCCCCCAGAGGAAATGAGAGAAGTCCTCCTGCTTAAATTATTTTAATGTAGGGGCTGTATAAAGCACTTTTGTCTCCAGCACATGGCAAGGAAAAAGCCTGGGCTTACAGGGGCCTGCAAAACGACCCAGTAGGTCTTTTCCATCAGAAGCATTTGCAAATTGATCATGGCCTGTGCTAAATGAAGGAAGGGCGCTTCTGCTCTGGGTTTTGATTCATCCTGCACTTGATTTATTCAATGGATTTGGGGAGAAGTTTGTGCTTGGTGCCTCAGTTTCCCTGCTTGTAAGTTGAGAGCATGAAAGGGGCTCACTTTGCTGTGTGGAAGCATCACTTCTACAAGTTCAGAGCACCAAAGAAATAAACAGGAAAAACCTTTTCCTCCTTATTTAAAACATCATAAAACTCAGCAAAGTGAATGCGTCTCGCCTACTACATCCACTGTTCAATAATTAGGGTGAGAAAGGACACGTTTGTTTAACATTTCTAGGCTGCAGTTAGGTCTGATGAAAACATCTTGGTGCTGTGTTTTTTTCTGAGGGTATTTGTGTTTTCAGGGAGCAATTCTGATTGTGAGAATATGTTGGAGTCTCTCAAAATCAAAAGGCAGCAGTTCAATGGGACGCATCCATTTTTGAAGCTTTATAACGTTGGTGTAAATGTTTATTATGTTGTTGTATTCTGTATTTATTGAATCCCAAAATGGTTTGGGTTGGAAGGGATCTTAAGATCACCTAATTCCACCCCCTGCCATGGGCAGGGACACCTTCCACCATCCCAGGTTGCTCCAAGCCCCATCCAACCTGCCCCTTGGGATCCAGGGGCAGCCACAGCTTCTCTTGTGGGTTTAGAACATCAAAGTGAAACATTTCCAGACTCAACGTTTATGCTTCAGTCTGTAGTTGGCAAAAGTTCACCTTTTGTCTTAATTTACAGCTCATTTCTTATTGCCCCTCCCTTCTTTCCAGAGACAGATTTTGTTTACAGCACTGCACCTTTAGCAGCAAATAAACAGGATATGGAAATGCTCAGAGACCTGGGAAAACATCTGTAAGAGGATTCAGGGGAAAAAAAAATAGGAGGATATGAGTACTCAAGCAGAGAAAAGAGGTGGTCAGGAGCTGCTTGCACGTTTTGCTGAGGAGATAAGAAGAAAAGCTCCCATGAGCACTGAAGGCAGCAATTTAAAAGCCAATACATCAAAGTAATTTTGGCTTAGTTCTGCAGAGATTAAGGGCTTTGTATATCCACGTGTTTCCCTGTCTGCCCAATCCCAGCCAGCATTTGCACGCCAGCTGGAGCAGGGAGCTGGAAGAGTTGAACATGATGATGTTCGTGCAAATTTGGCAGCAAGAGCTGGTTGAGAGGTGGGGAGGGCTCCAAGCACAGGTGTGTGGCTCCACCTCAGAGGAGGAAGGTGGGAAGAGCAGCAATCCATGGTCACAGGTAGCTGCTGCTGGAGAAATCCAACCTTTACTCTTTCTCCTGGTGGAAGGTCTCCCTGCTGATGGGATGAGCTTTAATGTCCCTTCCAACCCCAAATATCCCATGATTCTGTGATTCAAGGAGATGATCCCAGACCTGTCACCCAGCTCCTTCTCAGTACATGTCACCTGGGGGATCTGAAGACAAAGGCCAGGCTGGATGGGGCTTGGAGCAACCTGGGCTAATAGAAGGCGTTCCTGCCCCTGGCAGGGTGTGAGGTGGGGTAAGTTTTAAGGTCCCTTCCAACCCAATTCACTCTCTGTGTCCATGATTCTTATTCCTCTTTGCTTGCACACACAGCTTTGCACACACAGCTTATTAAACTGCCTTTCTTGCCCTGTAGGATTTTTGCCTTTACACTGGACCCTGCATTTCCATTTTCCTGGTATTTTAAATCCCATACTCATGCACCTCCAAGGACTTATTTAAAAACGACCTCTGCAGGTTGGTCCTTACATAAACTTGAGGTGACTGTTTTATTTTCCTTGCAAACAGCACACAGAGGTTGTGATTTCGTGTCTCCCATAACCTAAATGGTACCAAGACCTTTTTTCCACCTCCAAAACCACCTAGCCCTGTCCTGCCTGACCCGTATGGTCACATCCTCTGCATCTGGGTGGCTGATCCAAACTGGCTGATCCAAACTGCTTCCTGGCAAAGGGTCCTGGCCTGTGTTTGGGTTGGTTTCAGCCATCTCTGCTCTGTGTAGGTGGGAAAATCCTGTACCCACTCAGCCCTGTTTGATTTCCCAGCACAGAGCTCCCTCCTCCAAACCCCGCTTCTTTCCCAGCTCTTCTGCCAATGATTCCTGCTCTACAGCCATCCCGAACATCCTCCTACAGCCTGGCAGGCTCGCTGGAGTCACAAAGCCATTATTGAGATCCTCCAATGGCTTTAAAAGATGCATTTTGGTGTTCTGTTTCCCCCACTGTGTTTCGGAGCACTCTGAGTCACCGCTGAAAAGGGTTTGGACCAACCCGCTGCCAGTCGATTTGGGAAGGGGCTGCATCCCAAACTTCTCAATGCCACCCACACCCCTGCTCGGCTGCCAGGATTTCAAAGCAATCCACTGCACAATTACAGGCTAAAAACACAAAAAAGGGAAGGGAACGGTGCCATCCCACTGTGATCTCATGGAGAAAGGCAGATCTGTTTCGTGATAAAGGTAAATCGGTTTCTGCTTCGCTGCATAATGAGCCTCCGATGATTTCAGCAGGAGAAATCCCAATTAGAAACGGGTGGAAGAGGGGCATTCCCATCTTGGGAACACGTTGGAAAGGCTGAGGATTTTTCCTGTTGCGCTTTGTGGTTAAACTGAAGCTTTTGCATTTTGAGAAAAGCATCCTGAAATATCCAGACACGATCCAAGCAGAACCCCAGCTATCCTACCTCTTCCTGTCACCTGCTACAGTCTGGTGAGAGGAACATCCCCTTCCAACCCAGGTATGATCCAGGGCACAAGTCCATGGGCTGGTGGGAGTCACTGTGGGAGCTGCTCTGCATCTTGTAAATGACTGTTTGCAAGAATAAAGGGGCAAGAGACAGAATCAAAGAATCACAGAATAATTTAGGTTGGAAAAGACCTCCAAGACCATCGAGTCCATCCTGTGACTGATTCCCACCTTGTCACCAGCCCAGAGCACTGAGTGTCACCTCCAGTCATTCCTTGGACACCTCCAGGGATGGGGACTCCAAACCTCCTTGGGCAGCCCCTTCCAGTGCCCGACCACCCTTTCCATGAAGAAATTCCTCCTGATGTCCAACCTGACCCTCCTCTGGCACAGTTTGAGGCCGTTTCCTCTTATCCTGTCCCTGTTCCCTGGGAGCAGAGCCCGACCCCCCCGGCTGCCCCCTCCTGTCAGGGACTTGTGCAGAGCCACAAGGTCCCCCCTGAGCCTCCTTTGCTCCAGGCTGAGCCCCTTTCCCAGCTCCCTCAGCTGCTCCTGGTGCTCCAGCCCCTTCCCCAGCTCCGCTCCCTTCCCTGGACATGCTCCAGCCCCTCAATGTCCTTCTTGGAGTGAGGGGGGATGTAGATATTTCTAATACAATTTTTGAAGAATTCTGACAAATCCCAAAGTAAATGCAGGAGTGAAGGGGAAGCAAAGGCACCTCCTGGTCCAACCTGATCCAGAGCCCAGACAGGGTTGTAGGAATCCCAGATGTGCCACTTGTAGGTGCACTCTGTCAACAAACAGTGGTACCAACAATGGTGGCAACCTCACAAGGCCAAGTGGCCATCTCCAGGCTTTTAAAAGTTCTCCCTTCCTCATATGGGTGCCCTCAATTCAACTGACTCTTGGAAAATCCTGGATCAGGGTTGGTGTCCTACAATGTTAAACCTGAGGATTTCATCAGCTGAGTCTGACTCCAAGCTAGGGATGCTCCCATGGCTCAGCTACCAGGAAAAGATTGTTTTATCCTTATCATCTCTTATAATTTTCCCCTGGACATTTCCCATTTACAAAGTCTGGAGACAAAACTGGGCCAAACAGCCCCACTGTGGATCTGACTCTGGGAACTCCTTCCTTCAGTTGCCACTTTGGTGGAGAAATGAAATGTAACGAAAATTAGACAAATTTTTTCATAAGCTTTCCAAATTTTGGATCTTTATCAGCCAGGTAAGGTGGCAAAGTCAGGGCAACATGAGATGGAATTGGGGAAACTGGGACCAGTCATAAACTGAGCATGGTGGATTTTCATAGAATCCTGGAATACCAGAACAGCCTGGATTGGAAGGGACCTTAAAACTCATCCTGCTCCACCCTCTGCCATGGGCAAGGACACCTTCCGCTAGCCCAGGTTGCTCCAAGCCCCATCCAACCTGGCCTTGGACACTGCCAGGGATCCAGGGGCAGCCACAGCTTCTCTGGGCACCCTGGGCCAGGGCCTCCCCACCCTCACAGCCAGGAATTCCTTCCCAATATCCCATCCATCCCTGCCCTCTGGCACTGGGAAGACATTCCCTGTGTCCTGGCTCTCCAGGCCATCGTCAAAAAAAGAAACGCATCATATAATTTTGCCATCTTTGTAGCACAGAAATGAAATATTAAATATTAAAATATTATTCTGTTATTAGCTTATTAAGATTTTAAATCCTTCAGCACAATGCCCAAGCAGTGAAGAGTGGGGCGATCTTAAAATATCAAATCTTTTTTTTTTTTTTTAAGCACAAGTTGAATTCTTTTACAGGCTGAGCTTAGCTGTGAGTGTTAGGCATAAAAATAAGTGATGCTAATGATGCTATCTTACATAAATTGAAGTTTAACAGAGAAAAAAAAGAAGAGATCTCTTGCTTTTCTCCCTTCTCTTTTGTGGATTTGTCTAAAAACTTTCCTCCCCTTCAGGAAATGGAAAATAAACTGTGCTTTCTCATGTGCTTTATCCAGCACAGTTTTAACACAAACAATGATGAGATGTTGCAGTAAAACAGAAATTAAATGGAGTTTCTTGCTGCAAATTCACAGAAAAAAAGGGAATTTCTCGATTTCTTGCCTTTTGAAACATTTTTGGAAAGGATGTATATTCATATTTATATGCTGACATATTTACATGCATAGATTCGAGAGAGGTGGAATTACGGTTTTCCTTTTTCAGTCCCGATTGCAGTTGAAAAACACAACCCCTAGATGGCAGAAAGTCCCTCTTCTGGGGTGTTTTGGTTTGTTTAGTCCCTGCACAGGATGCCACGATCCCAAATTTCAGTATAACAGACAGATTTATGACACTGAGTTTTATCCAAGATCTTACAACGAGATGAGGCATCCGTGAGTTTTAAACCTCACCAAAATTGCTTTGTGCTGATCAAACTTATGCAAATCTTATTCCAAAATGGAACTCTCTGTCCTCTTATCAGACAGATACCAGGGCTTCTTGGTGTCCAGTCCTTTAGTGTAAATCTGAATGAGCTCAGGGCCTAAATATTGGGTTATCTGGATTATTTGGGTGATTGGGGCCGCACAAGACAGGGAGGTGATGGGGGCATCACAAAACTGTTTGCACAGTCCAGTTGATACAATTATCAGGTTGGGGGGTAAAGATTGGTTCCTAAAAGTTCAGTACCCAGGCTGAGGAGGTCTCATGGTTGTTTTTTGCTGTCCATGGAGTGAGACAAGTGATTAATTCCTCCTACTTGGGGCATCCACTTCACCCAAGGACCACTGCTACCACGCCCTTGTAGCCTCATGCCTTCCTTCACTGAAATTTATGGATTCCCTTCTCCACCTGGTGCTGCACAGGCTGGGAAGTGATGGGATGGCTGGCAAACAAGGTGTTCATATGTTACTGAAAAAAGGGTTGGGCCACTGAAACAGGGCTTTTATTTATCTGCCTGCCCATGGTGTCACAACAAAAATGGTGTCACAACAAAAATGGTGTCACAACAAAAACCTCAACCATCCTCTCTTCTGGCTCTGGGTAACAAACAGGGCTTTTCTTTGCTCATTTCTACCTCTTTGTGCTTTTAATTGTCTTTTCCCACCTCTGTTCTCAGCCAAGGGTTTCTTGACCTTGGCCCAAAGTGTGCTCTTCTAATGCTGATGTAAATTTTCAAGATTTATGGCCATCCCACACCCTCCAGCAGCATGCCCTACACCCAGAGCTATGCATTAAATCCACCTGCCTCCAGCCATGGGGAAATCTGAAGGATGTGAGGCAAAAAATGTTGTGTGCTGGTAAAATGGAGGAAGCCAAGGATGAAAATCTGACTATACCCCAGCACTGACCAAAGAACCTGGGATAATCCTTGGTATTAATTAGTGAGAATTCCATGTTCAAGCAAGGATTGGAGAGGGGAATAAATAGTGGGAAAAAGTCATAAGGCAGGATAGAAAGCAGGAACATGATGACTGAATGACTTCAGTGATGAGCCCATCCAGTCTCTGCCAATGGTGAGTGTGGTCAGGGTACCTTTGTAAAGGCTGAGTTATTTGTTATGCCTTGAAACAACAATAAATCTGTAGCTTTGATGGCCAGGAAGGACCTAAAATCATGTATCTGAGCTCCTCTGTAGGTCCAGGTCAGGGGTTTCATGCCCATCTCTCTCCTTCATAAGCCAGCCTGGGGAAACGGGATCAGGTCTTTAGTTTCTTGCATTGCTTATGGATCTCTGGCAAATATTCCCAGCCAGTGATTCACCTCTTCATAAATCAGAGACCTCCCTGTGGTCTGATGAGTCACTTCATTGACTGTCTGGTTGGGTTTCTGTAGGATAAACACCCATCTGGGATGTGGATGTCTATGCCATGGGTGTGTGATTCAGCTGCCCACACAGGATGTGGGCACTTGGTGACATTTGAGCTGCCCTGCAGTACCTGAGACACCTGTATCCCCTGAAAAATCAGGTTTCCAGTGCTGAATTCCCAGAAGATTGGTTGAACGAACTACTTAAGATACTTTCCTTGTTGCACTGATGTCTTGTGGCCAGGACATCTCCATCACCATCTGCAAGTTGCTGGGAGAGAGGGGAAGAAGCCGGGATGAGGTTTTAACTTGTGCCCAGAAAGAGTCTCTGGCATTGTGCTAATAAAATCCAAAAGTCATGAAGAAATTAAAATACGATCCTGAAGGAGTCAAAGTGCCTTGAGCTGAAGGGAAAGAAGAGTGAGGTGAAAGGATAGAGGCAATCACCCATGAATACAGTGAATCCCAGTGCAGGAGCTGACTTCCATGTGGAGCCAAGGGTACCCTGAGGGACAGAGAGGAACAGCCCTGGAGGCGCCAGAATTTGGGAAGAATTGCACACTTTCCCTTCATCCTAGAGATGTAAAAATCTTTATAAATTGTGACAATGAGGGAAAACTGCCATTTCAAAACCAACATAATCCTCTGCCCTTCTCTTTGAGGGTGGTTGTGATGCACAAACCACAAGGACCGTATCATGTCCCCAGCAATCCTGTTAATCCTCAAACCTGGATCTTCATAGCTCTGCAAAGTAAAATACACCAAGAACTGCTGAGTTCTTGGCTGGGGAGTTATCAAGCAGAAGTGGGGATCACCAGGGGTCAATTAAAAGGTAAAATAAACCATAATCAGGGCTTGCACCAAAAGAGCAGGTGCTTTGCTGAAAAGTGGGGTCCTTTCAGGAGGGCTTCAGTTCAGCTCCCAAAAACTGCAGGGATGTAAGGAACCTTTGCCTGGATGTGGTTATTTCCTGGGAATGATGTCCCTGTATGTGAGATCTGGGGCCACACTGCTGCATCTGTCCAGGGACAAAGTGGGATCCATCCAACAGTGGTGGCAAAAGGTTGGTTGTGTCCTATTGCCCCCCGGGGAAGGGACACTCTGGGCCCCATGGGGAAAGGTCTCACCCCATGGGAAATGATTTGGGGAAGGAGTGAGGTGAGGAGCAGCAGGATCAGGCTCTGCATCTCATCCATGGCTCCGTGGCTTGGCACTTCCATCCCAACAGGCTCCTGCCTGGGGATTTGGAGAATACTGCGGAGATGGGGAAAGGAAGGAATAGAGTTTCACCTTTTATTCTTTTATCATGGCAACAATGCGTGGTGGGAAAAAAAAAATAAAAAAAGACGGAGAAGAAGAAGTTGTAAATGGCAGAATTAACAATAATACAATCCCCCCATCCCCATCCCTCCCCCCTCTCCCTGTGCCGTCCATTCAGGAGACCGACAATAAACAAGGTCATTTGATTCATTCAGCTCGGGGTGTAAACAAAGCCTTACAATAAAACCCCCCCAACCAGGGCCCCCCTTTTTCTCCAAGAATAGATGTCCCCCCCTCCATGCCGGGGCCCCCCCGCTTGGCTTCTCCTCTCCCATCATCCCTGGACCAGCCCTGCTGCCACTTCCGCAGTCCCCATCCCGGCTCCGTGAGGCCCTGCTTCCTACTTGGTGTGGGAACTTCGGCTTCCCCGGGCAACATCTGCACGGACGGCCCCACTTTCTCATGCCGGCAGCAGCCTGGCCTCATCCCGGGATCCTGATCCAGGGACAGAGAGAGAAAAGAGGGAAAAAAAAAATTAATAACAAACCAAACCCGACCCAACACTAAAGGGATTCGCATCCCCTCCCAGGCCCGTAGGGAGCAGATCCCAAAAGCTGGTGGTCAGCTTCCTCTTTTCACAGGCTCTGCTGGGATCTGTGTGGCCAATGGAAAAATAAGTCCGTGTGTGTGTGTGTGTGTGTGCACAAGCAATGGGAAGAGGATGGGTTGTGCAAGGAGTCCTGTAGTGGGATAAAGCCTGGGATAGGGTCCAGGGGGTGCATGAGCATCTACTGGCAGCAGGGAGGGCGGTCGGAGAATCCTGGAATGGTTTGGGTGGGAAGGGACATTTAAAGGTCATCCAGTCCAGCCTCCTGCCATAGGCAGGGATGTCACCCACCAGGTCTGGTTGCTCAAAGCCCCATCCAACCTGGCCTTGAATGTTCCCAGGGATGGGACATCCACCACCTCTCCAGGCTTGGGAAGTTCTGAGAGCATCTCCACCTCATACCTTGCTTGAAGTAAATCCTATGGAGCATTCAGTGGATGCCAAGCCAATGCCCCACACACCTGGGGATTTATCCCACCTGGAATGTCCACCTTGCCACCTGCACAAGCTGGGATGGCACTTACGGGTCCTGCCTGAGGGTTGCTGCCCAAATAGGGAATATCCTGTATCCCAGGTGTTCACCAGAAGGTTCCCTACTCTTTGGGATCCCTTCCAGGGCCTTGCAATGGCTCCAGGGTCTGGTGGGATGCAGGAAGGAAGATCTCAGCATGCCCATGGCACACAGGGGACCCCATCCAGGGTGGATGGGGCTTGGAGCAACCTGGGGCAGAGGAAGGTGTCCCTGCCCATGGCAAGGGTTGGGATGAGCTTTAAGGTCTCTTCCAACCCAAACCATTCCCTGATTCCATGTTCTCATGCCTTGGTCAAGACAGATGGACACGACTAATAACTCTCCTAACAGTTTTCTCCCTGTGTTCCAGCAAACATGGATTCACTGCTGGATTTAAGCACTGGGAAATCTGCCTTAGCTTTTGCCTCTTGAGTTCACCATAAACTTTCTCTATGTGACCTCAAACAGCCCAAATCCTCAGAATCGCTTCAGTTTCCTGCCTGAAAACACTGAAATAACACTGGGGCAAAACACTTTCCTGTGCCTCAGTTTCCTCCTCGTTTTTTCTCAGTGTTCAATTCTTTAAATTGCAAATTTGCAGCATCAGGATTTCTCTCAAAATTTTTCCGCATCACTTAATGCAAGAGAAAACTGCTCATCTTTGATAACTTATCTGATACCGTGGCGCTTCCACAACAGTGTCTTGAGTACCACAATAATAATAAAAATAATAAAAGAATAATAAAAAGGGCTGAGTTATTCCTTCTCAGGGGAGAAGGTTTGTTTTCAGAGATGCTCAAGCAATGGGTAATAACAAATGATTCTAATACAAAGCCTGTTTCTTTGCAATTTAATATTTGCCACACCACAAATCTGGCTGTATTTGTACTTTTTGTCTACTGGATCTCTTCCACAATTACTTGCCAGGATAAGAAGTTTATTTTCCCATATGTCTGGGGAGAGAATTCTTCAAAATAAAAAACTGTGAGAGAGTGAGCTGCAAGAGGCAGGAAAATTGTGGCCAAACCATCATTTGGTACAGCAAAACCCCCCAACCAATGGTAACAAACTTTTCTACTTCAATTTTCACCCACAGAACATAGATGTGTCTACCAGGCAAGGAAAATGCCTCTGTTCCTCCCTCTCCCATACGCCTGCTCACAGACACTGTAAAAATTTCTCATTTCATCTGCTCAAATGTTGGCAGGTTCATTGCAGTGTTTCCTGCAGATGCCATCCAGAGGAACATCCAGCTGGGACCACCAGGCATCCTGCAGCAGCTCTGTCCCCTCTTTCCAGGAGCAGATCCATGACTGGGTGTTCACTGCTTTTCTGGTGAAAAGGAGGGTGGGGAAGTGGTGGAATCACCATTCCTGGAAATGTTTAAAAGCTGTGTGGATGTGGCACCTGGGGACATGGGTCAGTGGTGGCCTTGGCACTGCTGGAGGAATGGTTGGACTCGATCTTGGAGGGCTTTTCTAACCTTAGTGATTCCAGGATTCTGAGTTTGTGCTACACAGCATTCAAGCATATTCATATAATCACCAATTTTTGAAGTCTAACATGGCAAAATTTCATCCGGTCAACCATCAAGAAACTCTTTCTTTGGCAGGAGTCTCCTTTGCCAAGCACATGCAGAAAAACCATGCGACAGTCCTGGGGCGTGTCACTGGGATTTTCCTGGTCAAGAAAAATACATCTGAGCTGGGAAATGATGAAAAGGACAAAACATGGAATCCTCTAGGTTGGAAAAGGCCTTTAAGAGCATCGAGTCCAACCATTCCCCAGCAGAGCCAAGGGCACCACTAACCCATGTCCCCAAGTGCCACATCCACATGGTTTTAAATCCCTCAGTGGATGGTGATTCCAACACTTCCTTGGATTATTCCTAATATCCAATCCAAACCTCTCCTGGTGCAACTTGAGCTGTTTCTTCTTGTCCTGTCCCTTGTTCCTTGGGACAAGACACTGACCCCCACCTGGCTCCACCCTTCTGTCAGGGAGTTGTGGAGAACCTGCCATGTTTTTTCTCCAGTGGACTTCTCTGAACTGGATTAGGATCACTGTAGGTCTGATTTTTGGATTTTCAGCCCAAATTTTCCCTGGGCTTGGCACCTGCGCTGGGGGAATGATGTGGCTCCTGAGCAGGGCAATGAAAAGGGAGGGAAATTCTCGTTTTGAAGCAGTTGGAGAGGATGCATTGCAAGGGCGAAGGAAAACTTCAGCTCAGTCCCTGGGAATTCTTCTCCTGCCAAGAAATCTGCATTGTTGGAAAGAGTCTCCCAGAGGAAGTGATTGAAATATCATTGTGTGAATCATATCTGTAACAAGGCTGGGCTGCAAGAAGCTTTGCTGAACCCTGGGAATTGGTTAAATGACCTAAAAAGACTTTGTTTTCCATGCAGGACTGGCCTCTAGCAGCCCATGTTAAGGGTTGCTGCTGGTTTTGGAGGTTCACCAAGGCTGGGATGTCCCCCAGCATCACCTGTCCCCAGATGTGCTGCATGAGGTGCTCAAGTAAAGCTCTGGGATGGATTTTCTGCTGTTTAGGGAGGGCTGAGATACCTCAGATGATAACTCGTGTGATAAATTCTGCCTGGGGTGTGTTCTGGTGCTGTTTGCTGAGACTCAAAGCAGTTGTGGTCAGACTGGCACCATTGGGGCAATGATGGGGACATGGGGACAAGGGGACATGGGAGGGGAGGTTGGCTGGTGAGTTTGGGGTCCTGCTCTGGGGATAGTGGCTGGTGCAGGGAAGTGATGTTTGGAAGGAGACACAAGATCTGGGGAGGTGAATTCTATGCTGAGATGAAGAAGCAGAATTGAGCCATAGAAATACAGAATCATTATCCCATTCCACCCCCTGCCATGGGCAGGGACACCTTCCACTAGCCCAGGTTGCTCCAAGTCCCATCCAACCTGGCCTTGGACACTTCCAGGGATCCAGGGGCAGCCACAGCTTCTCTGGGAAACCTGGGCCAGGGCCTCACTGCCCTCACAGCCAACAATTCCTTCCCAATATCCCACCTATCCCTGCCCTCTGGCACTGGGAAGCCATTCCCTGTGTCCTGTCCCTCCATCCCTTGTCCCAAGTCCGTCTCCAGCTCTCCTGGAGCCCCTTTAGGCCCTGGAAGGGGCTCTGAGATCTCCCTGGATCCTTCTTTCCTCCAGGTGAACACCCCCAGCTCTCCCAGCCTGGCTCCAGAGCAGAGGGGCTCCAGCCCTTGGAGCATCTCCGTGGCTTCCTCTGGATTTGCTCCAGTAGCTCCACATGCTCCCCATCCCTGTCCCTACACACTGTTTCAGGACAGGGCTGCAGTGTGTTACATTCCCTCCAGTCAACCATCAACAGCTCCCACCTCACTGGCTCCTGTAATCCCTTGTCATTCCAACCTTGGCCATGCCCTCCAAGCATCCCTCATCCTTTTGCTCAGACGTTTCTCAGAAGATCTGTCTGTTATCCCCTGCTTGAAGTTCAAATTCATCATCCTTTGCCTTCGGAGCCCTGCACAACACTGCCCCTTTCCTGCTCATTCTTCCTCTTCCTTCCTTCCATACAAGTGGAAAATGCCCTCTCTGAGCTCAGAGCTGCTGACAACGTCTTTTTTGAGGGAAAGAGGCCTCAAGTCTAGGAAACAACCACCAGCTTCTGCAGGCCCCTCATGTACAATTTGGACAGTGGTGTTGGCTTGAGTGAGAGCTGAGCAAAAAAAAAGCAAAACAAAGTTTATTTGTCCCATTGTTCGCAGGAATTACTAAACACACTCAGCAGGGAACGGAGTGAATCCCTGGGCAAATGCAGTCACTGACAGGTGTTCCATGCCATTGTTACCAGGGCTAGTACAAATCTGTGCCAGGTTCGGAATGTTAAATACAGGGAATGGGATGAGCTGTTCGTGTTTGCCTCAGTAGGAGTGAGTTGGAGCAGGCAGTCAGGATGTTTGGCAAGACAAAGCAACTACAGAAAATAATAGATATTCATTAAAGACACCTAAAACCAGCAGTTCTGACAGTTTGTGCAGAATGGTTTGGGTTGGAAGGGACCTCAAAGATCCTCTTGCTCCCATCCCCCCTTCCTTTAGGCAGACAGAAAGATTTGTAGGGTATTGTGATATATTGTAATATATTCGGTATTTTCCTCATGTAAGTGTCAACTGTTTCAGCAATTTCAGGAAAGGTGAATTCAGATTTTCAGCTCCTTGGAGCAAACTGCCTTTTTCTGTCTGTGTACATAACAAGATGAGCTTCCCAACCCAAACCCCTCTAGGATGACATGAATGGTGGAGTTTGTGGTGGTGTTTCTGGATGGGAAAAGGGCATGGGAGGGAAGCCAGGCTATGTTTCACAGGGAGAAGCTGGGTTTTCCTGGTGTTGTCCAGGGACATGTTGAAAGCTAAAGGGTCTGGACAATGCAGGCTTTTGCTGTGGTTAAGGGACACAATTTAATCCTCTGGTTAAAGGTTTTATAGACATCAATCAGTCATTAATATCCTCTGTTTTTTGCCCAGAAATGAGCCTTGGGAGGCTGAAGAGCTGCATTCCCCCGTTGGTGTCTTGCTGTGGATGGGCAAGTGTGGATTTCTCACCAGGAAGGATGGGATGGTCTATTTAAAATGGCAATTTAGGGCCTTCCAGCCTTGGACTTTTGAGGAAACCTCCTGACCTGAGGTAGCACCTTTCTACCTGTCAGGTCTGGAAGGGGACCTACCCCAAAAGCTTGGAGAAGCTTTGCCACTGACCTTGTGAGCCCTTGAGCTTGACAGTGGCCAAGAAGACAAATTCACCTCCATTCAGATAGCTGAGTGCTGTGTTTACAAAAAGTTAAAAAAAAAAAAAAAAAATTTGGCAGGCTGTGTCTGCCCAAAGTCTGAATGAATAGAAACTCCAAAGGAAGCACCTGCTGCTAAAGGAAATCCAGGACAAGTTTTATTATCCTTTTTCACAGGTCTATTCAGGACTACATTAGGGGTTTCCTCTTTCCTTTTCTGGTACTTCACACTCATTCACAACAAAAAAACATATTGTGCTTATGAATTATATTCCAGAGAATATGGCTGGAGCTTATAAAGGCCCTGGCCAAAGAACTTTATTTTTAACCTTGCTCCCTTGTGGATTAATTTCTCAAATGAAAGCCTTGCAATTGTTTGGGGTTATTTTTCTCTCTCTTTCTTGGACGGGGCACAAGGGCAAATCCTGCCTGCTCTGTGTTAACAAAAAATGCCTCTCAAGGAACGAGGAGCAAAGGAGGTGAGTGAGGCTCTCCATGGAGCTCAGCTATGAAGGAAAAATGGAAAAAACCCAATTTAATTCCTCCTAAACTGGTGTTACCCACCAATTAATGATGCAGTGGCCACTTTGGTGCATACAGAAGCTGAGGGAAGTTTTTCCATTTCTAATGGAAAGGGAGAGGGAAAGTCCCTTTGGCTGTTGAAAGAGCAACTTTTGGGGTTGATCCTGAGACCATTTGAGGCAGTGATGAGGGACCAGGAGGCACTGGGGAGTTTGCTGGTCAAACACAGCTGCTCAGCTCAACATCTCCCAGGTACAGAGCACATAAAAGCTGAAGGGTTTGCAAACAACCCAAGTGCAACACATGAGCCACTCGTGCACCAGAATGTTTGCTTTAGGGTCATTTTGCACCCATGAAATAAGGATATGACCCAATCCATGAGTGGCCTGGGAAGGTTTTTCACCCTCCTGCTCCAGGGTGGGTGCCAGGGAGGCAGCACTGGGTGCTCTCTGTAGCAAATACACCTCACCCTGTGAGAGCAAGGACCTTCCTGTGCATGCACACAGGATTCTCCTTCTGATCTGTCCTAGAAAGTCTCATTTTTGGCTTTAAAAGCCCTTTTCCACCCCCTCAGGAGGTCGCAGGATCATGAGTTGTCATTGCAGCCACCTTCCCCTGGCCCTGTGGGTGCTGGTTCTCCTTCTCACAGGTTTTGATTTGCAGCCCCTTTTAAGAGCAGAAATGGCCTGTTCTGCTTTTGAGCAGCACCCAGCACAAGCATTTCTTCTTCAGCCTGAGGCTTCTCGCTGTTACTGCAGCGGAAATAGTGAATTATGGCAATTAACAGTGGCATAAATCAGAGGCTGTGACCAAACGAGGTCACCGAGGGCTCGAGGGCTGCATCAGACCAGTGAATTACCCTGGACAGGAATTCCTTCATCCGCACCACTGGATTGTTTGAGCGTTTCTTGACATGGGTTTGGCCCAGCCCAGTGACAGCAAGCCCAGGAATGGCTCAGGCATCAGCACGGACCAGTGACCAGCTGGGAATCTTATATGGGACCTCTGTCTCATGCGTTAGAGGGCAACTTCCACAGGGGCACGGCCAGGAGTGAGTCCTGGCACTGGCTGGTAGAGATACAGCCCGTTTTTAATGAGCATGAGCTCATTTTAATGAGTGTGTTTGCATGGCAGTGACATTTCCCCATGAGGAAAACGTGCTCTTGTTCCCAGATCCCCAGTGCAGCTCTTGACGCTCTTCACATTTCTTTCCCTGCAAGGTTTTAGCTAAGGGTGTTCTAAAGTGCTGCCCCAGGGTCAAGGTGTTGGTCCTTGTGATTTCCAAGTGGTGCCAGACACGGTGTCACCATGACCTGAGGTAGCACACCTCCTTCCCTCGCAGTCTCTGCCACACGCAAAGACTTTGCTGCACAGCAGGGGCTTCTTTGACCAGATGGGATTGATTTTTCCCTTTCTCTCTTTGGCTTTTAGGATGGTTTTTCTGCGTGTTCGTGCTTGATCTTAATAGGTGACACAAATACTTCCAGATGTCACCTAATGCTTTGTAATACCGGTATATACAATACAGAATATACAACTATTTTCTAGACTGGACTAGTTTAGAATATCCTGAGTTGCAAGAGACCCACCAGGATCATCAAATCAGCTCCTGGCCCTGCACAGACACCCCAACAATCCCACCCTGTGCATCCCTGAGAGCGTTGTCCAAACACTCCTGGAGCTCTGGCAGCCTCAGGGCCGTGCCCATTCCCTGGGGAGGCTGTTCAGTGCCCCAGCACCCTCTGGGGGAAGAACCTTTTCCTCAAATCTAACGTACACCTCCCCAAAATAAGTGGTTTGACCAACACTTGTCCTTTTCTCATGGATGAGATGGTGCCATCCATTAGGGCCATGTGATCAAGGGAAAAACTGGTACCTGTTCACTGAGTGAGACCTGAGCCAGCAGTCAGGTATGTCACAGTGGCAGAACAATAACCCAGGAGACTCCTGGCTACAAAGAATTATGCCCTGGCATCAAGGCCCAGCTCCCCAGACTGTGGCCTCATGGTGAAGTGACAAAGGTGCTTCAACATCCTCATGGAAACAAAAACCTGCTGAACAGGTGCCTCGCCCAGCTGTGCTTTCAAAGGGAACAACAATCCTTGCTTCTCTTGGGAGTCAGGCACAGGCACCAGAGCTTGAGGGAGGTGCAGGTTGTGCATCCTCATCTTACAGGAATTCCTCAGATGTCTGGGAACACCAGGACAAGCTCTTGGCTCTGTGGTGCTGATGGCCTTGTCCCCAGGTCACCAGCAAGACCAGCCTGAGATAGGTTGTTGTAACAAAGCGTGGCAGAAAGAACTCAAATACCTTTAAAAGCAATAAATTCTGTATTAGATGATAAATGCTACCTCTGGCCAGGTATTGTATGTGGGATGCGAGCTTCCTGTGCCCAGTTTGCATGGGATGATGCCCACCCTCCTTCCCATCTCCTGCTGGAGCCGTGCTGCCTGATGGGAATGCTGCTTTCAAAGGAAGCTTCAAAGGAAGAATCTTTGTGAGCGAGCGGCAGAATCAAGGGCCAAAGGGACTGATTTGTGCCTCCAAGGAGTGCTTCGAAATTTTCCATGTTACAGATCATATCCTCCTCTCCACAAAGACTCCTGCCAGCCAGGGAGAGCTTTTCCCTTCTTTTAGAGCAAAAGATGAGGATAAGGCTGTGTCCCTCCTGTTTCTGCTGCTTGGGAGGTACCCAAAGGCTCTTAGGACACAGCACCTGAGTCTTTATTATTTTCCTATAGGATGTAGAAAAGGAATTGAAGTCTGTGGGGGGAGATTTGGGAGATGCTCCACTAAACCGCACTGGAGTTTGTGGAGGGGCAGGAAAATAAAATAAATATAGGAACCACAGAATTCCAGAATGGTTTGGTTGTAAGGGACCTGAAAGCTCATTCAGTTCCAACCCCCTGCCATGGTCAGGGACACGTTCCTCTATCTCACATTGCTCCAAGCCCCTCCAACCCGCACTTGGACACTTCCAGGGATCCAAGGGCAGCCACAGCTTCTCTGGGCAACCTAGAAGCTGAGCATCAATGGAGAAGATCTTTCTCTTTTATTTTGCAGTCACTTTCAGATGGAGGATAAGTTCATCCAACACTTATTTGGTGGGAAATTAATATTATCTGTTATTTTTCCTGCAGCCTTAGCAGAGGAGCTCAGAGCATCACTGTGGTGGAGGCCATAGGGAATCAGGGAGGAAAAAAGGCAGCTCCAGCATCCATTACCAAGGTCATTGGAGGGGGAAGAGGTTCCCACTATTTTTTGTTTTGCTTATGGGATTTCATTCAGGTCAAGGAGGTGACTCTGGGGACAAGCTAGAGGAGTCCAGCAGCTGTGGCATTGAAATGCAGGGATCATAAATGGCAGGAGGAAGGGAAACCCAGTAAACAGTTTTCAGATCTCAACCGAGTGTTGCCTCTGAACTACAAAGACCTGCGAGAAAGTGGTGTCAAACACCCAGCTCCCACTTTGACCCCTGCCTGAGGGGAAGTGAATCAATGTTGGGAAAATACGGAAAGCAGGATGAGATTATCTACTGTATAAAAGAAGCTGGAAGAGATGGCTTGGGATATTTGTGTATTGAGACTCTTTCCACGTCCTATTCCTTTATGGGGGGGTGCTATTGTACCTATTGTGGCAGATCGTTATCAGCCCTGTTTATCACGTTGGGTGCGGGGAATGTCAGATTGCTGAATGTCAGGTTGTTGACTGTTTTCATAACAGGAAGCTGCCTGCTGTCTTGCTGTGTTAAGGAACTCCCCTATGCACAATATTTTCCAAAAAAAAAAAAGAAATAAAAAAAAAAAAATCTAAACACTCTGCTGCAGTTGGGCAACTGCATGGATTTGAGTTCCCATTGTTCCTTGTAAGGCAAAATCCTGTGTAGATAAATCCACTCAATACACGCTTGCCTGTTATTTCTTTTGTGTACAGATACAGGAAATACGGCCGTTGTTTTGTCAAGATGAAATATTTCCCAACGCCAGAAGTAAATCTCTGCACTTTCATCAGTGCTTGGGATCCTGGAGCACTGCCACATCTGGGTGCAGGTGGGATGTGGGAGAGAGAGGGACAGGAGCGGGTTCGTCACTGCCATGGAGCATCGTGGGACACGGCTTGGAAGTGCCTTCATCCCTGGGAGCTGAAGGAGGCATCCAGCTCCCCCTGGGAGCTGAAGGAGGCATCCAGCTCCCCCTGGGACTGGGGGGCTCATTCAGAGTCCTTACTAGAAAATTCTGTCTGCCTCTTCTCACTGTGAAAAAAAAAGTGATCCAAAATCTCCTGTCTTCCCTGAAAACCAAATCCACATGGGTGGGGTCTGGGAGCTGAAAGTCACCTGTGTGAGCTGGCTGGAGGTGTAAAACAGAGCACACCCTTTGCAAGGGGGACACAGCTGGGCAGGGTGGGCACAAGGTATTGAAATTCAAGTGAGAAGAGGTCTAAAGTATGTTAGAGTCCTGAACAGAATTTGGATGAGGAGAGGTCCTAAGCAACTGAGAATCCTGAATAGAATCCTACTCTTTTGAGGTACCTTGACTGTTTGTTGGAGCAAGTCACTAATAAAGCACCTACTTGTATGCTCCCCAAGTGATGGTGGCTCTGAATGGCCCAAAGGGTGGGCAAGTGTTGTGTGTGGGGCAAAGGAACCCTGATCACAGCCTGGCTTACTCCAAAGTCCATTACACCCATTACATTGTGGTGCAATTAACTGGTGTTGGTCACCCCTAGGATGAGGAATTTGAACCTGAGCCTTCCCTAATCCTCCTGACTGCTTTTATCAACAGGCAGGTGAGGATGAAGTTTTTCTACAAAATAGGAGTAGTTCAGAGTGGGCACCTAAACTTTGGACATGGGGTCTTCATTCTCCAAGGGTTTTTCTCAGACACCTAGGTGTTGAAACAGGGTCTGTGTGCCCTCAAAAATCAGTCAGAGCACAGCCTGGATGCTGTTTGGGACTCCAGAACTCCAGAAGTCAGTCCACAAGGTGAGTGTGTTCCCACGAAAACCCCACAGGGCAGTTTCTCACAGACTTGTGCTCTCTCAGGTTGCTCCCTCAACTATAGGACCAGCGCACAGGTGGAGAGAAGGAGATATCAAATTAGCAAAGGGATTTCCTTAAAGTTCCAATTAAAGAATCTTGGTACCAATAGAAAATTAAGGGTGTTTTCTGTGTCTGCATAGGTCCTTTGTGGTCAGCAAACTCATATTTCAGCCTGGATAAAATCCCTGTGGCACAGCCACAATTATTGAATCAGGTAATTCTAAGCCTTTGCCCGAAGCAAAATGCACCTTTTAAAGAGCATCTTCACCCTCTCCAGTGATCAGGTAACCTCAGGAGACTGCCAGCCCAGTGTGGAGATGTTGTCAGAAAAGGTGGGCAACTCATTGAAAATGGAGAGTTTTTGGAAGAAGATTCAGCCTGAAAGGTCAGGTCTGTGTCCTCAACTTTAGCTGTGCCATCCAGGAATGGGGAAACTCCTGATCCAGGGAGACAGAGCTGAGCCAGACTTTTCAGAACTTCAGAAACTCTGTGAGATAATGGGGTCATGGTTGTGGGGACCTCAATCATAGAATCCCAGAATGATTTGGGTTGGAAGGGACCTTAAGTCTCATCCCATTCCACTCCCCTGCCATGGGCGGGGACACCTTCCACTATCCCAGCTTGCTCCAAGCCCCATCCAACCTGACCTTGGACATTTCCAGGGATGGGACAGGACAGATTTGCCGGGCAAAGAGAAATTTTGGATGAGCTACTGAGGAATTCAGAGCCAATGGCTGCATTTTTACTACTGGGATGCAGCACTGGAAGTCAACTGGCTGTGCTGTTTAACTGGCGGAGGAGCAGAACAGAGCAGGGCAAAAATATAATTTAAAAGCAGGTTTAACAAGAAGATGGGAAAAGTTACAACGATCAGAATGCAAGCAAAAATGATTTTGATTTGGGGGTAGGGCATGGCCTGGAGGGCCCTTCCATTCCATATTTTTGTTATTATTTTATTCTCACGTAAAGACAGAGCTGTCCATAGCAAGGGGGTGGAATGGGAGGATTTTTTCAGGTCCTTTTCAACCCAAACCATTCTGTCATTCCATGACTCTGTGATTCCATGGTTCTATGATTCTGTGATTTCAAAATTCCATGGTTCCACGATTCTATGATTCTATGGCTCTGCTGTTCTATAATTCCATTATTCTGTGGTTCCATGATTCTATGATATCATGGTTTGGTGATTCTATGATGTCATGGTTCTATGATTCTATCATTCTGTGATTCTATGATTCTGTGATTTTGTAATTCCACGATTCTATGAGTCTGTGATTCTATGGTTCTATTATTGTAAGATTCCATGATTCTGTGCTTCCATGATTCCATGATATCATGGTTCTATGATTCTGTGGTTCCACAATTCCATGATATCATGGCTCTATGATTCCATGATTCTGTGCTTCCATGGTTCCATGATATAATGGTTCTATGAGTCTGTGATGTCCTGGCTCTATGATTCCATGGTTCTGTGCTTCCATGGTTCCATGATATAATGGTTCTATGAGTCCGTGATGTCCTGGCTCTATGATTCCATGGTTCTGTCTTTCTATGATTCTTCGGCTCTATGACTCCATGATCCCACGGTTCTGTGATTCTATGATCCCATGTTTCTATGACTCTGTGATTCCGTGACATCGGGTCTGGCCTGGAATCACAGCTTTGAAGAGAAACGCGATAAACTCACATTTATCAGCAGCAGAGGGCGTCCAACGCACGCGTGTTCCTAAATTCCAGCCCGGAGCTCCAACAGCAAAGCCGAGGGCAGCCAAAACTCTTCCTCGGAGCGCGGCCGATGCTTCCCCGCCAATTGTGCCGCTTCCCCAGGTTTCCTTCCCCGCTCCGTGCTCGGTGCCATACGGGAGGTGCAGACCCGATTGTTCGCCCCGTGGCCCCTGCAGACAGGATACGAGCCCAGTGCCAGGTGTGGAATTATTTTCCTGCGTGGTGCTATAGCATGGGAATTGTTGATAACGCTAACAATGCGGCAAAGGAAAAGTGGGAGAGGAGCAGGACAATTAAGCAGCTTTTGAAAGCCCTGGGGACGTGGAAAAAGCCCTCCCCCTATTCATGTGTCTCCAAATCCAAGTTCTTAAGGATGGAAACGCTGGTGCTGTTACTGGGTGAATCCCTCTTACAGCCTGAAACTCCTCAGTGAGGCTTGTCCTGTGGTAACAGACACCTCCCTGGATTAGTGGAGATAGATTTATCCCAGGAGCCTGTCAGGATGGATCAATTTCCCAGGGAATAGCTCCCTTATCCCTGCTATGTTTTACTGGTGCTGGGGGATGAATCGGGATTGGGGTCCCTGCCTGCTCTCAGTGAAAAGCAGGTGGGGGACAGTGACTGCAACAAAGTGGTGGGGACTGTGGTGAAGGAGGAGTTTTGTGGGAAAACAGGGTCAGGCCCTGGATCCAGACTCCCTTGGGATGTTGGGAAAGTCACTAACTCTTGTCACTTCTGAATGACTGTAGAAATAATCGGAGTTTTAGGGTTGAAATCACATACAGTGATACAGCGCCATATAGCAGCACAGAGTGTGTCCCCATCCTGCCTGGCAGCATCCTGTGGGTCTTTCAAGTGAGGATGAAGGGCTGATTTTCAGAATAAGGGGCTGATGCCCTTTCTCCTGAACTCCTGAGCTCTCCAGGACTCAAGGTGAGACTTTAGCTGAATTTCCATGTCCACAGAGCTCTTGCCAAGCTGGTGCCACCAACCCTTCTCACAACACCAAGCCCTTGCACCAGCCAAAAGGCCACTCTGTCCCAGCCAGCTGAGACCTCTCGAGCTTGCTGCCATGATGACACCTCCCTGTTGTCCAGCTCACAAATCCCAGCACTTCTGATTAGGAACTGTTTTGTCAGCATTTGGCACGGTCTCAGCAAAAGTGACACCAATTATTTGTGTCAGCTCCCCTCTGAAAGCAGGAGATGTATGAAATCTCACCCCGGGACAATCCATCATGACTTGCAGTGGGATTTGGGAGCTGTCATCCTGAGGGGTATTGACTGAGCGTGGCTTCTTCCAGGCCACAGAGGTTATGGGGAGCTTTATATCATCCCCAGCAAGACTGAAACTGAAAAATGAGCCTCAGAGTGTCTCAGCTTGGGTAAATGGTTCAACCTAAAGCTAACTCAGGCTGCTACCCATTTATGTGAAAAATTTTAATAACTGAAATATGTTTAAATGGCAAATGTTTGCTTTAAATTAAGCTGGGACCAGGTTTCAGTTCTGTTTTAACATCAGCTTAGGTTAAAATCTTACCACCAGGGTATATGGAGACATCTTGCTTTCCTCAAGGACTACCAACAAACACACTCAGTGAAGCATTGAGGAGGGAAAGAATCAGCCCAGAAGCAGGTTAAAAGTGCATTTTCCCACTATTCAGAACATTTATTCTGATTATTATTGTCCTTCTCCAAACCACCAGGAATAGATTCTCTGCTCATGGAGGAGAACAGGAACATAATAAAACAGCCTCTGAGGTCTCTTTCCTCAGTGCCACAGCTACATTCAACCTGAACATTTGGAGCCTTCTCCTGCCCAAAGGGCAAGTTCAGCCTGGTGCAGTGGTTGTGGGATTTCTCAGTGTGTGCAGAGAACCACAGGGAGCCAGAAAATCTGTTTTTCTCAATCGTGCAGCTTCAAAAAACCACCCCAGATCTCAGTGCCAGTCAGAGCTGGAGTGACCAGACACTGTCCATCCCGGAGCTTTGGGAGGAGCACTTCACACCCACCTCCTCTGCACTGACCTTCCCTGAGAGCAGCTCTCCCTTGGGTGTGCCTGCTTTGAGCTGCTCTTCTCTGACAGTTCACTCACCCCATTTCTTGCCACCCATCTCTGCTCCTCTCTTCCCTTGTCATTTTGGGCTGAGTCACTCCCAGGTTATGCCATGCCCAGTACAATCCCTTTGGATCCTCAGAGAGGATGCCCATGGTCTGCAGTGTGAGCACAGTCTTGATGTTGGAGGACAGGAGACAGGGACCAAGAGGTATTTAGGCTTCTGAAAGGCCATTGTCACCCATCTGGGGACCGGCTCATGACTGCAGCTGAGAGGGGAGGGGAGGGGAGGGGAGGGAAGGGGAAGGGGAAGGGGAAGGGGAAGGGGAAGGGGAAGGGGAAGGGGAAGGGGAAGGGGAAGGGGAAGGGGAAGGGAAGGATTTCCAGGGGGAAATTCCAAGATGTGCTGAGTACACCAATAACTGGGTTATCCGCAGTTCTGCCTGTGCATGGCAAGTGAGGCTGAGTTGGCTGAGTTGGATATACAGCTCCTCCTGCCTTTGCCCGGCCTCAAATGATGATTCTGGATCCAAATCACAGGCATTTTCTCCCAAATGCAGAACACCAACCCTACTGCAGAGATTCCCACTGAGAACACAGCTAATGCCCACTGCTTTCCAGGCTAACTTCATGGAAGCACACCAAAGCCAGGGCTTCAGCAGTGTTTCTAGTCCAGTTGGGTTTCCCTGGGTTATTCATTATTTTGAGAGGAAAATAAATCCTTTGGCCTGTGAAAATGCTGTGATGACTCTCAGCAGAGCTGTTCATTCATGGTCAAATGGGATATTTTAAGTAAGGGGGGAAGTGTTTGTCTTTTCTTCAAGTACACCACAAACTCTTCGTCTGTGTCAGGAGTGCAGAATTAAATCCTAATTAGAGGCTGTAAAAACGCAGTGAATCTGAGATGCCAGGAACAGATACATATTATCGTCCCTTTCATAGATCATATGAGCACTCTGGTGACATAATAAATAATCCACCCCAAGTTTTTAAAGGTAAAAACCAGCAAATCATTAATAATGTCTCTGGCACCATATATCAAACTGAAGCCTTCCTCTTACAGCTGATCCCCAGCTATTCCCAGCTGCCTTTTGGCATTGCTGCTTCCTCCCTTTGCACTGCTCATTCTTCCCATCTTTTCTGCTGCAGTATTCCTCTGCTTTGTCCACCTGTGTTTATTTCTGCTGTTCACTGAAGATCTGCAGGTATGAATAAGGCAAGAAAACACACATCTCACTCTTTAAACCCAACCTCAGGAGGTTTAAAACTTGCCTGGACAAGAAAAGACAGGCAGAAACTATTTTTCAGGGTAGAGAGAGGCACTGGATGATGATGTGGTAGTTTCACTTATTTCTGGCGCTCCTGATCTATTTACACTGCTGTCTGTAGTTGTGGAGCACTTCGTGTCAATTTTGCTGTCTTGTCACCCTCTCTTTTTTGATCTTTTAAAATTTTTCTGTAATCCACTTAACCCATTTCACTGTCTCAGTCTGGCTCTCATTTCTGAAGGGCTGGGATACAATCTGCCATTACTCGTTCATGCTTGGTGTACTGAGTTCTTCCAAGCTCATAGACTCATGGAATGGTTTGGGTTTGAAGGAACCTTCAAGACCATCCAGTTCCAACCCCCTGCCATGGCCAGGGACACCTCCCACCATCCCAGGTTGCTCCAAGCCCCATCCAACCTGGCCTTGGACACTGCCAGGGATCCAGGGGCAGCCACAGCTTCTCTGGGCACCCTGGGCCAGGGCCTCCCCACCCTCACAGCCAGGAATTCCTTCCCAATATCCCATCCATCCCTGCCCTCTGGCAACTTAAAGTTATTTCCCCTTGTCCTGTCACTGCGTGATATTTTAAAAAGTCTCACTGAAGACTTCTTAAGTTTCTGGGCTTCTTGGGATTGCCATCGTTGATATATCTCCATATGACTATTATATATAATCACAGGGATTATTCCAGTGTTGCCTCAGTCCAGCTGCCTGATTTCTCCTCAGGCCCATGGTGTGGGCTTTTAACTTTCCTCTCTTTAGGCATTGAGGGAAGGCTGTCCACACAGGTCTCACAGAGGAAGAGAGTGTGAATATGGAGACAGGGTTTTGCTGGGTTCTACCACCTTGAAGATGAAGATCGAAATGCATCACCTTTTTCCTGGAAAAGATAAAAGCAACAGGGAACTCACCCCAGTGGCCGAACATCATATGTTATGCTTGGATTTTTTTTTCCCCCAGATCTGGGAGTTACTGCAGCTGTAATATCATTCCTGGAAAAATACAATTCTCTGCCAGTGTTCTGGGATGCACTACTTAGTAAAGGTGAAATTTCTCCCTCTGTGAGTACCTGACTCACTATGTGAGTGCCTGCTCAGAGAAGCTGTGGCTACCCCATCCCTGGAAATGTTCCAGGCCAGGTTGGACGGGGCTTGGAGCAACCTGGGATGGTGGAAGGTGTCCCTGCCCATGGCAGGGGGTGGGCTGAGATGGCTTTTAAGGTCTCTTCCCACCCAAATCATTCTGGCATTCTATGACTTCTCTCCCTGATACTCAGGGCAGGATTCACCTCACTTTACAGACAGCTCCAGTTTGTGGGCATGGGAAGTGAGGGCACCTGCAGCTGTCCCCACATGAACTTCCTGTTAAACACTGGTTACAGGGAGCAGGGGTGACTCGCTTGTCCTTACACGGGTATTGAGCACCACTTGAGATCCTCTCTGGTACCTGAGCTGCCACATGCAGAGGGCAAATTCACCCCATCAGTTTGACAAACATTCAGAAGAGTCTGCTGTGCACCACGTCCATAACAACACAGCTGCCACTTGTACATGTGGCACCAATTTAATCCAAATCCATTCGTCTCTGGTACATTCCAGTGCAGCTCCTGGGGCTGAGGAGAGTCCAGAAGGGAAGGGAGGTGGGAGGGCTGCACACATTCGTGGATGCAAGGCAGTGATGGAATGCTGGCATGGGTGCCAAAGGAGCTGGACTACAGGGATTTGTATAGTCCTGAGGTGACACATGCCCTTACAGCTGGTAAGGATGAGGATTGCTTTGCTCTTTCCTTGCTGTGTCCACCTGTGAATGGGTGACTCCATCAGGGTGACAGGGTCTCCAGGAAGGCATGGTGAAGTTTCAGGTCATCACCCATCAACCCTCACCCAGCATTCCCCAAACTGGGAGGCAATTCCTCAGTCTTTAGATGAAACTTCAATTGTCTTTGTAGTGGTTCTTTTCTCCTCCTCTCCAGTGTTTCATTGCCACAGGAAAGTTGTAAAATCACAGAATATCCTGAGTTGGAAGGGACCCACCAGGAGCATCCAGTCCAGCTCCTGGCCCTGCACAGACACCCCAACAATCCCACCCTGTGCATCCCTGAGAGCGGTGTCCAAACACTCCTGGAGCTCTGGCAGCCTTGGGGCTGTGCCCATTCCCTGGGGAGCCTGTTCAGTGCCCCAGCACCCTCTGGGGGAAAAACCTTTTTCTGATATCCAACCTAACCCTCCCCTGACACAGCTCCAGCTGTTCCCTCAGGTCCTGCCCCATGTCACAATAGAGCAGAGGACAGTGCCCAGTTCTGAACATGTTGCTTCTACTTCATCCAGGAGGAAGAAAATTAGTGAGTCTGACTCTTCAAAACATTGGTGTTCTGGATTCCCTGAGTTTAACAAAGGCTCTGTGCTGTCCATCTCTCCTGGGATTTCAGTGCTGCAAACCTTTAGAGTAGTTAATTCCCACAATGAAAAGTTTGCTGCCACCTACCCCCGGATGCACCAGTTGCTCTTTATTCCCATCGGTCCAGTCCTCACCACATAAAAATTTCAGGACATGTTTGGAGCTGCCTGAGTCTCAGCAGTGATGATCAGCAAGGAGCTTACTCACCCCTAAACCGTGCTGGGATTCACCAGCTCAGCGTGTCCCTACCTGCTTAGCTTTGGGGATTGATCCAGAGGGTGCATGCAGGAGGTGCCAGCCTGCTCCTTGCACAAATCTGAGCAGCAGGAGGAAGGAACCTCTCGCCTTTTGAGCAGTTGGACCCTCTCTCCTCACTGCCAGGATGCCCTTGTTAAAATAGCTCCATGTGGAGCTTGAACCTACATTTTCTCTGTTACAGGAAAGGGCACTAAACCATAGGTACTCTGCACTGGTTCTCTGTCATTAAACTATCCAATGGTGTGTGGCAAGGATTGGATATTTCGGCAGTCAGGACATTGCCATGGAAGACCATGTTATCTCCTTGGATAAGTAATGCCAAGAAAAACACCTTCCAGATGGGACATCTTGAGACCACTCAAGAGTTCAGTTCCCTGCTTATACCCTGACAGAAAGACACTGGTGGGACTTGAGAAAACATTTCTGTGTCTGTTTTTGCTGACTGTGTGTGGCATAACCTGCTCGGAGAACACTGAGCAGAGGCTTAGATGGGATATTGGGAAGAAATTCTTCCCTGTGAGGGTGGTGAGAAGCTCGAGGTGCCCAGAGAAGTTGTGACTGCCCCATCCCTGGAAGTGTTTCAGGCCAGGTTAAACAAAGCCTGGGATAGTGGAAGGTGTCCCTGCTCATGGAAAAAGATGATATTTAAGGTTCCTTGAAACCCAAACCATTCCGTGATTCTATGATGATCAAGGCCTATGAATATGTTGGCTGCAGAAATACAAGCCTCTAGGCAGTGGTATTGTTTCAAATTCCTCTCCAGGTTTGTATATTCATGCCAGACCAAAATGGATCTTCCTCTCTCTATGGATCATGCCTACAAACTAATAAGAGACATCCAGCTCATGGAATTGTCTCTTGAGATCCTGAGGGTCGGGAAACTGTAAAAGTCGTCCCATCTTAGCACCAACTGCAGATGTAATTAGCATAGGTCTGAATTCTAATTCTTGATTATTAATTCAACTGATCCAAATCCACCCTTTTCATTCTCCACAAGCTGGTCTGCTCCCACATGGCAAAAACCAAGAGCAGGATTGTTAAACCACTCCTGATTTGGAAAAGAGACTCAGACTCCTGTACTTGCTCATGCTTCCAGAATCCTGTTTGGGGGTGGATGCTCTGTTCCTCTCCTTTTCTTCCATGGCTGTGGGTTGTGGGTTCTCCCCTTGTGCCTTCCCTGGCAGGGAGCAGCCCAGAGCCCAAGAGGGACATTGGATTCCTGTCATATTGCTGGGAAAAGGTCAGTGTCTGCCAGGATCACCAGACAGGAAGAGATAGGGAGGAGAAACAGGAAAGTGAGAGAAGGGAGGGGGACAGGGGGCTCATTTTTTTCCCATCTTCTGTCCTTCCTCTCCAGCAGAGCCCTCCCACACGTGATGTGAATCCAGGGTGCGGCCAGAGATGCACAATCCTCTTTCCTTGCTCAGGGATGTTACAGGAAGGTGAAATCTGATGAGATTAGATGTGGTCCCTTGCTGGGACTGGCTGACAGCTTCAGGAGACATCTGATGTAATCAAATCCTTGCAGTTCAGTGTGGGCAGCGGCCGTGGGAGATAATAAATATCTCTCACATGTGAGAGGTGCATTCTTCTCCTCAGTTCTCCTTCCCTCCCAGCACACATTGCTGTGGTGGGGTGACTTTGCCAGAGTCCTCACTAGCTTGGTCTTCCTTAAGTTCTCTTATTTATTAAGTGCATCCCCATGGCTGAAAACTAAGTTTCTACATTACCGCTCAGAAAATTAAGTTACTACACTAGTAACTTCCAAAATTTTACACCCTTGATGTAGATTTTTATTCTTGGGATGGGATTTTCAGGCGTGCAACATGGTTCCAGGTCTGAATGAAACATTTCTCACCTCTGGGACAAGCACTATGAGTCTGTCCTCAGGTTACTCCTTAGTGTCCTTCTATTCCCTGCCCATGGCAGGGGGTCAGACCTGGATGATCTTTAAGGCCCCTTCCAACCATTCTATGATCCTATGGTTCTATTTTTACTCTCCAGGTTTCTTGGGAAACCAGGTAAAATACAGCATGCTAGGACTCATGGGTGTTTGTCCTCAAGTTTAGGTTTGGGACGAGGTGGGAGACCGAGGAAGAGATCAAGGCTTCTGCCATAAAATATAATCTGGGTTATCAGAAACACGGGGATAATTTTATTAACAGGAAACCCCTCATTCTTCAAATCATTGCAGATTTTAATGTGAAATCTCTGTTCCCTTTCTGCTCCGTTATGTGACTGGGTTTAGCAGCCCAAACCAACCACACATGTCCGATGTCACCATAAAGATCAAGGAAGGACTTAAAACTCCCTAAATACACCTTAGCTGGTGCATGGGGTCAGCAAGGGTGGTGCAGCCCCCAAGGTGAGACAGCAGAAGGGTCCTGTCTTTCCTCAGGACAACTTGGTGCATTATCCTGCCCTGGATATCCAGCCATGGCTGCTCCATCCCTGGAACAGTCCCAGGCCAGGTTGGACAAGGCTTGGAGCGACCTGGGATAGTGGAAGGTGTCCCTGCCCATGGCAGGGGGTGGAACTGGATGATTCCTCCCAACCCAAAGCATTCTGTGACTCCATGAATTCCTGCAGGGATTGCAGCACTGGGCTGTGCCTGCCCTCCCTGAGGTTTGATGAATCAGGTGTATGATGCAAGGAGGGGCAGCCAGGGAGGCACTGCAGCCCAGGACAGACAGAGGGAGAGCCAAACCTGGCTGCATTCCTTGCCTGCTCCTGACTTCTTAAGGAGGGTGAGTCCTGCTGCTCACTGAGATTCTCAAGAGCAGGAGTTGGTTCCTTGGACTCCAGTAAAGTTCCTACTCTGGATGACTGGGGAAGAAATTGATGCTTGAAAAAGAAATACATAAATTTGAATATTTAGTAACTAACAAATCATTCTTCAAATGTTTTAGTGCACAACAAAGAGGTTTTTGTGTGTGGCAGAGACTTACCCATGCCATTCATAAAACTTAACATGGAATCAGCCTTGGGTGGCTGGGGTTGCTGTGATGGAGAGGAGAGGCACTGCTCTGGGATGGCAGCAGGAAGGATGGTGTTTGTTTGATGTGCCTCAGTCCTACGGCCTTCTCTGCAAGGGGATCAGGAGGGCCAGAACAGGAGCCAAAGTAGCCACTGCCCTAAAGCTGGACTGCCCCAGGGACCAGGGAGAACTCCCAGGTCGGGACTGGTGCAGGGGGAGGATTTCTGTGCTGGAACAGACTAATTAGGCACCACAGGGAAGCATTTCCATCCGCTTAGGAAGCATTGTCCTGACCTTGCTCCTACGCCCACTCCCTCTCTGTCACAGGCCTGAAAGAGCCTCGCTCAGCTCTTTTAAAACTGGAAAATGAGCCCCAGCACCATCCTTTATGCAAGAGCTGAAAGGTTAATACGTGTCACCTCTGTCGGCCAGGACTCTGCAAGAGCAAAGCCCTTTCTACTGAAGAAAAAAAACCACCAGCCTGTCACAGCCTGACCTTTCCACCCTCACACTCCAGCCGCACTTTCACACCACAGGGTTGAGAATAAACACATCCTTTTCCAAACAGGGCTGGATCCTCTCAGCTGCAGCAAAATGTGAATACTTGCAAACAATGCAGGTGGCTCTTAGGTAGGGGTTTTCCTGTGGATTGCAGGGATAAGCAAGCATCAAGCTCCTGGAATTAGAAAGGTCAGCAGGGATGCTTCCTGTTGGAGCTGCACGAACCCTGGTGCTCGGATCAGAGGGCAGGGAGTTAAAATTAGAAGCGGCCGTGGGGTTGCAGAGGTCACTCCTTGAGCATGACAAGGTGATGGGGTCTGTGGTTTGGAGGCATGAGAAAATAAACATCTCCAGCCTTAGTATTTTCTAGAGGATCACAGAAAATACCTCTTCTTCTGTCTTTAGCACAAGGTTTGGAATATCAGGAATTCCTCCCTAAATAATCGCTCTCTTTCCCTGGCATGTAGAGGATGTGTACACACCTAGCTGACCACACCAAAAAAGTAACTGGAATAATTGGGGAATCCCCAGTTGAGTCATTTCCTAGAAAGTCTGTGTTGGATGGACACAGCTCAGGAGATGTCTTGGTGCTTGGCATGTTTTTGGGATATAAAAGACGTGGTCATTCACCATTCAGAAGTGCAGAATGAGCCCCTCTCTCTGCTGAGTATATCCTGCAACTCTGGGAAAATTTTTCACCAAAAGCAGGGCAGCTCCAACAGAAGAGATGGAGAGAAATCCCACAGCCCCAAGCAGCCTGTGTTTGTTTCAAGCCTTCTTTAGACACCCTTTCCCAATTGTTTGGCTTCCAGGTACTCAAGGTATCCTACCTGGATCAGGGCAAACTGCAGGGACTGAGTGTGGCCAAGGATGTAATGCCTGGTCACAGTTTAAACCAATTTTGTGTATTCTTTATCCTATGTCCCAGTCACTCCTCCTGCATCCATGAGGAAGCACCTCTCTGGAGGAGCAGTGGGACTGATGGATTTACCTCCAGGAAAGGGGTGTCAGACTTTTGGAGCAAAACACTGCACCTCCCAAATGCCTGGAGCTTGATGTGTGCATGGATTTGAGTGCTCCCATCCCATCCAAGAGGAGCACCGATTCCTGTGCTTTGCCAAGGAGCCACCAAGCCCGGCAGTGCACGTTCTCCACCTTCCAATTAAGAAAAGAGGGAGCTTGCAGGGCACATCCACAGCCAGTTTGGAAACTCTCCCTGCCCTCCAGAGCAAAACCTACTGGAGGAGCCTGAGGTTCAGAAATAACCACAAACCACCCTTTCCTGTCAGGCAGCTGGGATTTCAAGTGGTTGGGGCTAAATATGGCACTATGTCAACAAGCAGCCATCAGGAAAGGGGGATTATTGCTCTCCAGTAGTGAGAGGAGTCTGCTCACACACGTCTGCAAAGACCTCAGCTTTGGAAAGCACATTTCCTTCGTTTCCGTGGTTTGCACTTGAATTTTCACCACGCTCCTCCTCATCTTTCACTGGACAGTTCCCATTTCAAAACCAGGCAGGCAAACAAAACCGAGGCACATCAAGAAGTAATTTGTCTGGCTGGTAAAGAAACAAAAACAACCACCCCAAAGCCAAGCAGAGGAGCCCAGGAAAACACGAAGTACAGCTGTGCAAGTCTCACATCGCCTCTGCTCCCTCCTCCTCCTCCTCAGCCCTGCTGAAAGACAGCAGCTGTAATCCCTTCTAGGTGGTGACAGGAGTGATCTTCCCAGCCCTTATGAACGTGACAGCCCTGGAGCTGGCTGGGAACACGCGTTCCTGTGCTGTCAGAGGGAGAGGGAAGCTGCAAGACCCAACAGGCCCCTGAGTCACAGCAGCCAAGGGGAAATGCAAACGTTGGAAGCCACGCAAGTGTGCGGGATGTGACTGCGAGGGATCCTTTTCAGCTGGTTGTTTCCTTCACAGATGCTCTGGGCCATTGGTGGAGGAAGGAGACACCTCCTTCAGCAACATCTGTCTCTGGATCCCCGCTGGCTGCTCCCTGGCCCCTCTGAGTGGGGATTTCTGTGAGCAGAGCTCACTCTGCCCTGACTATGACTGGCGTATATGTGAGTGACTGCCCAGACACGGATGGTGACACACACAGATATGAATGGGACAGGTTTCCTGGGCAGGAACTCCAGTGATTTCAGTTTTCATGGTTTGACAACTGCATTTTTGTGTTCCTTTTAATTACTTTCTCCTTGCCAGTTCTGCAGGTGAGGAACTGATTGATTCAACACGAGTAGGGTGTGACGTTGACTGTGTAAGCAGCTTTAAAGTAATCAAAGTCAGCAGCTGCAGGAGAAATCCTGGGCAGTGTTTATCCTTTCCCTAACCTTTTAAGTTCCATCGGTGGCTCTCAGCAATAGCACAGAAAGGCAATCATGGAATCCCAGAATAGTTTAGGTTGGAAGGGACATTAAAGATCATCCCATTCCCACTCCTGCCATGGGCAGGACACCTTCCACTGTCCCAGGGTGCTCCAAGCTCCATCCAGCCTGGCTTTGGACACTTTCTGCCTTTGGATGGGGCAGCCACAGCTTCTTTGGGCACCCTGTGCCAGGGGCTCACCATCCTCACAGGGAAGAATTTCTTCCTAATATCCAACCTAAACTCTTTCAGTTTGAAGCCATTCCCTTTGTGATCTTGGGGACAAAAAAACACTTTTAAAACTTCCATGGGATGACTGGCTTGAGCTGTTTCCTGACAGCCTGAAAGTCATCAATGTCAGGTGTTTTAGGGTAGCTACATTGGAATCAGCTCTTCCCATATGAGACATTTTGGAAGGGGCTGCCCAGGGAGGTGATGGGGTCCCCACTCCTGGAGGTGTCCAAGGAATGATTGCACGTGGCACTCAGAGCTCTGGTCTGGATGACAAGGTGGGGATCAGCCACCAGTTGGACTTGATGGTCTTGGAGGTCTTTTACAACCTAATAATTTTGGGGTTCTGTGATTTTCCTCTGAGGAAGTTGTCTAGGCTCCCTGTGTGTTCTGCAGGGAGAAATGTGCCTGCTGGGAATGTAGTCCCCCTCCTCCTAAGGTAGCTGCCTGTAGCAGATGATTCAGTCTTTGTCCCTCTCTCCCTGCTGGTTACTGGAGTCTGGAGGGTGGCTCAGAGGGAGACATTTCACCAGGAAAATTTAGAGTTCACTCAGCATGTACCACTTCCAGTCTATGCCTCACGTCAAGGTCAGAGCCGTGGCTACCAGGTTCAGTTCTTTTTGGAATCCTGCATGAATTGATGTGTCACCAAGCTGATTATGAAATCAAAATGGTTCTACATGTGATGTAGAACTTGGGGACAGGGTTTAGTGGTGGGTTTGGCAGTGCTGGGTTAACAGTTGGACTTGATGGTCTTTATGTGTAAAAATTGAAAGAGGGGAGATTTAGGTTAGATATTGGGTAGAAATCCTTCCCTGGGAGGGTGGGGAGGCCCTGGCCCAGGGTGCCCAGAGAAGCTGTGGCTGCCCCTGGATCCCTGGGAGTGTCCAAGGCCAGGCTGGATGGGGCTTGGAGCAATCTGGTGCAGTGGAAGATGTCCCTGTCCATGGCAGGGGTTTGGAACCAGATGATTTTGAACCCTTCCAATACATACCATTCTGGGATTCCATGACGCTCACAGATAGGGTTGTCCTTCTTTTGAGGAAGGCCTAGATTTTAACTTTTCTGTCTTGAGGATGGTGCTGTTGTCTCTGGAGGATCTCCCTGGAGGCACTGTCAGCCTTTGTGGGAACATCTCAGCTGAGATCCAGCTCTCCACCCACTCCTCCCAAAGATCCCTATTCCTCAGACACCCAGAGTTAAGTGTTTGCCTCTGGAGCTGAACCCAGTTCTTCACTTGAGTGAAATGAATCTTATCTCTGGCTGTGAGTTTAAGAGATGGATTCTAGAAATGAAAACCACAGGAATTATTTAATTTGGAATATTGTTTATTTAAACATGTCTGCATACATCTTCACAAACCCAACACAACACTACACACATACTTTTTCTCCATACAATTTAAGGCATTTTGTTTTCAACCTCTCTGTTTTATTCTCCCTGCAAGTTTTTGAGAAAATGAGCTGTGTCCTTAAGAGCTTTACACGAGTATGCAGCTGAGGTATGGTCAAACTTATCCTGGCGTTAGTTGGGCATTTATTCAGCAATGTTTATATTTCCCCAGGGGAAGCAAAAAAAGGATACAATCTGGTAAAAAACAGTCGCTAAATGAAATTTGCAGTTCTACTGTGGTTTGCAAAGTCCAAGCTCTCCAAAAAATGCTTAAGCCTCTTCCAGCTGTTTGCTGCAGCACAAATGCCCAAAGCTTTTCCATGTTAAAGGGAAAATTAGTTTAAATTTTGTCTGCAAGGATGGGGCACTGAGCCATTGCAAATCCCATTAGCTCCAAAACAGGGCCTCGTGCAAAATTGTCTGAGGGATCCCAGATGGTTGTAAAGTGCTTTGATACCATCATTGGCATAGTAAAGGACATCACAAGGGATTGGATCGATTCCTAATTTGGTCAATATTGCATTCAACCACTTCTCAGACACCTGACAGGGTGAATTAACTCATGTTTTTTATCTACCACTACAGCAATGAGCACAGTACAAAGAGATGGGGTCTGGAAGAGGATCTGGAACGACCTTTCTCAATGTTGAGGCTCCCAGTGAAGTGAGGAATGAGCTCAACATCTACTAAAGGAAAAAAAAAAGGGAAAATGGGGAAAATCTTTGCTATCTCAGACCCTTTTTTCTGGCTACAGAGGAAGTGGGGTAGAAGAGGGCAGGGTAGGGAGGAAGATGAATGTACATCTCTGTGGGCTCTGACCAGACTTTGGCAATGAATCCTGATTTTGTCATGTTTCTGTGGATTGGCAATCTCTCCAGGAAAAGAGTGTGCAACAGGTGAAAGGCATCCTGAAGTCACTCAGAGACGATGCCCAGCAGAGCCACAGATCACTCCAGCAGCAAACAGCATGGCTTAAAGGGTGGGAATCAGAAGGTGTCCCAAACAAAACAGCCTTCCCTTTCCCCAAACCACTTATCTATTGAGACCACAGGATATTAATGAGTTACCAGCCCTCTAGAAATGAGGGCAGGGAATTGCAATGTTACTCACAGGATTCAAGATTGAGTTTACCACACTTAATTCAGCCAATTACGAGGGCTCAACTCACTGGAGATACTGAAATATGTAATGAAAATATACTTTTAAAAAAGAAAGAAAGAAGGGAAGAAAGGAAGAAAGGAAGGAAGGAAGAAAGAAAGGAAGAAAGAAAGAAAGAAAAAGTCAGGTTTTAGCCAGCAGTTCTAGAAGTCCAGGTCATCCTGGTCAATCTCATCCGAGTTGACTTTCTTTTTAGAAGCCTGAACTTCCTCAGTGTTTTCAGCCTCCTTTGGATCTGCACCTTCAGCATCTCCCTGCTCCTCATCTTCCACAGGATCAGAACCTGAAGATTCTTTGTCCTCTTCTTCTTCCTCACTGTCAGGATACATCTGGGAGGGTTTGGAGCTCTCATCACTTTGAACCTCTCCATTGGGGTGGTCACTCATGGGGTTATTGTCACCTTTGCATTCTTCTTCAACTACTCCTTCCTCTTCAACTACTCCTTCCTCTTCATCATCAGACCCCTTCTGGGATTGCTGTGAGAAGTTTCCAACAGAAGAATAACAAGAAAAGGCTGTGGATTTTTTCAGAGTCTCTAACCTTTTGCTGGTTTTCTTGCCTTTGGTTTTTGATGCTTTCTTGGAAATTTTGTTGTTGCCTTGGTCTTTGTGTTTTTCATGTGCCTTGTCAGGGTCATCACCGGTAGGTTCCTCATCATTCCCATCAGGTTTCTCACCTCCTTCACTGTTTTTCTCCTCAGCCTCATCTCCTGACTCTGGTTTTGCATCTTCTGCTGCCTCAACTTCATCTTTCTCAGCTTCTTCATTTCCTTCCTCAGCATCTCCTTCAGGATTGTTGTCAGTTCCAGAGCCCTCAGTATCTCCTCTGCATTCTGATGTCTCTGCCTCATCATCAGCCACAACATCCTCATCCTCTGGCTCCTCTGTTTCTTGAGCATCATTTTCACCTTCATCTTCACCTTTGGACTTTTCTTCAGCTTCCTGCTCTTTATTTTGAGCTTCTTCTTCTTGTTCCTCCTCTTCCTCTTTTTCTTCCTCCTCCTCTTCCTTTGTTTCTTCCTCCTCCTCTTCCTTTGTTTCTTCCTCCTCTTTTTCTCCCTCTTCTTCATTTTCTGCTTCTTCTTCCTCTTTTTTCTCTTCCTCCTCTTCTGCTTCCTCCTCTTTCACATCTTCCTCTTCTTTTGCTTCTTCCTCCTTCCCTTCCTCCTCCTCTTCTTCTGCTTCTTCCTCTCCCTCCTTTACTTTTTTTTCCTCCTCCTTTGCTTCTTCCTCCTCCTCCACTTCTTCTTCCTCCTCCTCTTTGGCTTCTTCCTCTTCTTCCTTCTCTTTTGCTTCCTCCTCCTCCTCTTTAGCTTCCTTCTCGTCTTCTTTTGCTTCTTCCTCCTCTTCCTCTTTTGCTTCTTCCTCTTCCTCTTTAGTTTCCTCCTCCTCCTCTTTTGCTTCTTCCTCTTTTGCTTCTTCCTCTTCCTCTTTAGTTTCTTCCTCCTCCTCTTTTCCTTCCTCCTCTTTTGCTTCCTCCTCTTTTGCTTCTTCCTCTTTGGCTTCTTCCTCTTCCTCTTTGGCTTCTTCCTCCTCCTCCTCTTTGGCTTCTTCTTCTTCCTCTTTGGCTTCCTCTTCCTCCTCTTCCTCTTTGGCTTCCTCCTCCTCCTCTTTTGCTTCCTCCTCTTCCTCTTTTGCTTCTTCCTCCTCCTCTTTTGCTTCTTCCTCCTCTTCTTTTGCTTCTTCCTCTTCCTCCTTCCCTTCTTCTTCCTCTTCCTCTTTTCCTTCTTCCTCTTCCTCCTTCCCTTCTTCTTCCTCTTCCTCTTTTCCTTCTTCTTCCTCCTCCCCTTTTGCTTCTTCCTCCTCCCCTTTTGCTTCTTCCTCATCCTCTTTGGCTTCTTCCTCCTCTTCTTTTGCTTCTTCCTCCTTATCTTCCTCCTTCTCTTCCTCCTCTTCCTCTTTTGCTTCTTCCTCTTCCTCTTCGGCTTCCTCCTCCTCCTCTTTAGCTTCTTCCTCCTCCTCCTCTTTAGCTTCTTCCTCCTCCTCTTTGGCTTCCTCCTCTTTCTCTTTTGCTTCTTCCTCTTCCTCTTTGTCTTCCTCCTCTTCCTCTGTTGCTTCTTCCCTTTCCTCTTTGGCTTCTTCCTCCTCCTCTTTTGCTTCTTCCTCTTCCTCTTTTGCTTCCTCCTCCTCGTCTTTTGCTTCTTCTTCCTCTTCTTTTGCTTCTTCCTCTTCCTCCTTCCCTTCTTCTATTTCCTCCTCTTTTTCTTCTTCCTCATCCTCTTTGGCTTCTTCCTCATCCTCTTTGGCTTCTTCATCTTCCTCTTCTGCTTCTTTCTCCTCCTCCTCCTCTTTGGCCTCTTCCTCCTCCTCTTTCCCTTCCTCCTCCTCCTCCTCTTTTGCTTCCTTCTCCGCCTCTTTTGCTTCTTCTTCCTCTTCTTTTGCTTCCTCCTCTTCTTCCTTCCCTTCTTCCTCCTCCTCCTCTTTAGCCTCTTCCTCCTCCTCTTTTGCTTCTTCCTCCTCCTCTTTTGCTTCTTCCTCTCTTTCCTTCCCTTCTTCTTCCTCCTTCCCTTCTTCTTCTTCCTTTGCCTCTTCCTCTTCCTCCTTCCCTTCCTCCTTCATTGTTTCTTCCTCCTCCTTCACACCCTCTTCTTCCTCTTCCTTCTCTTCCTCATCATTTTGTTCCTCTTCCTCCTTAGTTTCCTCTGCTTCTTCTTCTTTTACTTCCTCATCATCTTCTTCAGTTTCATTCTCCTCCTCCTCTTCTATTTCCTCCTCCTCTTCGGCCTTAACTGTTTCTTCTTCCTCTTTCTCTTCCTCCTCCTCTTTTGCTTCCTCTTCTTCCCCTTCTTTTGTTTCTTCCCCTCCTTCCTCTGCTTCTTCTTCTTTGGTTTCTTCATTTTTGGCCTCATCCTCCACCTCAGCATTTTGACTCTCTGCTACTTCAGGTTCTTCTCCATCTCCATTCAACATTGTGCTGTCACCTTCTTTTAATTCTGGTTCTTTTCCTTCATCCTCCTCCGCTTCTGTTTCACCTGCCTGAGGTTCCCCCTCATCCTTCTCCTCATTTTCTGCCCCTTCCTCCACAGAACCATTGGGAAGTGTTTTGGTGTCCTGGGCTTCTTCTGCAATGATGGCTTCCTTATTGTCATCTTTTTTCAGCCTCAGGATTTGCTTCAAATCAAAGGCTTTCATGACCGGAGCATTGGTGGCCACCACAGGGGCTCTGGCAGGTCTGGAAGCCAATTTTTTCCTCACACAGGAGTCACACGGACAATATTCCTCCTCACTGGATTGTTTGCTAATGCTGTCCTCCAAAGCTGCACTAAGGTCAAAATCTTTATCTACGTTGAATGATAAGTCTGACGTCTCCTCCAGCCTCGTCTGGGTGCCATTCTTGTCCCCAAAGAGGGACTTTTTATGCATAGTTTGCAGTCGCCATCTCCTCTGCTCAGTTTGGAGTTTGGACTCGTGTGTGGGTGGCTCCTCTGGAGGTCTTGGCATTCTCCTTCCAGCCCTACTTCTGATCTTCCTCAACTCCTTCTCTATGCTCTTTTGTATCCTTTTACTCACGTCCTCCTTCAGCTCCAGTATCATTTCATCCATCTGCTGGTTGTCTTGCAGGTTCCACCTGACTTTTAACTCATTCATGGCATTGACATAGTGAGCCATGAACTCCTTCTCAATTTTCTTGAGCAGTCTCAAGACCCAAGTTGGGTCTGGATCCATAGAGTTTTGCTGGACAAGGGATTTGGCCACACTGGTGGATGTATCGACTTTGGGCTCAGGGTCATTTGGCGACTCTTCTTGGGGCTGCCCTTCCAACTCATCTTTCAGCTCCGTCCCACCATTAGCATCACCGACATTGGCATCATCAGTGGTCGCTGGCTGATCAGCTTCTTCAGGGTTTTCTTGTGGGACTTCCTCATTCACAGCTTCAGCTTCTTCCAGTTCTCCAGTTTCAGCTAATTTATTTTCTTCTTCATTTTCATTTTCTCCCCCTTCCTCCTGACCCTGCTCACAGTTACTGCCCTGATCCTCCTTATTCTCTTCTTCCTTCTGGATTAGAGACTCCTCTCTAGCAGACTCTGCTTTTTCCTCAACTTTTGCCTCTGAGCAGGCTGTGGAAGGGCGGGATGGCTGCTCTTCCTCTTTACTTTTCTCCTCAACCTCAGTCAGTTCTGTGCCAATCTCTGAATTTTCTACTTGCTCAGCTGGTTTGAATTCCACGGTTTTCTGTGCCACCAACACAGCACCAGCTGTGCACTCTTCTCCTGAGCCACTAGAGCCACTGCAAACATCAACCCCAGAGGAGGACATGGGAGTGAAGGCATGATCCATGGATTTTGGGGCTTTAGATGCAGACACTGGCTTTGCCTGCTCACTTGCCTCTTGGCCTGAACTTGGGCTGCTCCTTTCAGCAGTGCACCCAAACCACAGGGCTTGAAAAATATTTAGCAGCTCTGTGTACCTTGACTTATTCAAAAGTTTTGAGTTTTCTGATGGATCCTCTGACTCTTCATCAAGGAGTTGGAGGCTGGCAAGACAAGTAATCAAAATGTTGGCGGAATTACTCAGTTTTCTCCCCATTGTGGGGGACACTTCGGGCAAACTGTTTGATCGGTCAAATTTGGTCTCATGTTTTGAACTGAGCAAGGCCTTCATGATCTGGACAGATGTCTGGACAGAGGATGGCAGGTCTCTCTTGCTGTTATTTTGGCTGGATGTAACTGACTGCTTGCATTCTGCCTGCTCAGCTTTGGCAGCTTCAGGTGCAACCTCAGAGATTTCTTCCTGGTTCACACATTCTTCAGCCTCTTCATTAATAGCTGTGTCTTCTGCTTTCTCTTCTTCCATGTCAGCCTTTGCTTCATCCTTTGCTTCATCCTTTGCTTCATCATTTGCTTCATCCTTTTCAGCCTCCTCCTCCTCATGCTTTTCCTCAGCTTTTTCCTCCTCTGGGGCTTCCTCAGCATTTGTACAGTGTGATACCTCAGTGGTTGACTCTGCACCTTCCTCTTCCCCATCATCTTCCATTTCATATTTCATAAGCAATGTTTCTGAAGGGATTTTCCTGAGCCATTCTTGCACAACTTCTTCTGGAGATGCATTTGGTAGAGCTGATGGCATTAAATCACCCCCTTCCTCCTGAATGCCTGTGTCTTCTATCTCTCCCTCTGCTTTTTTGTTACAAGAATCATCAGTCTCTTTATTATTCTGACCATTTACTTCAGTTGCAGCAGATTTAGAGTAGTAGGAAGTTGCTTTGGAGGAATCCAGAATTTCTTTCTGCCCTTTTCCTGCAGTCAGCATGGATTCGGTGCCGATGCTACTGATGGAGGAGTTCTTCAACATGATTGAACGCATATTTTTTCTCTTTGGCTTCCCTTTTGGTGGAGCAGGGCAGTGCAGACTACACACTGACATAGTCTCCGACACCGATGCCCGGCTGGAGTTTGACACCTTCACATGAAGATTGTTCTTGTTTGTCCGCCTTGATTTTGAAGATAGAGACATGTTTGATTGTGAACACCTATCATCAGTTTCCTGGGATATCTGTGTCGACACGCATTTAGCTTTTATTTCTGACTTTGAAGAGGCTCTTGAGGAACTACTTGTAGGATTTCCATTCCTAATCCCATCCTCAGCTGGGTGGTCAACTTTTGAACATACACTCCCACTCATGCTTCCCTGTTTTGAAGAAGAGAGTTCTGAACTAATCTTGGCATGACCCTCTCCAGCTTTTCCATTAGGACTTGAAGAACTTGAGCAGAGGGATGATGGCCTGTTGCTTTCTTCTTTATGGCTTCTCTTCTTTGAGCTTTTTGAGGATTCACTGCAGCCATCGGCAGTACTTTTTGAGCTTTTCTCTTCAGCAGGACCTCCAGTTGCCTCTGCTTCACTGGTTGATGAAATGTTTGAGTGAAGAGATCCTGACTTATGAGACGTGGCATCTCCAACAGATTTTTTCTTGGTTTCACATGAGCTTTTGGAAAAAACTGATGCTCTGCTGCCTGATCTCCCATCATCTGCATGTAGGGAATGCTTCTTTTTATTCAGAGTGGACTCAAGTGAAGACACAGATATTTCAGACTGTGCATCCAAATGAACATGGCTGTGTTTGCTCTTTTTGGACCCTCTGGAAGAGCAAGAGACACTGCATGGAACGTTCTCATCACTGCCACTTTTCTTACTGTTCCTGTCACTAGCCCTGGAACGGTGGGTTCCTTGCGTAGAACATCGTTCCCCTTCACTGCTCTCACCCCTGATTGATTGGCTTGGCTTTGTTTTTGCTGACACTGAGCTGGCTTCATTGACTTCACTTTCTTCCTGCTCTGCTTCCACCTCTTCAGCCTCTTTCTTGGGGAAGGACTCACTGGAGAAGGAGGACACCACTGGGTTTTCATCAGAGGGGTCACCCTGCTCACTCTTTTCTTTTGGCATGGTGCCGTTACTGGACTTGCTGTGCATGCTGTTGGCAGGGCTGGAGCACCGGGTGTTGTCTCCCTGATTTGCCTTCTGAAGGCTTGAGGAGGACATGCTCCTGCCCACACTGCTCATTTCCTCACACCCATTCTTCTTGCTCTGCCTGGACTGCAGGGATGACCTGGACATGACACTCCCAACTCTGCTGCTTTCAATCTCTTCTGCATCACCCTTCAAGCACTTCACAGAGGAAGCTTCGAAACAATTTTCATCCTCATTTTGTGAAATGGTTTTGGTGATCTCATGGTCTTCAGAGGTGTCTTGAGTATCCAGGTTGTTTTCACAGCTTGAATGTGACATCAAGCCCAAGGATGAAGGTCTCTGGCTGTTTCCTGTGCTTGTCCGAGTGTGTTCCTGCTGTTCTTCTCCATTGGAAGCACCTGTAGATAAATCACTTCGGCACATACACTTTTTAAGAGATCGATATGCCACTCTGTTCTTTATAGTCTCTGAGTAGGATGAGGACTCTTGCACAATGTGCTCAGAGTACTCCTCACTGGACGTGGTGTAGATGCTATCCACAGACTTCATTTTTTTGTGGACTACTCTCCTCCGGGAAGATGTGCTGGAGCACGACGATCGCGTGTGCCAGGTGCTTTGCACACTGGGCTCTTCCCTCTGGGATGTGTGTATGGGGTTCTTCCAAATGTCATAGTCCCGGTGTTTCTTTCCACAGCTGTGACAGTGGGCCTCGTCACATTCTGATTCCTCAAGTTTGGACATGTAGGAATCGATATCACAGGGATATAAGGAATCATCTGCCTCTGAGCTGGCTTCTGGGTTCATTTTCTGTAGGGGATCTACTCCACTGTCCTCCTCCACCCCTGACTCTTCACAAGGCAGCTGGTTCATCAAGTTGGACTTTTTGATCTGGGTAGACCACTGCAAAGTCTCGTCGTTGAGCAAGCGGAAGCGAACTTTCATCTCCACAGACAAGCTCCCGTCCTTGTTCACGTGGACCCGCTTCTCGATGTCATCGTTGACCAAGGACTGGACCAGGTCCCCAGGTTTTGGGTGAGGGCAGCCATTGGAGAAGGGTGCCCCGTTGTCCGGAGAGGCTGCGAGGCCGTTGGGGTATGACTTTTCTGATGACAAGGAAAATCTCATCGACCTGTTGCTGGATGCTGACCGTGGATGGATAATGCTTTTCTTGGCTTTCAGTCCGAAGTTCACTGGAGTGAAGAAAAGAAAGATGGAGAGAGATAACTCACATAAAGGTGACACAAAATAATATATAAGTCAAACCCTCAAACCAGTGAATACTGATGTTATTCCATTAAAGCCAAGCCTATGCCAATTTACATAATTTGAAAATTTGTCTTTGACTAAGTGATATCCATTAATCATAGAATAGTTAAGGTTGGAAGGGACCTCTGGGGATAATCTAATCCAACTTCCTTGTAAATGTTAAGTTTTGAATTAATAATCTGCAATAAAATCTTCTATACCTTAACTTTATTTTAAAAAACAAATTGAAACACAAACACTTTGTTTTATTAAGTGCATGCCAGGAAGTAAAATTAAGAAAAATAAAAAAAATATATATATACATACAGAGAAATTTAGTCCCAGAGTTTGGGCATTTTATCACATTGCAAATATTCCTTTATTTAACCGTGTAAGTTTTCATTCTTCTTGTTTAACCAGGGAAAAATACATGGAGAAGTGACCCTCTTCCTTATCTGGATATCAAGGGTCACACATTTGTTGTGCATCATCCACTTCTCCACTCATATTCCAAGAAATGTGTGGCCATGTAGACCAGAGCAACACTCAGTCCCTGCAGGGATGTACCACTAAAAATAGCTATAATTCTTATTAAAACATAAAGAACAAATAGAAAAGTAATTGTAAGCTAGTGATGATTGCAAAGAGAAATAGTGGGAGTTGTAGAAGAAATCAATGAGAATAAGGGAATTTAGGAATTGCCATTGGAAGAACGTCTTTATGGCCCAGTGCAGTGATCTGCACAGGTTTGTTTAGGTTCCTTCATTTCAAGCAGAATACGTTGCTATCAGGCTGTCTTGCAAGACATTAATCTGTGTTGTTTCTAATATATATTTCTCTAAAATTTCCTCGTACATATAACTGGACAATCCTGTCCCTCCATGGGCATGTGGATATGCAGCTGAATGGAGGGCATTTTAGGAAGAAAGTGTTGAACAGGAGCACATCAAAATCACATGAAATAGCTCTTCCTTCACCATCCTTATGATTGAACTGATGGATTTGCTCTCTTGATAGGCAAAGCTCCAGTTTATTTCCATGTTTCCCTCCAATTTTTTATGTCTCAGACAATGAGCATAGGATGCCTCTGTCCTTGAATTTCTACAGCTTGTTGGCAACACACAAATGAATCTTTCCCAGCTCCTGGTTTTGACAATGGAGAGAAACAGATGCACCTCTAGAGCACATTTAATTTCATCCTACAGTAAATCCTTAATACAGGTGATATTAATTGTCCTGTGGAATTGGGAAGTTTCTTTTCCTGGGCTACTGAGTGTGGCTGGTTTAAATACCTGTGACCTTAGATAAGTCATGATGGACTGCCAAAGAAATATAATCCTGAATAATCCATAACATCCTCCTTCCTGAACATAATCTTTCCATAAAAAACACGCTCTGTTGCCAAAAGGGCAGCTGTAGCCTGCAGGAGAAACTGAGTCTCCTGCTGACAGAACCAGGGCAGCCTCTGGTCCTGGTGCAGGAAAATGCAGGAGGGAAGGCATGATAGGACAGACAACGAGGGGATAGAGGATTCGTGGGAAATCTCGAGGGTCCATGGGGACAGGCACAGGAAAGGAGGGAGTTCTGGAAGGAAAAGGAGACCCAGAGATATGAAAGAGGAAGGGAAGTCAGCCAGACATGGGGAGCATGTAAAAGAAAGACTGGGGGGTGTAGGGAGGAAATCCTACAAGGAAACCAGAGAAAAAGAAGGGGAGGATGGAAAGGCCTGGGAGGCAGGGAGAGGGAAGTGCATTTTCCACATGAGATCTGCACATTGGGGCAGCACAATAGGGGCCTGTAATCCCCATGTTGTGGGACACAGGCCCGGGGACGACTGTGCGACATGGCCCCGAGGTTTTCTTACTTTCATTGTTCTCGTTGACATTGTTGCCATTGTTGGAGCAGGGAGGCAGGTTGGGCAGCTTCTCCACTGAGTGTTTCCTCAAATTCTCCATGGATACAGGCTTGAACGGCTCCCGGCCGACACACACCAGCACGTTGGGGCAGTGGAGCAGGGCCTGCATGCTGTCGATCTGCAAAGGGAACAGCAAGTGGAGCACCATAAGCACAGACCAAAGAGTTTGGCTCTTCCAGGCCTGGAACCAATTGGCAATGAGCTGCCACCTAAATAAAAGAGTATTTGGATAATGCTCTCAGGCATGCAATTCTGTTTTTGGGGTTTTCCTGTGCAGGGCCAGGAGCTGGACTTGATGATCCTTGTAGATCCTTTCCAACTCAGGATATTCTGTGATTCAATGAAAATAAACGTGGTTCTGGAGAGCTTTGGGGTCTACCAGAGCTTACTGGAGAATTCTTCCATTGAAAGAGAAGCTCTGCTATGTTTTGATCAGATTTCCTAGGATGGGGAAGGGGTGGGAGAGATTGCCTAAGGGAGACTATATCTCATTTATTATATATTATATAAGATTTTACATATTCTGGGAAAAATTTAGGTATATTCCACGTGGTAGTGAGGAAGAGGGTGGAAGTGGAGATGTTTCCATTTCCCTTACAGAGAATTATAACATTTAAATTCTTCTAATTCCTGTATGGGGCAGCTTTTATTACCTGAAAAATGCTACATCTCATTTTGTCCCTTAGCTGATCTTTTTCTTGCTCCAGAAGAGGGACAAGAGCTGTGGCTTCCCCTAATATTCTCTCAAATACTGCCTCAGTTATAAGCCCAAGTATTGCCTCAGTGGTGGACAACAAAGGACGTTGTCCCCAGCGTGGGAAGTGCCTGTGAAGGAATCTTTGTTCCTCCACGAGAACTCAGGTTCTCACCCTTCATCCTCACCATGTGACCTGTTCCTGGATTACACACCAAGTCCTTCGTGAGTCACTTCCCATGGAATCCTAGAATAGTTTGGGTTGGAAGGGACCTTTTAAATGCCATCCAGTCCAACCCCTTACAATGAGCAGGGACATCTTCAGCTGGATCAGGTTTCTCAGAGCCCCATCCTACTTTTACCCAAATACAATTGTCTCTCTCAAAGAACGGGAATCAGTCCTGTGGGAAGCACTGGGCAGACAAATGCTGGACTCATCTTCCATCTTGTTTCTGCAGCCTCTCATTTGAAAGACTGAAGCTGAGCTCTCAGCTAAAATACTTGATGTCTTTCAAAAGAAGTAGAAATCTCTCTTGCTGTCTGAGAGGACTTTAAAGTGGCCAACATTTGGCAGCTTTGTGCTGCCAGGGGTCTCCATAATCTGGGATGTCCCTTCCTCCTCAGCCAGCTACATCAGGAGAATGTCTCTAGAGCATACAGAAAACCTCAACAAGAGGTGACCGCTCCATGGGTTACTAAGCCAGCGCCAGTGGTGGGCTCAGCAAGATGCACCCTGACCTCACCTTGTCACTTGATTATCATCCCCTTAATGAGAACCAAGATAAGGAATCTCAGAGGAGCAGCGACGACAGTTCTGCAGTTGTCACATGCGCCTGAAATAACAGCGCATGACGGACAGACCTCGGCCTCTAAATATTGTTACAGCCAAGGAATGAAGAACCAGGGCCCCTTCAGAGCCCAAGCCCTCAGTTTGTGAAATGCCTCTGGAGTTTTCCAAGATGTTTCACCAGGACTGTGGGACGCACCAAGGGATTGGTGCTGGATCTGGTGCAAATAAGAGGGTAAATGTGTGGAGAGTGAAAGAGCAAGACAGAGATAAATGGAAGCACATTCTACATCCAGCTTATCACTTCTGATAACATTTTTTACAATAAAACTCACGGCATCAACTTTTTAGTGGAAATACAGTAAAATCCCATCGTCTTCCCATTATTTTTTATTTTCTGTTTGTGTTCTAACAACACTTGTGATTTAGGCCCAGCCAGTTTGCTATGAAACCCAAAATAAGAGAGCTTTGCTCACTGAAACTTTCATTAAAACACCGCAAAGCAGCAAAACTGCCAAATTCATGTGATGGGTACCCTGAAGCTGAAAAATAGCTTGCAAATCTCACTTTGCTTCTGTTCACTCCACTTCTGATCCATCTATTCCTAAAGAAAACATCTTTATCTATTCCTAAAAAAAACATCTTTCTAGCTCACTTTTAAAGTTTATAGAAAGCCTAGAATTTAATAAACCAAATATTTTGAGCATGTTTTCGCCACCTGTATATTTCATTTCCTTCTTTACTTTTCTGTTCTTTTTTTTTTCTGTTCATTTTTCTTCTTATTTTTATTCCTTTGATGAAATCTTTTCCCCGATTTAATACAAGTGGAAAAAAAAGTGAGGATAAAAAAGAAGGAAGAGAAGAGGAAAAAAAGGGAGAGAAAAAAAAAGAAAAATAGGCATGAAATGTGTTCCATCCCTAATGTAAAAGAATCTGTCTTTAAAACCCCACTAAGTTTAGAAACTGTTCCTGTTTGTAAAGGATTTTTTTTTCAGTGAAAGCTATTTTTCGCCCTCATTTTCTTACGTGGTTCTGTGTCTGGGTGTAGATATTTCAATCACACTCATCACTGCTGCGTTGGGCGTGCAGAAAATAGATGGTGCCAATGACAGAGAGTCAGGGATCCATGGAGCTGACCCGTCTGAGTTAGGGAATTTATACATCCTTTTATATGGAATACATTTGTGTTATGTCACTTAAAATAGTCTGTATTTGAAGTACAGGGTATTTCTGACAGCAGCAGCACTTTAGCAGTGTTTGTGTCTATAACGTAAATTTTCTTCCTAATGTCTTGCAAGCTTCATCTCTTTGAATTAATAATTCCAGAGATTCACCTTTGTAATGCTTCATTGTTAAAAACATTTTGGTAGCTGTAGATACAGCTGAATGTTTTCTGAGGGTTAAATACATCCTGTTTCTCACATTGATTTAATGCAACATCCACTGTTTCAGGGCAGTGCAGGGTTGGGATAACAGTTCATTCCATGTGCTCCACATGGAGCCTTCCCACACTTCTGCAGGAATCCCATCCTCTCAATGTGTCACTGCCTGGGCTATCTAGAGAACATCTGTCTTCAGGGCCATCAATATGACATTTTTTACTAGTGCTGAATAATCGCTAAACAGCACATCCCCTCTTGGGTATTTAGCAACTTGCAGCTCACTCGATGTGTCCTGGGTGAGGCCCATGCGGTTCTTCTCGGATTTCCTTCTTTTTAAGGAATGTATAAAAACTATTTATAATCTGAAGGGATCAGATCCTGACCCTGCAGGCATTCCACTGTCCTCTGTTGCTCCTGGAAATGCTGAGTGAAATATTGGCCCCATTTCAAGCAGTGGTAGGGTCTCACCTGGCTTCTCTGGAGCCTGCATCACGTTGCCTAGAGCTGGGAAGTGAGGAAAACTGGGAGCTTTCTTTCCATCAGCACCATCATGGAACAGTTTGGGTTGGAAGGGACATTAAAGCTCGTCCAGTTCCACCCCCTGACAAGGCAGAGACACCTTCCACTAGCCCACGCTGCTCCAAGCCCCATCCAGCCTGGTCTTGGACACTGCCAGGGATCCAGGGGCAGCCACAGCTTCTCTGGGCACCCTGGGCCAGGGTCTCCCCACCCTCACAGGGAACAATTCCTTCCCAATATCCCATCCATCCCTGCCCTCTGGCAGTTTGAAGCCATTCCCTGTGTCCTGTCCCTCCAGCCCTTGTCCCAAGTCCCTCTCCAGCTCTCCTGGAGCCCCTTTAGGCACTGGGAGGGGCTCTGAGGTCTCCCTGGATCCTTCTCTTCTCCAGGTGAACACTCCCAGCTCTCCCAGCCTGGCTCCAGAGCAGAGGGGCTCCAGCTTCTTTTTTGCTATTGTGCAAGAGAAGTGATTCTGTTCTTCTTCTTCTTGGACACAACAGCTACCAAAGAGTTTTCATGACTCGTGCAGCTGTATTTTCCACGCAATTTCTGCCAAGGATTTTCATGCTGGGGGAAGAAACTGGACATCAGACAGAAACTTGGAGAGAGATAAGATTACAAGATGTGGCAGTAGGACCATGGTGAAAAGCAGACACAGTAGCTATTCATGTTTCAGAACCACGTGAGCCCCAGAGAAAGAGATGAAATATTAGATGGGACTAAATTCTGAGAAAATAATCTGTTGTTGAATTGCTGTTCAGATTAGGTAAGAGGTGGGAATGATCTTGCAGAGAACAGTGTGAATTCCAACACATGTAGGAAAAGGAAGATTTGATGAGATGACCTCCAGAAGCCTTTTCCAAATTCAGTGATAATGCGGTTCTGTGATTTATCGCAGGAGAGGTGGATGTTATTTCATGGAGACATGAATTGAGGGAAAGTGGGGTAAGCTGAAAGATAAGAAGGTGAACGTTCTTATCTGCTTTAGCTCTCACACACAGTGGAGAAATCTGAATGCCACTGAATGGGGATGTGTTTCATCTGAAGGTTGATCTTCATGATCTTGGAGGTCTTGTTCAACCTTAAAATTTCTATGATGATTCTATAATTTTAAAGCAGTAGTAAGACCTTAGATATTTGGTGCTCTCTTTTAGGGTGGGAGAAGATCAGAAGATGCCTCAGTGAAATGAAGTGGTGGCCACTCATTGCTCAGCACAGATATTTTCCCATATTAAATTTTCCTCTGTTTGCTCTCTTCCAAGCAGTAGCCAAGTGAGGAAATCCTTCTGCCAAACAGATTCCTCACTTCCCTCAGGCTGCCACAGCATGATTCCTGAGCACCCATGACAGGATATTCCAAGAAAACAGTATTACATCCCACCACAATTTAGCTAAAAAAACCCCAAAGGCAATGGATTGTAAATACTTAAATTCTGGTGATCATCTGAAGAAGTTGTGACGGAGAAGAGAATGCCCTACTCTAACATCTCTCCATTAATTCATCCCACAGGATTGTAACTCATCTACAATCAAGGCTTCTTGCACATTGGTGGAGAGCAGCCAATATTTTTGGGTGACAGGTAATTTCACTCCAGGAAAGCCATCTGCTTCAGGTGGAATATTCCCCCTTGGACATGCCTGACTCTCACTGATGACAGAGTCAATCATCTCAATGCAGTTGTCTAAATCTAGTAGATTCCTAGAACAATTTGAGATGATCTAGAGTATCCGATATGTGCCTGAGGATGGCTGACAGGATACAAGATAAATATGAGACTAGAAAGCTCAGCAGGAAACATCAACCACATTCACAGAGTTAAAAAATGAGGTGTCTTCATTTTCAAGCTGAATCCCAAAACATGGGATCTTCAAGAAAATTTTAATCCGTAAGTGAACAGTCTGGAATAAAACGGAAGAGAAATGGTGGCTTATGATAAAGGTGTTTGATGGGTTAGGAAAGAGTTCCTTTGGATCTCTCAGGTCCCATTTAAGCCTTTTTGGAGTTCCCTCAGTGTAACTCAATCACAATTAAGGCTGTGGATGATCAGAGACAAAAATCCACCGAAATTCATGGGATCAGTGTCTAGCAGTTGGCACTTGGTGGGCTGGAATAGACTCCCATTAAAGTTTTATTGCATAATCCCTGAAAATTAAATCAGGTTTCTCAATCTTACTGTAAAATCTGACCCAAGTCCCACGGTAATGGATGGAGAGAAACTTGGTGACCTCCACAGACTCTGGATCAGGATCTAAGAGGATTATGGATGCCGTGAGCGAAGTTCTGGACAAGAGCCCAGGTTGGATGAGGCATGGAGCAGCCTGGTCCAGTGGAAGGTGTCCCTGCCCATGGCAGAGAGTTGGAACAAGATGATCTTTAAGGTCCCTTCCAACCCAAACCATTCTATGATTTATGATTCATTACCCCCCCACCACAGGAACTCCCTGCCCCAGTGGGATATGGCATTTACGGGTTGTTTCAAAAAAGCTCCACTTTATTTCCAATAAAAATGTTTTACAGACATTAAGCTCCACTGGGTAGGTCACCACAAGTGAGGTGTAAAGGAAAACACATCTCTCTTCTGAAATACCCCTTTCTTTTCCAGTCTGGCTGCTATCCATTGAGGATGGATTGTCTCCATGAATTTTGCTGTACAGAACCCACCAACTGCTGTGATCTCAGCAAGGACCTCTAGGTGCTACTGCAACACAATGCATAATAAAATGTCCTCAATACCTTTACAGGAGAAAGTCAAACATAACACCTCTAAAACACGGAAGCAGCTGGTTGTTGTGGAGAACATGCCTCCCTCTGGCTCTTCCCGGAGAAAAAAGAACCACTCTCAGCCTTGCTCAGCTCAGAAGCTGAACACAGATACCAGCTTGGGATGAAGGCAGAGTGAAGGAGACACCCTTGCTCTCCCTCTGCTGGCTGCCAGCCAACCAAAGACATTTGAGAGAAGGACAGAATGGGGAAATAATGCAAGGCATGGTTCAGAGGACAAGTCCATAAGCTAATTCACCTTCCAAAGGAGTTCAGAGATGCATGGGAGAAGCAGAAGAAGCTGGAAACAGACCCACTCAGGCTAACGGGCTGAGTCCATGGCCTGTGCTGTCTCCCTGCCTCCTTTCCTAAAGCTCTTCCATCGGCTCCATTTTGTTTTCCACTCCCATTTACAGCTCCTTGGAGTGTGAACAACCCTGTTGTTTTGTGGTTGTGCCACATCCAATCTGGAGGCATGCAGACTCTGAACTGATGTATCATGGTTTAACAATGATAAATTTTGCATTTTATTCATGCAAAGAACCCGTTTGCCCCTCCCTTCCCCAAACTTTCCACCAGAGGAATTAGAGAGTGGTTCTTCTGGGGAGTGGTTGGGTAATCTGTGGTCAGAAGGTGAATCATGGGGTGTTGCCACTCCATGCCCACATACAAATTAGCAAAGTAGTGGAAGAAAAGGAGGAGGAAGAAATCAGGAAGTGCATGACTTGTTCTCCCTTTCTCTAACTTCAGCAGGGGTCAAAAGTGTCCTCCCCATCATCAGGAGGAAGACAGAACAAGAGGTAATAGTGAACTTAGACCGAGGAAATACTGCATGGAAATGGATCTAATCCTCTGGAAATGGTAGCATCCAAATTATTAGTCCAAAAGAGAGCACACAGCATCCCTTCCATCTCCCAAATCAAAACTCACACGGATTCTTAAACTAAATTAAGTATCAGGCCCCCAAATCCACATAGAATCATGGAATGGTTTGTGTGGGAAGGGGCTTCAAGGATCATCCCATCCCACCCCCTGCCATGCCCAGGGACACCTTCCACTAGCCCAGGGTGCTCCAAGCCCCGTCCAACCTGGCCTTGGACACTTCCAGGCTTCCAGGGGCAACCACAGCTTCTCTGGACAACCTGTGCCAGGGCCTCACCATCCTCGCAGGGGAGAATTCCTTCCCAATATCTCATCTAACCCAGCCCTCTGGCAGTGGGAAGCCATTCCCCCTTGTCCTGTCACTCCATGCCCTTGTCTAAAGTCTCTCTCCATCTTGCAGGCTCCCGTCAGGTACTGGAAGGCCACAATTAGCTCATCCCCAAACCTTCTTTTACCAAAGAAAGAATCCTAAATCAGGACAGATTCCAGCGTCCAAGGCTCTCGTAAGAGCAAGTGATTTGTTAAACATAAATTACAAGCTGATATCTTTATTTGATGCTTATTTAATGAGAATAGGAGCAAGTCCAATGCTCCAGATGCTGAAATGCAGCAATATAAGATAATTTGTCATTTCAACACTTCTACAAACATCAGCATCTTCTAGGTTTTTACAGACAGGACCTGTTCATTCTTCAGGTTTGCCCGCAGTGTAAAGATGCGTGAAAAAATGAGAGTTTGGAAGGCCATGAAGCACTCAAAGAGCCAAGTAAAATATGTGAAAAAGGGAGGAAAAATGCAATAATGCCCTGCTCTGCTTTCTCAGTCAAACACAGGCAAAGATCATGTGTAGCTATTGCTCTGCTGGCAGCTTTTCCTGGAGTACTCATGGATGCCCTTTCCCTGTGTGTGACAATTTGCACATATATAAAATACTCATTCTGGGTCTCATCCTGGAAATACTTCGGATGAAGAACTCTTTCATCATTCCAAGAGAAATACTGCAATCAGAAATTCAGTGTCTGTTGGAAATCACTTGGGTAGCAGCAGAAGAGAAACACCCCATGGGAAAAGGGAAAAGGGGAAGGAAGAGGATTGATGGGGAAAATGAAGGCATGGAGAAAGCATGCTTTTGAGAAACAGGTGAAGAGGATAAAAATGGGAAGAAAAGTGATTTCTAGCCTGGTTCAGTTTGGAATTTTTGATTGTGTGCCACCGGTCCTGCGCCTGTGCAGGATGAGCTGGCTCCTGATGAAGGCTATGGGATGTTTCCCAAGGACTTCACAAAGTGCTGGATTGATGTGGGGAGATCTCCACAGTGCATGGGTCTTGTATGCAAGTTTTGATGGTCTTTTCTCTCCCCACCTACCCTGTCAGCTCAAATTAGGTCTGACACTGCTCAAGCTGGGAAACAGCCAGAGAAAGAGCAAACTGCTGTTAAAGGTGCAAATTTCAACTGAGAAGAGAGGATGGCCTTTCTAGAAAAGTTTCGCTGCTGATGTTTTTCACCTTCTGACTGAAATCAGAGTCCCCCACCTGCCCCTTTGGCATCGGCTTCATTAAATCTGGTCCATCCAACATTGAAAATGATGAGTCAGAGTAACATCCACTCCACCCCAAGAGCCTGCCCTGATCCTCTCCTGGGGCAGGATTAGCTTAAAAATTGACGTGCCTCAAAAAATGTAAAGCATTTGGTTCTTGTGCTCAGCCTTGTGGTGGCTGAGTCAGTGGGAAGGATCCAATTTGGGAGTTCAAGCTTCTCCCCATGACCAGAAGTTGTCAAAACTCGCTCCTTTCGTGTGGAGAATATTTACACTGTGGATGAGAAGGTATTCCAGTTGGAAATGGTGGGGGGAAAAGGGAAGGACGACATAGCTGTGCTCCAGTTATCTGTAGGAGCTGGGATTGAGGATATAAACCCTCCTGGATCAAGCTCACAGATCCATAGGGAATTGATCCATGGTCTTGCCATCTTGGATATCTCTTAGCACAAACACTGTGGGTACAATCTGTGGACTCCAGAAGCTCTGGGCATAAAGAGAGACCCATTCAGCTGAAAAAAATTTGGTTTAATTGAATATTTTTCTTGTTATTGAGTCCAGGTTTCACTCTCGATTTGCAAAGTCCACAATACAAATGGGAAAGGTGGGAAGGTTTCTACTTCCAGACCTTGCTAAGAGTTGCAGCAGAATCCTTTGAATTCCCTGTTCAAGGCCAAAAAGGAAGAAGAAAATTCATGCAAATGCAAAAATCCTCTCTTTTCCTCACCTTTTACTCGTTAAAACCTCTAAAATCTGAATTTGTAAAACCTAATTTCCATATGAAAAAACCCCACAGACTTTCCTGTGAAAACTCTTTGCAGAAACAGTGATTTCTACTGAAAGTACTTACAGAAAATTCACAGTTTTTCCAGGAGAGGGTGGAATTCTGCTATTTTTTGTACTCTCAGCAAATGAATAAATAGAGAGATCATGGTGACAAATCTTACTCTCCTGAAGTCCACTTTTATTCTGTGCTCCTTTTCTGCACTATAAAGGGAACCATCAACAGGAAAAGCTTCACATTTCTCATGAAATACTTTGTAACACAACTTTTTCTGGTGAACCCTGATTTTTTCTGGCAATTTACTTGTTACTGACATAGATTTGGTTTTATTGGCTCAATATATTTTGCCATAAATAAAATCCTCATACAGGATTTTTATATCAAGTCTAAATGACTGTTGTGCACTTTTGTGCTCTTTGTTGCATTGAAAAATCTGCATTTTTAAAGTCTGGGTGATTTTTTCTTCTTTAACTGTCTCTAATCTTTCCAGAGTTCTAAGCTTCCATACGTGGGTAACTATAGAAGTAATTTTCCCATAAGTAGTTTCTAAAATTTTTTTAAGATGGAAGAAAACCTAAATGTGAAAAAATTGTACCTTTAAAACATTCAATTCCTTTTCTTTCAAAACCGCTTGCATTTAGAAACAAAAATAGTTTGTTTTGGGGAAAACCCAGAAATGCCAAAAATAGTTGCAAGAGGAGGTACCTATAGCATGGCAGAAAATTTTGGTTGTATAATGAAGTCGATAAGGACAAGATAAATGAGTGGTGGCATTTTCTAAATTGCTATTAGGAAAAATTAGGAAATATTAGTGGTCATAGCACCAGGGCTGCCAGAGCTCCAGGAGGGTTTGAACAACACTCTCAGGCACATTGTGGGATTTTTGTGGTGTCCTGTGCAGGACCAGGAGTTGGACTACACGATCCTTGGGAGTCCTTTCCAGCTCAGGACATTCCATGATTCCGTGACTATTGCATATACTCAATAACATGATTGGAAACATCTTTGCCCTGGATTAAATTCAAAAGGATTAGAAAGCAATTACACTTTGCTCCATGATTACTGAAGGAACAAAACCTCCTCAGGCTAAAGGAACCATCTGCATTTGGTGTATGTTAGATAAGAAAGTACCAGATTTGCTGCATGTTAGATAAGAAAGTGGCCAAACACAAGGTCCCTTTAACTCTACGTTGTAAGGCACTGGGCCAGATGATCTCAGGGCATCTCAAAGGTTCACAAAACACACCTGGATATGAATCTTCTTGTGGATGAGGTTCATGGAAAGTTTTGCTGAGGTTTACAGATCGCTTGTGTAAATCTCATTGGAGTCATTGTGGTTTTGGCACGAAATCAGAGAATATCGAACCTGAAACCTGTGGTTTGTTTTTAGACCATGAGTCACACACGTAGTGGGTGGAAAAGTGGCACAGCTTGCTTAATAACAACGGTTTGCTCCAGATCAGGGGCTGGAATTGGTTGCAATCCTTCATACCTGAGCACAGAAACTGAGTGTCACAGTGAATACGTCAACGTGCAACCAGAAAATTAATGATCCCACAGAGGCAAATTATCACCTCCCTTCTCTCACTGTTTATATACACCACATTTTGAACCAGCTTATCTGCCTCCACGTATCCCCTTTTCCTCCTGCACTTCCATCAGGGTCTTGATGACACCTGTCATTAAGACAGATGAGCTTGGTAGAGAGCCCAAACGTGAGTGGCCGAGAGGATGCCTGCGGGCAGCCTACAGATGTCCTAGGAATGGCTCTATGGATGTGTAAATCTGAGTCAGGAAATATGTCAGACAAGCCTGTTTCCTGGCCTTGCACCCCCAGGTCGCTGTAAATACAGTCATTATTATCAAGAACTACTTAGTGATAATGGTTAGGCCACCAGTTTGGCTAATAACAGCTAAAAATAAAAGTTCTGCCTTTACTGCTAAATTAAATCAGTTCTGGATCCAGGGCACTGGAAGAGCGTTGCCTCTACCACTCTTCTTAGAGTAGGCTTTAGTGCATTTAAAGCCTGGATCAACTGGCACTCTCCCAAGCAATTCCTGGGCAGATCTGGGAGTTAACACATGCCAGGGAGCTTTTCTAAGAAGTGGCTTGAAGGTGGCCACCCCTGTGGGAATTAGACCCTATTTTGGGTGCTAGAGTGTGTGATTATCCACAGGTGGTTCCATTTGATGCCAGAGTCTGTGCCCTGATACTCTTCTGGCTACTGGAATAGCCGTGTAGGCCCATTCTGCTGCTTTGGGCTGAAGATCTTACCCTACAGGTTGCTGGAGGCTGGGAAGATACACCAGAGAAGGTGTATTTGGGCCATTCTGTCTTTCTCCAAGACTAGGACATGGTCGAAGACAGCTTGATTTGCCCCAGAATGGTTGGTCTTGCCTAAGTGCATCCCATGCCAAATTCCACACAAATACAGGAGAAAACTGAGGGTTCTTACCCTGAGTAGTTTCTAATAATTAATCCTTTACAGTCTCCAGTTCGTGGTGCCTGGGGAAACATTCTTTAACTCGTGATTGCTCCGCTGATTAACCTGAACGGCAATTCCCTGATCCCCCATGGAAAATCGGTGGCACACAGTGCTCCTTCTGCAACGTTCTCACTTGGAGAATTTGAGGCAAAATCGAGTCTTTCTGGTCATCCCCTAGACCTTTCCAGACAACAAAACCGGATCACATTCACTCATCAAATGTAACAACTTACAGTCAGCCTTGAGTGCACCCAAACAGAAAAACATCTCAACCTCGGCCTGACTCCAGCGAACATAAAACTGGCCACATCCCCTGGAGGGCTGATAAATCCCATTTGAGCTGCTCTTGGTAATTGCCACCAGTAGCCATAAACTATGTAGACTATTTGCCATCTCACAGTGTGGTTTCAAACGCCATGTGAGGAGGAGCGTTGGATTTTAAGGGAGGGTTTTGTTTGGTTTTTGTTTTAATTTAGGACAGCCAGTAAAAGGAAGGCCTCATGATTCAGAAATCAGGCCATCTGTGCCTGGACACAGTCATGGTGCTGGGTTCCTGTGACTTAACAAAGTCTTAATGACTGTTCAGCTGGTGGGTCCTGGATAATTGCCATTTGTAAGGGAAATCCTCTGTTACTGCCTCATAATCCTGCACGTCATTTCTTACAGCCTGGGAGGATTTCTGCCCTTTCTGTGATCCCTGTCTCTTTGTCCCCAGAGACATCCTTCCCTCTCCAGAGGCAGGCAGTGAGGATCTGAACAGAGGTGCATTCCTGTGGTTTAGACCATGAGGAAGAAAACCCACTATGTGGTATAAAAACTTCCTAGAATGGAGCCAAAAGGTCATTTCATGGAGAAGACAACCCACAATTATTCTTTTTCTTGAGATATCTGCACACCTGGTTCTTTTTTTTAGTGTAGAACTGATGTTCCCAGTAAAAATTAGGAAAACTGTGATTTCCAACAGTCTCATCAGCCAATTGATGTAAAGTCCCGTGTCTTATGTTTGCCAATATCTAAATATCTGTAGTACTTTAGAACCAGTGTAAGAAAACTTGGGCCTGGGTTAATTTATGTGACAAGTCGAAGTTACTCTTCCAATCTTCTATAGGGTCTCACAGGCAAAATGTCCCCCCATCCTAACTGCTTCACAAGCTAGTCAGATTTAGATGAATTAATTTAGTCCAGGACTGTCTATATTTTAGTGCTCGAAGTTTCATTGGTCAGTTAATTGTGTGTCATTGTTAACTTAAATAACAAATTTCTCTGTTTGGGCAGTTAATCCGATTATATCCAGTTAATCACCTGGAAAACACCAATGAGTGGCTTGACCTGAAAAAAAAGCTTTATGATTTATACCTTTTTTCTTGTTGAAAATTTAACTTATTTTCCTTACCTAAAATTGAATTAAATTTTTCTCCAGTCTGATATTCATCAAATTTCTAGGCAAGAAAAATCTTGGTTAATTTGGAAAAATGGGCTATTTTCCCTAACGAAATGAATGTTCCAGCACTTCAGACCTACTTTCTTCAGTGGGACTAGGATTTCCTAGTAGGAAATCTGCTTGATATCTAGGATTAAAAATACTGGTTTCACCTCACTCAAGGCTTCAGGTATTAGAATGAAAATGGAAATACGTAAATATCAATAGAACCAAACTGGATTTCCTTCCGTGGGAATCAGGGCTTTAAAATTCTCAGATTCTATGATTTAACTTTGAGTTACGGTTGAACTAAACTTAGAAGTTTGCTGGAAAAATTTGTGGACTACAAAAGGAAGAAAACACTTTTCTCTGCTTTCTCAAATCAATACTCCATGAAAGGAACACAAAACAAGCTGGTTCCATGTGTGTCTATGTTTATACCCACATAAAGATTTGTAATCTTGAAACACCCTGAATTTATTCAACAAAATGGTAAAAATATTAAAATGGAGAAGATCAAAACAGAGCCACTGGGACAGAAGTGATTAAACTCATTTTAGGATTTAAGTTTACATCTGAAATTACAGTAGTAGAAGAAACAAAAGGAGATTGAAGAACAAACACTCTGAGGTCATGAATGGCTCTTCCATTGATGGAAGATTGACTAACATGTAGGACAGGAGATTTTCCCCCTCTTTTTGTGTTTGGTTTTCAAGAGATCAAGGAAAAACTGGCTGCAAAAGGGAAACTGTGTACCTGCTATTAAATGCTGTGAATTTTGTTTTTCTGAGACAGACTAAGTCAATTCAGCAGTAGTCCAGATGCATTGCTGAGGAATTATTCTGCTAATCTGTCAAAATGTGGAAAAAAGTATCAAAAGTTACTGTTCCACTCAGTCTCAGCCCTCTTTCCCAGGAAGATCTCTGTACTAAGTCATGGGGGAAAAAAATAGATAATTGGCGTAAAAGAAGTTTACAAAATTATTTAAAGAGAATCTGAATTATTCTTCAAAGAGAATAACGTGAGAAAAAAGAAAATACTCAAGAAATATGAAACATGGAGATACCTTTGAACGATCATGGAAGACTGGAAATTTCTTTACATTGGCTTTAAAAGAAAATGTAAATTTAAGTATAAAGACAAGATGTACAGCTAAAATTAAACTCCAGCTCCAGCGGAAGGAAGTTATTTCAGGAAAGCTCACAAATTTGTGCATTGAATTCGCTATTTTCACTCCTCAGTGAAACAGTTACATCTGGTGAAAACTCAGACACAACAGATACCTCTGTGTATCAGAAACAGAGGTCTTGAAGCTGAGATATGACAAGAAAACTTAAAAGAAGAACAGACTTTAGAGAATCCAAGTGAAAAGAAAAGATTGGAAAATCCAAGACAGAGCGAATTTTTTGTGATGCTTTGCACCCAAGCCTAGAGTAACAGGAAGCCCTAATAGGAATGGTTGTTAAATGAACAGTAGGGAACAGCTAAAAAGCTGGAGGTAAATTACTAAAAATTAATAATGGCCAAAAATATCTCTGTAAAAGATTCCCAGGAAAGGTATTAATAATCACATATCTCCTAATTATGTGGCAGCTGATAATGTTGCTGATGTTGGACCCACCGTCACCTACCACTGTGATATTCTGCACAGGAATTAAAGGAGTGAAACTCAAATTATTAAGGTATAGAAAATCAACTCCTTATTGACAAAACAGTAATGAAAATTTTCATATTAAGAAACCCGAACCTGAAGGGATTGTGGAGAGATTAAGTGGCGGTGTTTCATCCACACATTTCTGTGTGGAAATGTTGGAAAAGACCTCCAAGATCATCAAGTTGAAGATATTGTGTTTACAGAGTGCTCATTGAGTGCATATCCCACCTAAAGTACTGGTGTTTATAATGAGTAGAAGGAAAATTGTGGGAAATTCATTTAGGAATTACAAGGGGAACATCAAGACTGCACTAAGAAGTAGAAGGCAAAACTTTTATTTAGAGAAATCAGTGAAAATTCTCAAAAATTGAAGAAGAGGGAGTTGCTATCAGCTCTCAAGATTATTATGTCCATCTGGACTGAACAGGAGTCGAAGTCTTGAAAACTGGAGAAATCAAAGGCAAAATAAGTTAGTTATCCATAGATTACAAAATATCTAGGTAGCAGGACTGGGTTTGGTTGGAAGCTCTTTCCAGAGTGGTGGGAACAGCAGAAAGCTCTATGATAAGACATGGTGCTTCCACCAGGAAGGATGGCTTAAATTATCCTCTCCCTCTCTCCTTCCTACTGCACCTTCCCCTCCCTGTGCCAGGTAAAAATTATTTTATTGCAAAATATTCCTGCACTTTTTTCCCCTCCTGGATAATGGGTCACTTGAACTCGGGTCATTTCAGTCACTTGGCACAGAAAGTGACACCACAAGTGGTTGTGTTTTTACCACTGAGGAGCTGGCACTCAGCCCTGTAAAGGTGGGAAAGGTGTCAAAGGAGCTGGGAATCTCCATTCAGCTGCAGGGACAGGCAGAAGTCAGGATAACTCTTGAGACCCCTTCAAAAAATGGAAGTAAAAGTTAGTTAGCTAAAAAGAGATGGAGAAGAAGTCAAGAGAATCTCAGGTTTGTCAGGAAATTCCTTTGGTAACAGAAGAATGAAGAGATTGTCATGCCCTGAATTTATTATAAGAGTTCCCCAACAGCAGATTCACCAATTTATCAATACAAAAAGTGTCTCTTGATCCCACTCAATCCTCAATTACTTATGCCTTAATGGGTTATTTTATCATAATGTTGAGAATCCCATGTAATGAGCAGGATCCTGTTCTGTGGGGAGCTGTGCAACCACAAGGTGCTACCTAAGGGCCACCTTATTCTGTCGAATTCCCAGTGGTCAGGTATGGAAAAGTTGAACCTTTGTTGGGACATGCCTCCCAGGAAAAGGTGGGAAACTCCATTACTAAAAGTTTATTTAGGGTTTTATGCCCACGTGCAAAACATTAAACCTCCTATTGACCACAAACAATATTTGGAATGGAGTTCTTGAGTGGCTGAACAAGATTATTCTACATCAAACTTTTGTGTAATTAATGGGGAAGCGTTTATTGTGACAAAATCTGAAGGATTAAGGTAATGTAGGTAAACTTTTGGACCCATGAGCTAAAGGATTTTCATCACAGGGAATGTGATGACTCTGTTTGAACAACTGACCAGCACAGAGATATTTACCTTCTTCCCATCAACAGTGTAGAGCTTCTTCACTGGGAACTGCAGGATCTCTGTGATCTCATCCAGGAGCGTTTTGAAACTGCGGGCATTTCTGCGGTTCAGGATGATGGAGCGCCGAAATCCACTTTCCCCATTCTTAACCAGAGTGATTTTCTTGGGTATTCTGGGGCCATGGTAAGTGAAAGGTGTGGAATAATCTTCCAGCTTGCCCTCCTGAGCCACTCTTCTCGTGGTGCTGGAGGGGCGACTGTTCCGTGGCGGGGCCGGCCTGTGTCCCCCAGAGGTGATGCTGATGGGCTTCACGTACTTCTTGTCAGAGCACAGGTAGCACCCTCCATCCTCCAGCTGGTCCAGCTCACTGATGCAATGTATTCCTCGTGGGGTGGTGATGGTCCGGACCCCGAACGGCAGTGGGACCCGATGGGAGAGGTCGTCCATGAGTGCGTGGAAGCTCTTGAAGCTCCGCTGGTTGATGGCCATCTTGACTCCTGCAAACTGAGGGTCTCCACTCTTGAAGAATGTTATTTTTTTGGCTGGAGGGACCCTGGTGAGGGTGCTGGCCCGAGCCACGGAGGGGAGGGGTGGCTCATAGTTGTAGGAGCTGGTGTTTGACAGGTAGTCAGCAGGCACCTGAGTCATCCCTCTTGTTTAAAGGTAACTGCAAAGAGAAGGAAAAACGGATTGGGGTTTGTTTGAGTCACACAGGATTGGAGCCTGATGCTGGAGCAAGGTTTGTGCTCCTCACATCAGCTCCGTCACGAGTAGATTGTACCAACAAGTCTTAGGAACTCATGGATCAGGCAGATACAGAGAAGCACAGCAGGGAGAGCATCCATAACCCGGCTCGTCACACTCAAACCCTCCTGGTCCTGCAGATTCCTGTGGGAATCCAGACAGCGTCAGTTGCCCCCGAGGCACAAAAAGCATGAGTCAGACACCAAGTGAAACCCACAAGAAGTGTATTGTTGTCCTTTGGAATTTTGTGTCTTCCTTGATTATATTTTTGAGGTTTTCTCTGAAATTATCAGAGACAGTGATTATTTCAGCTTTATTTTTACAAGCACAGCACTGAGATTCTCATGTAACCCTTTAACCCTGTGGACTGGAATGTGACAAAAACCAAAACAGAACTGAATTTCTTCATGTTGTGATTACACTTTGTAGCACACAATCAGTCCTGAGCTCACTGAGGGGCAGAGCAATATGGTTTTAGAAGAGGCCATGCCAAAATGTGCTGAGTTCTGGATGAAAAATTTCTGGCAGTTATGGAAACAAGTAACAAATATTACAAGACATCAAAAATAACTACAAAATTTGGTTCTGCTAAACTGTGGGAAAATTTGAAATTGGTTGGAGATGATCTGCCCAATTTTTGTTGGGGCAGTTGGTGTCCTTCATAAATAAACTGATTTTGGTGTTTCAGTCTGGTGGTTGCATCCCACTTTTTGAACACAAGTGTTTTTAATGTCTTTTTCCTGATGAAGACGAGACTCTTTGTTACTTTCCCTTATCAAATCCGTTGTCATGGAAGCCAATTGCTAAAAAATTCAGACCTCATATGGAATGAAACTATTATGCCAAAAAAAGAAGACACTTTGATTTTGACATGAAAAAAAAAAAAAAAAGAATTAACACTATTTTTACAACTGCTAAAATATTGGCTGTAATGAGCACAACACATTTATTTCATGAATATGAACAGTGATTCCCCAGTTTACTCTGAGTTAATTACTCAGACTTAAATGGAGACTCTAAAAATGGCACTTAGAAATGTCATCTTCTGGTCATTTATCTGCTGACAGATAGGAAACCATTTGAATTGTTAGTAAGGGATCAGTAGAATTATAACTTGCAGAAGGGGGTTCTGGCCACAGACATCTATATCCAATTTATTTTCCAAATTCTATTCTTAATTGGCATCAGTTTTCTATTGTAACTTCCAAAATATCTCTTACAAGAAAGGAAACTTTTTAATGCTTACAAATGAATTAGAAAACAGTAAATGTATTTATAATTACATGGTTCCTCCAGTTTGCTCCTGGTTACCCCTCTTGCAGCAGCTGAATGAAGTTCTAGTATGAATAATTGTGATAATCACAATTCATTCTTTGGAGGATCGGTTTGGTGCCCACTGCCACTAATGGGAATTTTGTCACTGTTGGAGCATTCAAAAAGCTGTAAATGCTGAATTTCTCTACATTTTAGAACGAAACCATTATATTCCTACCACGGTACCCTCAAGTGAAATATTTGTGCACGTTGTACTACAGCAAATGCTGCAATAAATGGAAATTTAAGCTCAGTTAGGTGAGAATAGAAATTAGGCATCATTTGAAAGACTATTATTGTGACAAATCCCTGCTTTTATTTATATCCGTGTACACCCAAAAGATTTCAGTATGATTTATTCTTTCCACGTACACATTTCACCAAGCAATTATTCACTTACTTATTTCCCAGTGAAAGGTCAATTCATCACTCCAACTCATCATTTCCAGGGAAAAAATACCTCATTTCTCTATTTTCCAGCAGCTTCCAGAAAGGTGGGTTTCACTTTTTCTCCACAAGCCCCACATTGGAGCTTTCAGCCAACGACAGCATCATTTCCAAACAAACCCATTATCCAAATTGTAGTCACTGGACAAATGGTGATCCACAATATGCTAACTGCATTCCCAGAAATCTAAACTGCTTCCCAAAGATTTATTCTACATTTTTCAAGCTGTTAAATCATATTGTAAGAAGTACAGAAAAAACTAAATACAAGGCAAACCATAACACACTTTCCCAATACTACTTTTCTTGGGGAATAATTTCACAGATGACTGATTTAAAAGAATATTTTTCCTTGAGTTTTGGGTGGTAGAGCTGATTACCCACCCCAGCCTAGAGGGTCTGTCAGATCTGCTCTTACAAAGCCGTATATCCACAAAAAAAAAAAGGAAATATAAACAGTTGCCATACAGAGAAGTTCAATATTATCTATTTGAAAGGTCAGAATTGGAAGGGAATTCTACTGCTAATCTGCAAAGGAAAATGCTCATCTTGCCCAAATACATCTTTTTAGAGAAATAAGAGAAGTCTCAATGCATATTTTTGTACTTACATTGAAATACTTCATCCCTCTTGCTCAAGATGACTTTTTCTTACAAAATATCCAAGGGATTAAAAATAAAATCAACCAAATAATAATAATTTAAAAAAGCAACGCATCCAACCAGCCACCTACAGGATCAAATACACTGCACAAGGCAGGGAAAAATGTTAACAGGTTACTTGCTGTCAATCAAACTGGCCTCAAAATGACTGACCACAGCTTGGAGGGTTAAGCAGGGCTGTGTTGCTAAGGATAGAAAGAAAAGCTACCTAAGCTGCTGGAGAAGGCTCTCAAATCCACTGGGGCTTTAGGCACAATTTGCCCAATCCCTCTCTTCCTTGTGCCCATGTAACTCTGGTATAAATCTGACTCGGCTCTGAAATCACACCAGTACAACTGGAAGTGCAATCCAGTCCAGAAAAGGAATTCTCCTCTTAAATAAAGGCCTGCAGAGACCTGGAAAACTTTCCCGATCCAGCCCACTCATTAAAACGCTTTGGAATAATATTTATCTTTTGGCAAGTCCAGAGAAATCAGTGGGACTGGAGTAAGGATGATGGTGTCTCTGAAGGACTTGTGTGGATGTGTCACTTCTCACCTGGGTGATAGTCCCTTAATCAGGAGAGAGATGGATGAGATCTGTAACAACTTTTTCAGGGAAAAATGAAACAGGAAAATCTGGAGAGCCCTAATCCCAAAATTTTCAAGCTCATGGCAGATGTCAAAGTCACAGTCTCAGAATGATGCTCAACAGCTGGATCACTGAGATTTGGGCATGAAATAAGGACAGACAAGCACGTGAATGACAAATAATGGGAAATTACTTGCTCTGTCATAATTCGCCTCTAAGAGCCTTCCTGTTTTCTCTCTCTGCTCCTCCTTGCAAAAAACCCGCACATAACAACAACAACAACAATAACAACTTCAGTTGGATTTAGGTAGAAAATCAGTGAGAAATCTCACTCCTGCATGGACTGGAATTCTTGAAGATTGGACATGATGATCTTGGAGGTCTTTTCCAACCTTAATGACTCTGTGATTCTGTGATTCCACTACTGACACAGCTGCTGCATCTTTCTCACTCCCAGCACTAAGCACATTCCTTTATAGAAACCAATCAGCTGCAGAGAGATCAGGGTCATAAAGGGCTTCTATTAGAAGGGCAGGGATTTGGGGATCCTGCAAGAAGAAATTCCACAAGTTATACATTTCAGATCCTTAACTGGAATCTTCTAAATGTAATGTCAGTGTAGCATCCATGATAGTCCTCTTCATACAGGACTGCTCTTCCAGCTGTGGACGCATCTTTGAGGGTCCAGAGGCCATTTCTGTGGTATCCTTGACCCCGAGGACCAAGGTCATCTCTCTGTAGGCTTGCATTGAGTATAAGAGGTTGCAGCTCTACAGGAAAATTTGTAGGAGTCCATCCGTGGGAAAGACTGAAACACTGGTGGAGGCCTTTCTACTCAGGGCTGTGCCAGGGAGCTGGTCCCTGTTTTCCAATTTCCCATCAACGTTCAAAATATCTCAAAAGCTATAAACTATAACTATAAACTATAGTTTAAACTATAGCAGGCAGGGCTAGACTTCTGGACTTCTACCCCATCAAACCTCTGCTGCTGGAATTCACACAGAGGAAGCTGCGTGACCCCTTAGCCAAAACCAAATGGAATGGTTTGGGTTGGAAGGGACATTAAAGACCTTCTCATTCCACCCACTGCCATGGGCAGGGACGCCTTCCACTAGCCCACATTGCTCCAACCTGGCCTTGGACACTTCCAGGGATCCAGGGCCTCCCCACCCTCACAGCCAACAATTCCTTCCCAATATCCCATCCATCCCTGCCCTCTGGCAGTGGGAAGCCATTCCCTGTGTCCTGTCCCTCCCGTCCCTTGTCCAAAGTCCCTCTGCAGCTCTCCTGGAGGGCTCCTTCTCCTGCAGCATTAACATACATTCACATCAGCCTTCACCTTCTGTTGTTTGCCCTGGTTTTATCTTGGATAGTTTTTTTCCTCCTTCTCTCTGTTAGGGTGTAAGAGAAGTAGAGGAATCCAGGTGTCGCCCAGAAGGTGCCCGAGTCAAGGCAGGAGAGCTGTCAGGGAATGTGACTTCATGAATTAAGCACCGGGCCTATAACCACTCTTTGAGGCCTTTATGATGAGCTTCCAGACTTGACTTAAATACTTTAAATTATGAAGAATCCACCCCATCCAGCAGCGACCTTTCATTAATCCCACTTGATACTAAAATCGGTTCCTTTCCTCTCACCTGTATAGTCCCAGTATCAATTTTTATATGGCTTTTTTTGATTAATCAGGGTGCAGAATTTTGCTGGAAATTTCTCTTCCCCTGCAAGTAATTGCAGCTTCTACTTCTGCAGTCATTTCTTCCAGACAGAAGAAAAATTTACAGACCACCACTAATATTTGGAATGCAGCTGGTTGAAAACTCCAAGTTTGTCTTCCAGAGAAATCATGAACAAAATGATTTCATGTGGAATTTTTCCCAGAAAAGGTGAGAGTTTCTAGCAAGGAAGATGAATCTGCTTGAAGATGTAACCATGTTTTTTCTAAAAAAAGCTCATTTCAATTGGCCCCGTGCTCTTTTTGATGAAGAAAAATATTTTTTAAATATCAAAGTGATCTTAATACACAAGGAGTATTTATGATCCAACCAAGACAAAGTCTTGGTTGGAAAATTACAAACTTTGAGAAATTTGATTCATAAAAAGATAAAAACATTAAATTGGAAAGCAGATTATCCATTTCCCTATGAATGTATTATAATTATCTGGAAAAAAGGAGACCAAAATGGATAGAATGTATATTTTCTCCTCAATTAATTTGTTACTTAAATTACTTGAAAAAGATTGTCAAAAGGGCTTTAAGTTTTTCATTGTTTGAGAAGGAGATTTCCAACAGCCAACGTATCATTCTAATCCATGGATGAATGAGCCTAAACCGCTGCAATTTTCCTCACCCAGATCCTTGTCAGAGCTGGTCTCAAACACATGGAAAATCACCTCCAGGCAGGAACACTGTTGGAGATGTCAGGGATTGACACCATTCCTTGAACTTGACTGTTGGATCACAAAGGAAGCTGGAGATGTAAACTCAGTCTTGTATGCCAAAAATCTCCTGGATTTGACAGCAGCTACAGCTTAGAACATTTTCATTGACTGTTTTCTAGTAGGGTTTAGATTCACTGCATCTTAAAGCATTTATTTCTTTTCCTTCTCTTCTGGGATTTTGTTGGGAATTTACAGGGTAGATGGATGGGTAAAGGCTCCATCTCTGGAAACATTAATGGACAGGTTGGATGAAGATCTGAGCAACCTGGTCTAGCAGAAGGTGTCCCTGCCCATGGCAGCCTTTAAGGTCCCTTCTACGACTCTAGGAGGGCATGATGTGAACAGAAATGATAAGAACACTGGAATTGTTGAACCTGGAGAAAGACTTGGAAACATCCACATCCTTGTCTATAACTGCCTAGGGCATGGTATAGGTGTGGGATAGAATCTTCACAGAAGAGCAAAGCATTAAGACATGGCAGACACAAGTGACAGCAGTAAAAATGCCATTTTGGTGGGAGAAGAAAACCAAATTCATGATGATGATCAGAGACTGGGGCCTCAAAGGTGGAGGAACAGCCAAGTGTGAGGATATTGAAGACTCTTCTGATCTACTGAGACTGTGAGTGCGTGATAGTACCTCCAAATCCTCTTCCAGCCCAATTTATTCTGTGATTCAGCAAAGGCAAGGCAGATTCTCCAAAGGTCGTCTGCGCTGGTTCACGTCCCTGTAGCAATTGGGATCCACCTAAATGCCAGTTTAATGTGATCCATCCTTTGCAGCCACCTGAACTGTTCTGTCATCAGAGATGTTTTCTGGGATCTGATGGAATATTCCACCTCCAATTTCTTTACCATTATTTGCCCTTCCCTTCTGTGATCACTGGATTTCCTTCTAAAAATTTAAATATTCATTTGTACACGTGACTTTTCTGTTGTTCTGGGTTTTGGGTGGGCAGTGGTGGGATTATTTAACAGGGTAGGTAGGGCTTTTTATTAGTTTGGGTTTTTTTTTTAAAGAATGTACTTCTTTCTCTTTGTTTGGGTCCATATCACTTCAGAACAAGTCAATACTCAAAGCACAGCAATCCAAGTTGCATTTCCAGGTACAGATTCCAATGCAAAGGATTAAACCACACTTAACCCAGGTAATAAAGAAGCCCAGCTTTCTGGAGGATAAGAAGTAGTCTCAGGGATCAGATTCATTGACAGAAAATCTCCCTGCTATTCTAGATATATTAGCTAATTAGTTTTTCAGCCATCAAACACAGGTGCCAAGAAAGAAAAACCACTGAAATTGCTAAAAAATATGGTTTTTTCCCCAATATTCCTTATTTTAAAGCACTTATCCTGTTGACAAGGTCTCTACAGTTGATGCTTCATTTTCCATGGGTTTAAATCATGAAATTGAGTGCCTTCAACATGAGATAAAATACATGAGTTGAGAAATTTTGGAGGTTGAATGTTGGAGCTAGATGGTGTTTAAGGTCCCTTCCAACCCAAACCATTCTGTGGTTATTCCTAGAGGTGCCTTCACTATGCAAATAAAAGATGTATTTGTGAAGCTGAAGAACAAACTCCTGGTATCAGTTCAGAGATTAGGGACTGAGCCATAAAGGTCTGGTTCCAGTATCAGGACCTCAGACAGGACAGACCTTACCAAGACTGGCTCTAAACTAACACTTGGTTCAAACTCTTCAGTGATGAGTTTTGCTTTCTCCTTAGGCTGCCTACAGAAATAATGGATTAACCATCCCTTGAAATGCTCAGGAGACATGTAGATGTGGCACTTGGGACCACGGGTTAGTGACAGTGATGGGTTAAGGGTTGGACTCGATGATCTTAGAGGGCTTTCCCAGCCTTAATGATTCTGTGATTCCTGGTGAGCAGGGACAGCAACACCATGATGCCCGTTTATTACCCCTTCCCTACACATCCTGCTGGTTCCCATCTCGGAGCCCCTCAGTCCAATCACACTGTGACATCTCCTCCAGGATGCTGATAAGCGCAGTCCTCTGCGAGATTTTAGAGCATTTTCCCACTGAAGGGAGCAGAGAAGACCTAAGGCAGAAGGCTGGTTTTCTTTTCCTAGAGAAATGTAGGATTTCTTTCCTAAAATGAAAATGAGGGTTTAATAGATTAGAGGCAGGGAGGCCAGTTCTGCCACTTGCTGTTCAACACCCTGCTGTGGTCTACTGAAACAACAACCCTGAATCACAGACTGATTGAGGTTGGAAAAGACCTCCAAGATCACTGAGTCCAACCTGTGACTGATCCCCACCTTGTCACCCAGCCCAGATCTCTGAGTGCCGTGTCCAGTCACTCCTTGGGCACCTCCAGGGGTGGGGACTCCACCACCTCCCTGTGCAGCCCATTTGGCTGTGACACAGCCCTAATGACATTGTCTCTGCAATGGGATCCTACAGCAACAGCCCCATCTGGGTGCTTCAGACTGAGCATTGTTCAGCTCTGGGAAGAGGTCAGAAATACCTCTAGAATCTGGGGACATGCCTTTCATTTCAGAGGGTATTTCTAGTGCTGAAACCAGGCATTTCCCAGTAATACTGTTACAGGTAAGCAGCACTGCCCTTTACTCACGTTTCTGGCACTCTGGGGGAAAATAACTCAGCATTTCCTTTTGAGGTGGAGTTTGATGCCCAACTTGCTCTGCATGTTTGTACCAAGAAACTGACGGACAAATGTTTTATTTCTCTCCTCTCTAATAACCAGGGAATGGACCTGAGGGAATGGTTGGAGCTGTGTCCAAGGGAGGTTTAGATTGGATATCAGGAGAAGGTTCTTCCCCCACAGGATGCTCGGGCACTGAGCAGGCTTCCCAGGGTATGGTCACGGCCTCAAGGCTGCCAGAGCTCCAGGAGTGTTTGGACAATGCACTCAGGCACAGGGGGAGATTGTTGGGGTGTCCGTGCAGGGCCACAAGTAGGACTCAGTGATCCTTGTGGTCCCTTCCAACTCAGGATATTCTGTGATTCCATGATTCTATTCATCACGTCAGACTGGAGCAGCGTGCCCAACTCAAACCTAAAATTGATACAATTAATTGCATACAAGGAACACAATCCCAAAAGCACACGGATCACAAGGATCAGGAATGGGCCAAGCATATATTAGCAGTTGTTTTGCCTCCCCATGGAGACTGTCTGGTAGGGATGTCCCTTGATTATATGATCACAGCCACACAAGGTGGATCCTGTACCTCCCACCTCTCATCCCAGAGCTGTTTCCAGCTCCCAGGAGGAAGCTCAGGCACATAAGGAGTTTATAGAGAAGCAGCTGAGATCTCCTAGGTTGGTGAGCTCTTCTGTAGCAGGGAATTCCCCTCTGTAACAGGGAATGACAGAAGAAGCTGAGAAAGGTCACCATCCAGGGAAGCAAACCAGGTGATTGGAGTGAGCAGCTGAAGAACCAGGAATATGCACAAAACCCAGAACCTGAGGCAAGCCATGCCTACAAATTGCCACCCAGAAGATGATTGCTGAGAGATGAACAAAGAGAGTCCCCACAAACTTTGGAGAGGTTTCAGTCTGCAGCTGGATCTGGCCTGGCAGCTCAGGACTGTATGTCAGGAGAAGGAACTCACCACAGGCTCCAGAAACTGCAGGGGTTGGAAGGTTTTTTTCAGTTTCCACAAAAAAGCACTCCAAGCCTTCCTCAGGACAACACCCAACCCTTCAAACACACAGACACTTTATTGCCCAGACCTCCTGAGTTCAGCATGTGGTTCTCCATACGTCCAACAACCATTTGCATCCCAGTGTTTCCATCTCTGTAAGGCACAAATCAATTTCCTCTACACCACCATCATTTCCCTATTTTCCATTTCCAATAAAACATTTACTTGAGATTATTAAACCTTTGAATGCAACACTGCCTTTTTTTTTTTCCCCAGTACAGATCTAATTTTTCTAACCATTGTTAACATTTCCAAGCCCTTTTATATGATTTCTCTTTCCTTTCTTGTACCCTCAGCTCCTTCCAAATGAATATCAATTTTGGTTTTCATTAATGTGTCTTTTACACTCTTAAAAAAGTTATTTTAAAATATATTAAATCAAATCAGCTCCCTCCACATTCCAACACATATATCCTTTCTCTCTCACTTTTTCAATGTGCATTATTGAATCCATGGACAGCATTTATTCATCCAACAATGCCTCTTTCTAAAACGCTTTTAAATAATTTACCAAGACAAATCCAGCACTGTGTAAAATCTGATAAAGAGTAGAAGCAGTCAAATTTCTCTGGAATCAGGTGTTTATCTGGCCTTTTGTCTGGAATTCTTCTGCCATACATCTGTGCTCTTATTTGGGCCTCAACATTTGCTCCATTGTATTAGAAGACACAAGGTCTCACCTGGAGTGACTCCTTTTGGCTCTGAGTAACAGGGGAAAAAAAATTATCGGGGATATTATCCCAGTCTTTTCTCCCTTATTCATCCCAGTTCACATCAGCTGCCTTTGGGAAGTGACAGAGTTGGTTTCTCAGTTCATTCTCTAAACTCGAACTTGTCAAGATCAGCAAAGCTGATCTGTGTTCTTTCCATTTTTTTTTTTTCAAGGATTCCTCCATTTGTTCTTTACCAATTGCATTTTTTTATAGTGACTTCCTTCCTCACTTCAAATCCTGTCCAAACCACTCTCCTACAGTTTTCTTCTTTAGGAGATTTTTTTAAAGGTGTTCAATAACATAGCCAGTTTTGAATTATTGTCCTCCTTATTAATTTATTATTAATCCTGCTTTTTCCACTACTTTTTCTCTACCCCCAAGATTTACATTCTTCCAGTTCTTACTTATCCTTGATTTTCGTTCATGTCAGCAAAACTCTGACCTCTCATGCAGGGTAGCATTGCTAATGCTGGCACCCTGGCCAAAGTCTAAATTTGGTGTTTTCTGCGATTTTTGCTTTCCTACACTTTTAACACAATTAAACTGTTCTTAATTTCCCTCATCTATTGAATCCCAGTGCCAGACTCTCTGATCAGATGAGCCAGCAGGAGCTCATGGGATCTCTTGGGATTGAACACCTGCTCTGCTCGGGCACTGTGCAGGAGCAGAAGGGACAATGCTTCCCCTCCACCACCAGCTGTGGGACAATGGGGGGTATTTCTGACACAAATGCTCCTTCCCAGATGCTGTGGGGCCCTCCTGGAAGAACAAAGTGTCCTGATGGGTTCATACAGTCAGGTGGCCCCACAACTGCTCAATCCTAAATAGGGTCAGGGAGATCGTGTGCAGACAGGGAGCAGGGACAAGGATCAGGCAATGCCGGGATAATGTGAGACAAATCCTACTGGGCAGGAAAATTCAGGCTGGACGTGGATGTCTGCAATATCTTCAGTTGAAAAGGTCACTCTAGCCCTCCTTCAGAGCCACCAGAAAGATACGATGTCTTTCAGGCTGCGTTCAACTCATGGAAGAGTTTGGGTTGGAAGGGACCTTAAAGATCATCTTCTTCCACCTCCTGCCGTGGGCAGGGACAACTTCCACTAGCCCAGGGTGCTCCAAGCCCCATCCAACCTGGCCTTGGACACTTCCAGGGATCCAGGGGCAGCCACAGCTTCTCTGGGAAACCTGGGCCAGGTGACCACCCTCACAGGGAACAATTCCTTCCCAATATCCCATCTATCCCTGCCCTCTGGCACTGGGAAGCCATTCCCTGTGTCCTGTCCCTCCAGCCCTTGTCCCAAGTCCCTCTCCAGCTCTCCTGGAGCCCCTTTAGGCACTGGAAGGGGCTCTGAGGTCTCCCTGGATCCTTCTCTTCTGCAGGTGAACACCCCCAGCTCTCCCAGCCTGCCTCCAGAGCAGAGAGGGTCCAGCCCTTGGAGCATTTCCATGGCCTCCTCTGGACTCACTCTAACAGGCTCTATATCCTTAATCCTTAACTGGAAGTCTCAAATGAACTCTATCTTAGAACTATTGTTTCTTTCGACTGTCTGGAAAAGAAGCTCAAGGTGATGAACACAGAAGGTGACAAGAAAGTTGTTTCATCCATTGTGTCTCATTCCCTGTGTCCTGGCTCTAAATTATGAGAAATGAATGCTCGAATGGCTCCTTGCTGACCCTTCAAAATTTTTTTTTAATTTTTTTTTAATTGAATTTAAAAGAATTACTGAGAATGAACACCTGAAATACTGAGAAGGAAGGGGGAAAAAGTCCCCCAAAAGCACTGCATTTCCTCCTTAGCTGACCCTTAAAATAGCATCCCTTTGATATTCTTGAGAAAGTTAAATAAAAAAATTAGATTAAATTAAAAGTTTTGCTTCACCTTAATTACTCTTTCAAAGCATTTGAAAGAATGCTTGGAAAAAAATAGAAATTTTGTATTTAGACACGGTTTGGGTCCTTTAAAAGCTTCCACATTTGAACTTGTGACTTAAAATCAAAACAGCTAAAAAAAAAAAAATCACCTTCTGCCCCTTCTCCATGTGAGCTGCAGTTGAGATCCAGTTCTCCTCCACAGCAATGGACACCATGTTTTTGAGACTTGGTCTTTTCTGCTGCCTTCACCCCACAGATAAGGATCTGAGTGTCCTGGTGCTTTCTCCTCACCCTCATTCCCTCTCTGTCGACATCGTGATCTCCGTGATGTCAGCTGGTGACATCAGCCTTGACACTCATGGTGTCAGGTGTAACTCTCCACTGCTGGGTCTGTCCTTTCCTTCCTGAGCTTTCCCAGAGCTGGTTCTGTCAACAATATCCACAGAATCATGGAATAATTTGGGTTGGAAGGGACTTCTGTAGATGCTCCAGTCCACCCACACCACCAGGGCAGGATCACCCAGAGCAGGTGACACAGGAACACATCCAGGTGGGTTTGGAACGCCTCCAGAGAGGGAGACTCCATGAAATCCCTGAACAGCCTTTTATCACAGTTAGAAGAACACCCTCTTATCTCCCACCACAGCTCCTCCTTCCCTGCTGGAATAACCCACACTCACACAACACCCAAGCTCATGACCTCCGTGTCACGTTCAACACCTTCATCTCCTTCACACCAAACACTCCCATCTGGACTGTTGCCAGATCTTACAGATTCCTGCCTGTAATTGCTCCCAATCCTCCTGCCATCCCTTCCTGTAAAACACCTGTTTCTGGGTGATCTTATCTCAGCCTTTATAAACTTTTATCAGTTTTCACGATATTATACAAGATCCATTCCAAATACTGCCTATAAAATTCTTCACTTCTGCAGTCACAGAATCCCAGAATCATTTAGGTTGGAAAAAACCTCTCCAAGATCATTGACTCCAACCTGTCACCAAACACCATCTTGTCAAGGACACCACGGTACTGAGTGTCACATCCAGGGGAACACTTCCAGGGATGGGGACTCCACCACCTCCCTGGTCAGCCCCTTCCAGTGCTTAACCTCTCACTTTTTTCCATGTTTTCACCTTTGACCATACCATGCTCAGCTGATCTGAAGATCTTTCTTGCACCTGCCTCTCCTGAGGACTGTGAGGGTTGGCCAATCCAGCTCACACCTCTCAATCCATGGAGCATGAAATGTTTTTTACATTATGGGACTAGGCAGCAAGTAAAAGTTTAGGGAGAGATACAGTCCTTGCTGCCATGCACCTCCTTTCCCTGGCCTCATACCCATCCCAAAACCACAGATCTTGTAAACCGTGTTGGAGCTAAAGCAGAGCTTATGTAACACTGCAGCGATCGCTCAGCCCCTCACTACCACCATTTCGCAGCTTACGTCTGATCCTGACCTGGATTCGGATGGGGACACTGTTCCATTTGTCCTGCGTCTCACTCAAAGGCAGATGTGATAAGGAATAGCAAGATTATTTATTAAGAGGCTTTGCATGCCTCTGAGGAAGCTTAAAGTGCTAGCATGTTGAAATGGGTAGTGAATCGCCAAGCGAATGGGAATAGGTCTGGAAAAGTACTGCAAAAAATACCTGGGATTATCTATGCCGATATTTTTTTCCATGGGTTGGCCAAGGGCCATGTTTCTCTGACTTCAGTGTTCACTTTGCCTGAACCTTAATGGCAAGGGCACCTGCCAAATGTGCTCATGGGCTCGCTGAGGTATTTGTGGAGGGCAAGTCAGAACTCCCTCTCTGCCAGGCCTCATGGCCACATCTCAGTGACAAGAGATTGGCTTATGCAGTCAAGAATTGAGGATGACACCTGGTGAGTAAGTCTGGTCAGCTAATGCAGAAAGAATGCTAAACGCAAGAGAAGCCTGGGAGCAGTTGGTATGGGACAACTTCAAACAAACTTTGATGCAGCTGGGAATGTTCCCAGAAGTAGGGCAAAAAGTTCCACCAAACTGTTGCAACTTATTGAAGCAGCTGTAGTGGCCTCATTATTCTTAGGTGCAGTTTTAGTACCAAAAGTTGCTGCAAATGTGTTTCTCCCTAGTAACACTCGATCAAATATTCTACATTTAGGTCACAGAATCATTTAGGTTGGAAAAGCCCTCAAACATCATCGAGTCCAACCATTCCCCCAGCACTGCCAAGGCCACTAACCCATGTCCCCAAGTGCCACAACCACAAGGTTTTAAACCCCTTCAGGGATGGGGATGCCACCACTGCCCTGGGCAGCTGTGCCAGGCTTGGACAACTGTGTGGGGGAAGAAATTGTTCCTATTCTCCAATCTAAACCTCCCCTGGCTTAAGGCTGTTCCCTCTCATCCTGTCCCTGTTCCCTGGGAGCAGAGCCCGACCCCCCTGGCTGCCCCCTCCTGTCAGGGAGTTGTGCAGAGCCACAAGGTCCCCCCTGAGCCTCCTTTTCTCCAGGCTGAGCCCCTCTCCCAGCTCCCACAGCCACTCCTGGTGCTCCAGCCCCTTCCCCAGGTGACAACTTTGCAGGTTATTTTTATTACCTGCCAGTCCCATTGCTCTCTGGGCTCTGCACTTCTGTCACTCCCAGTCCTACCCAGTGCAACCCAGAATGGAAACTGGAGGTTAACTGGCACCTGTACACGATTCCATCAGGCAGGAAAGAATTCTCACAGCTTTACTGACTGCACGTGGATAAAAAGTCAAAAAAACCATGTTAGTTAAAGAGCAGAACTGGCACAAGGTGGCTCTGGGATGAGCACCATGTCTATTGAGCAAGCAGGTATAATTTCTACTGATATATTACTCTGTTGGATTCCAGCAGTGCTCCAAGGCTGGATGGGGAATGCACACACTGGGACATTGACACGGCCAGGCAGCACAGGCCCAGGCCTTCGGGCAGGAACAGACTTGCTGGGATCAGGTGTGAGCACACAGAGAGTCACCTCTGCTCTCTGGGTGCCGCAACGTGAGCCAGCCTCCCTTTTCTTGTTGCAGTGGGGATCCTGCAACACGCATATATCAAACCAGGAGTCCCGTGGAAAGGAAATATATATGGACAGACAGATTCTTGCTAGATGTTTCAGAGATGTTTATTTCTCCAGCCGCATGGCCGGGGCTCTGCCGAGGAACTGTTCCAGTCACGGGACCAAGGGTCCTTCTGCCCGCGCAGGGAACACAAACCAACCAATGGGAACGAGGCTGAGCAGGGGCAGGGAAGCCCCGTGTCTGTGCCCTCAGGGCCCCTCTCCCAGGGCTACACGGCGGGGGAGGGACCCCAACACCTCACCCGTTTTATTTTAATAAAAGGAGAATGAAAACAACTGGATAAACATAACAAGAACCGTTTCAAGACAAAACAAGCCACCCTCCTGAGTCTTTAAATGTCCAATCAGATTCTGTGGAACATCTTAGGGCTGACAGAAGGGAGACAGAACTCTCTGAGCATGCTTTGTGGGGAAACTGAGGCAGGAGAGGGTTTAACTTCTTCCCTCCCCCTTTTCATCCCCCACTCGGCATTGGAAAGGGATTTTTGGGGAAACAGTTGGCAAAAGCATGGTTTTGTGAGGGAAACCATGGATGAAAAAACGGATTGGGAATACACTGGGGGTAATAGGACATAGGGTAAAAGGGAAAGGTGGGATTAGGAAAGGGAAACTGTAGGGGGGGCTTACAATGGAGATATTGTCTAACATGACTACGATTTTTTGCATATATACTGCCTTTCACAGAAACACCATCAGGCCCAGTGACCTGCGATGCTTGTAACCCTTTTCTACCTCGTATAATTTTGAATTCTACCACCTCTCCATCTCCCAAGCTTGGGATGCATTTTCCAGGGTTATTCTTTTTAATAGCAGTTCTATGCACGAATATGTCTTGCTGGTTGTCACACCTTGTTATAAAACCATAATTTTGCTTAACATTATACCATTTTACTATCCCTAAGGTCTTAGTTACTATGATCTTTTCCTTTTTCCGAGTGGCTGCTGTTTTCTGTCTCGCTGCGTCTTTGCTCTCTCTTTCGGTCGCTCCCGTGTTGGAATTGTCGGGGCTGCTGGTGCCTGCGCGCTCTTCCCGGGGTCGCGTTCGGGGCTGCGCGGGCCGGGCCGGGCCGCGCCGCTCAGTTCTCCGTGCGTCGCCTCCTCTGGTCGCAGCTTCGCTGCCGCTGCCGAGCGCTGCACCCACATCTCGGCCGGGCCCCCGAGCGACGACCCCCCCGCGCCCTGCTCCAGCGCGTGTTTCGGTTCGGCGCGGCTCCGTTCCACCGCCATCGCCGCCAGCCGCCGCCTGCGCGCCGCCTCTCTCGGCCGGGCGTTCCCAGGGCTCGCTCCACCACGCGCTGCGCAGGGCTGGGCGGGCACCGCCGGGTCCCGCCGCTCCCCGCTCCACCACCGACACTGCGGCTCGCGTGGCTCCGCCCGCACGCGGGAACTGCCTCGCTGCTGCTCGCAGAGCGCTTGGTGCACGTGGCCTGGGCCGCACGGTCCCTGCGCCAGGCTTCCCTTCGCCAGGACACAGCTGACATTGCTCAACAGTCTCGGTAACTAAATAATATTCACGAAAATATTCTTCCATCGGCATATATTTTGACTCCAGTATTAACTGTGTCCAAACGGTTTTCCAAAAGCCCTTGGTAAGAATTAAATCCCAAGAAACATAGAAAAAGTTATTAAACAACCATGCCAGGAAGTGTTTCAGTTCTTTTTGAGCTTGAATCAAGCTAAAATTTACAAATCGTTGTTCAAGAATCATTTTAAGTTTAAGATAAATGTCCATATGCGGCTCGGAGAGCCAAGAGTCTTCCCACTGTTCCTCCATAGTTTAGATACGGAATAGCAAAGCAAAACCAAGAAGAGGAATCCAAAGTTTCCAGGGTTTACTCACACAAATCAGTCGCTTAGGGATCGGGGATCGTTCTGCTCACAATTCTCCACCATTTGTTGCAGTGGGGATACTGCAACACGCATATATCAAACCAGGAGTCCCGTGGAAAGGAAATATATATGGACAGACAGATTCTTGATAGCTGTTTCAGAGATGTTTATTTCTCCAGCCGCATGGCCGGAGCTCTGCTGAGGAACTGTTCCAGTCACGGGACCAAGGGTCCTTCTGCCCGCGCAGGGAACACAAACCAACCAATGGGAACGAGGCTGAGCAGGGGCAGGGAAGCCCCGTGTCTGTGCCCTCAGGGCCCCTCTCCCAGGGCTACACGGCAGGGGGAGGGACCCCAACATTTTCTGGCTAACATCCAGGCCGTGCTGCATTGCCGTCGCTGGATCATGGAATCATAGAATCATCAGGGCTGGAAGACCTTCAAGATCATCCAGTCCAACCATCAGCTCAGCACTGCCACTGTAGCCCCTAAACCACTAAAACCACATCAGTACCAGATCCACACCTCTTAAACACCTCCAGGGATGATGATTCCTTAAACACCTCCCTGGACAGCCCCTCCCAATGCCTGACCACACAAACAGTGAAAAAATTTTTTTCTGATATCTAATCTGAATCTCCCGTCTCAGCTTAAGGCCATTTCCTCTGGACCTCTCAGTGTAGTCATGGTAGGAGAAGCTGACCCCACCTCACTGCAACCTCCTGTCAGGAAGTTGGAGGGAGTGATAAGGTCCCCCCTGAGCCTCCTCTTCAGATCATAGAATCAGAATACTTTGGGTGGGAAGGGACCTCAAAGATCATCTTCTTCCACCCCCTGCCATGGGCAGGGACACCTTCCACTATCCCAGGTTGCTCCAAGCCTCGTCCAACCTGGCCTTGGACACTTCCAGGACTGGGTATCCACAATTTCTCAGAGCATCAGACAGAAGAGACAAAGGCTAAAAGGAAAACTGAGGTCCTGATGGATCAAGTAATCTGCCCAGTACTACTTGCTTGGTCATTGGGACAGCAGTAGGAACACGACCTTTGTCTCCTTGGCCTCGATATCATGATTTTCACTTCTGCATTAAAGCAAAGAGAGGGGGACAAAGCCAATTTCTGACACAATTCCACTGTTTCCAGGTGAGCTGCTTGGAAACAGCCATGGGAGCATTTGCTCTCCCTTCTCCATAACCCACCTCTCCCTCTAAGCCCTTAAGCACACACCAGATCCTTCTCACAATCCAGGGCACCAACGTCAGCGGAAACACCAAAAAAAGTCAGGCAACAAGCTCGACTTCCATGCCCTGCAGGAGGAGGAAGACTCAGGGTAGCACTGGACAACCACAAGCCTGCAGGATGCTGCCAATTTTGAGAGGTTTTGGAGAAAAGCAGCAGAGTGATTGAGGGGTTGGTGAGATGAAGGAGGGAGAAAACAAAATGTTGAAAGAACTAAATATACATTGCTTGGCCAACTAATGCCCGGGGGAAAACTCAAGAGCTGGCAGGCAGGAGGGAGCCAAGATCCAAGGAAAAAGTAGGATCTCGATTGTTGAGAGCTCTCAGCCCTTGGAAGTGAACAATGAGGAATGACTGGGAGCCAGGAGATAAGTTATGCTGAGGGGAAGATGAGGAGTGGAGGCACTGCACAAAGAGATGAAATCAGGTCCTTTCTGGAACAACGTTTATGGCAGTAGCCAGGCACCTGGGTCTTGATTTTCTCCTGTATTTTTCATTCTCTAAGTGGTCAGAATGTTAAGGCTGTAATTTTTCCTCTTCCCAGGCATGCAGGGGAACAGCTTAATGTAGAGCAAGAGGGTAAAAATAGATGTGATAGGATAAAACTGAGAAAAGGGCAAGTGAGGTCATTTAGATTGGAATAACCTTCAAATGAAGGAGTGGAAGCCCCTTCCTACAGGTTATTTAAAACTAGACTGAGTGGGAAAAAAAGATTTTTTTTTTTGGTAGGGGGAAAAGAATAACACTATGAAGGGAAGAGATTAAAAGATGCATTGTTTATCTCTCCAAAATTATTTAAAATATATTTAAACCACCTAAGCCTTATAAATGTCATTTTATACTTAAATGTGAGGTTTGTCCCTCTTCTACATTAATGGGCACGAATTACTTTTAACAATTGATAGCAATAAAACTCACCTCTTGGCCAATGGTTTGTGTTTCTTCAAAGCACAATAAGAAGACAGCCTTAATTACAGGGAAATAAATTAAAAGAGAGGAGAAAAAGACTTACTGAAGCTCCAAAAAAGAGCCAAAGGAGATCCAGTGAAGCAGGGGGGGAAAAACCCACAAGCAAAAAAACCAGCAAGAGATGGAAACATTATCTTGTGCCCTCAGTTGCTGTAAGGAGCAATTTGGGGGAGTAGAAGACATGGAAGATAAAGAGAAATCAATCACCAGCACAACCAGTAACTCATAGTGATTGCAGCCAGGCCAAGAACCAACTGGAGTTTCAGATGCTACAAGCAAATACAAATCCTGATCCAAACAAAAGAGCCACAGAGGTGCAGAAATTCCCAGATCAGGGATATGGGCACCAGAAAACATCCTTCCATAAAAGACAGGTAGAATCAGTTGGGTTCTCAGCAGAGGCAACCATGGATTGCTGCGTTCTTCACCTCAGAGTCTCAGTGGGATGCTGACCTGTGGCCTCCTGGTGAATTTATATCCCTTCTCACCTTCCTTTCTGTATTAATTCAGTTTATGTGGTCCTGGCATGAGTTTCTTAATGCAATGTGAAAAGGTCAGAAAGCAAAGGAGCTACAGGATGAAATTCAAGGCTATGTTCTATTCAAATGGTCACGTTTGATGATCTAAATGACCCTTATGTCATCAACTGTGTGAATCTCTCTTCAGCCCAAGAAATCAGTTCATTTTTTGATAGTAATTCACCAAAGAACTGTCAAGGGTTAATGACCTGGGACTCGTGTTAGCCAGAAAACACAAGGCCCCCCCTTTTAGCTTGTGCTTAGAGGGACTGAGGGGCTGCCAACAAAATAAAAAAAAAAGAAAAAAAAAGGCCTTGTGGTTATTCAGATCTTACAGAGTAAATCAGAGTAAAAGTTCTGGTTTAGATTCCAACTGGGCTTGTGGTGACAGTGACATCTCTCCCATCAGGGCCTGGAGCAAGCCTGGCTCCCTGCCTGGGCAGCACTACTTAAAATGGACAGGAGTCCCCTCTCCATGCACAGGAGCACAGATCTTCTTATGGGATTGATCCACTCAATCTCCTGCTGTCCCTAAATAGCAGCAGAGACTTTAAGTGGCTGCAGCAAGTTACATCAGAAAAACCAGAATCCAGCTCTGGTCAGAAAGGAGACCTGCTTTCTTGGGAAATGTCTCAAAAAGGATGGACACAGAGCCCACTGCAAAGCCTCCCAGGAAAACACAAACACAGCCCTTGGAGGCCTTCCAGGGATAACATCTGCATTGCTCAACAGAGCAAAGTACAGCCACCAGCTATGGCTTGTTCCCATCAGGAACCTTTCCCTGTAAGCAGAATTCCTGTTTATCACAGGCACCCATTTCTCCCACGTAATCAGCAATATCCCAATTTCCTACTAGGAAACAAATCAAAAAGGATGACAGAGCTGCTGAAAAAAGGCAGTCAGCGTTAACATCAATCCTCCAGTACCTCCCTTGTTGCTCCTTTTCCCAGTGTTGATTTAAAAGCTTAGAAAGGGACAGAGGGAGGCAGATTCCACTCACCACAGTGAAGGTAATCCAGGTACATAGCTTTGCTCAGGTCAATAATCCATCCCAGGTCAGGCCTTCCTCGAGCACTGACAGTGGAGATCAAAAGCCAAGCAGAGAATTCCTCTGGCTCCTGCTCCTCAGCCCTGGGAGCCAAGGGTGGGATGCTTCTGCTCAGCCCCTGCCTGCGCAGGGAGATGGGCCCCCACCTCCCCTCCTAAAGCTTTACATCTCTCCCCCTCAGGCAGCTCTCCCCACTACCAGGTGCTCCCATGCTCGCCACTTCTCCAGATAACAAAGCCAACAGGCTCCTCTTGCAAGGGGAGCTGCTTGGAATGGGATTAGGGTGAGCAGAAAGGAGCTTACAGCTGGGCACCATCTGCGGTGACGATGATTAACTAATGAGGTTTTAAAGATGTTTTTTTCCTCTTGTTCCTCTTGCAGGTTTGGTGATGGGGAGTTTTGCATCATGGTCTCTGCTGCTCACCCAGCCTGACTCAGTGCCTCCTCCTCTTCCTCTGTCCAGCCAGGAGCTGGGGCGCAGGGAAAAGCTGGCTCCTGGTGGCAAAGGTTTTCTTGCCTTCTCTGATCACAGAAGCCCAAGTTTTAAGTCTCCAGCCTCTAATATCTAATAATTAAATCAGACTGAGTGCAAAATCCTCTCCCAACCTGAAAAATCCCTCATGGATGGAAAAAAACCAATTCAGTATCCAGGACAAAGTTTTGTATATTTCATCAGGGACTCTTAAAGTGTATTATAAGTTATAAGGAATGATAAAAATCACAACCCCAGAGAGGGGAGGGTAAGTGTTATTCTTCCTTCATTGGTTGCATCCTTTCAGTGGAGAAGAGGCATCTTCCTATTCTGGTATTTTTCCCCACAGTAAATCCAAGTGCAGATCCCAAATGTCCTAATGCCGAGCTCAACATCCTCACCCTGGATGATGCCTCCTTGTCAAAACTATTGTGTTTTCTTAGGCTCCGTTCCCACTTGGGCACTGAACAGGCTCCCCAGGGAATGGTCACAGCCCCGAGGCTGCCAGAGCTCCCGGAGAGTTTGGACAACACTCTCAGGCTCAGGGTGGGATTGTTGGACATCCAGTGCAGGGCCAGGAGCTGGATCAATGATCCTTGTGGGTCCCTTCCAACTCAGGATATTCCGTGACTCCATGATTACCCTCAAGGATGACTTCATCTCTCCAGGGAATAAGTGAAATCTGAGATTTTAGCTCAGATTTCCATACCTCTGGAATGGAGAGTTGGAATTACATGGGATGGGTGCCTACTCTCATTGTGCCCAGTCATACACGAGGATAAGCACTTTCCAAAATCTTTCTGCATCCTAGAGTGAAAACTGACTGTAGCACAGAATAACTATCACAGAATCCCAGAACAGTTTGGGTTGGGAGGGACCTTAAAGCTCATCTCGTTCCACCCCCTGCTGTGGTCAGGGACACCTTCCACTATCCCAGGTTGCTCCAAGCCATGCAATAAGTGGTACTATTCCTTCCAGGAAGACACCTCTGGAATCCTTGCTTTAAAACGAGCTGAACCATTTTCCAGGCCCTGTTGACTGTGTCTCATCCAGGAGGAACAACATCATATGTAAAACATGCAGTAGAAGCATAAAGAGTTCAATGTTTGAGTTTATTCAGTGAATCCTATAATCCTAAATGAGGTGTGGCCAATAATAAGAAGCCCCAGAAATTCTTACCTACTTTCAGGTGCTTCTGTTTCTTCTACGTGAAGGGAAACAGGGAAAGCTCAGCCAGCTCTGAATTAGCCCTGCAAGTGACTCTCGCCCCACTGATGAAAGACCAGAGGCTGTTTGCAATTATTCAATGGTTGTAACCACAGAAAAATCTAAAATTCTGCATGATTGGTCCAAAATAACACCCCAAAAGACAAGACCACAACAACAGTGGTGTAAAAAGACTCTCCCTTGGTGTGTTGCACTCCCACCTCCTTCCTCACCCCATTCCCTCCGAGACTCAAAAAAAGGAACTGATTTCAGCCATGTGTGAGGATTCCACACGTTGCAGGCTGTAAACCCAGGCAGGTGTCATGTTAAATCTCCCGAGGGATTGGTGGCTGTTTATCATCAGAATAGGGGGAATCTCTCCAGCTTTACCCCATGCAATGGCTTTGTCACCTAAAGCTGCACATGATCAGCTTGACCTCACGCTGCCGTGGTTGACTGGGGTTTTTCCAAAAGGAGATTACACAGCATCGCTTGGAGTGGGGTTTCCAGCACTTTTCTCCTCCCAGACCATCTTAATAATTAATTGTTTATTATAATTAATTGTGTTTTGGCAGCCTCCCTGGCCTGTTTTACCTGTAAATCTCCATGTAACTTCCAGGCATTAATGAAAATAGACTCACCCACCAAGGTGGCTGAGGAGTTTTTATTAAGTGTTAAGGGAGAATGCAGGGGGGAAAAGGCATTTTGGAAAACGTGTTAGGCTTGGAAAAACTCCTGCTGGGAGCTCTGCTCAAATTCAAGGCTGAACCCCAGTAAAGTCTACAGGAGAGAGAAAGCACCAGGGTGGATAACAACCCAGATTCCAGCCTTTTTAATACATTAAAGCTGTAGGTCCCTGCTCCTCACCACAGTGGCTGTTCTGACCCTATTTCCTCCCCAGATAAAGAGTTCTGTAAGGTCTTGAGCTCAAAAACCCAGAGAACATGACACAGCAGCAGGTCATGCAACAAACCCAGGGGTCCCCTTTTCTAATCCCCTCCTCTACTAACAAACACCTCCTGCCCCTCGAGGAGAAATTTAGCAGAAGACAGGAAAAATTTGCTGAAACCAATCCCTTTGACTCCCATAAATCCCTCCTTATGTTTGGATATTATTAGCACCTGTTTCTAATCCATTATGGAAAGGTTTTACACTTAACAGTGAAATTACCAAGGCTCTTGGGTCACTCAGAAAAAACTGAGTGTGGTACAACTGGGTTTACTTTGGGCAAATCACTTACTCCCTGTTCCCAGAGGAATATGATCCAGCACCTCATTTCCAGGAGATGTTTAACCTCCTCCTGTGTTTTCCTCTCCTGAACAGGGCCTTGCTTTCTCTCTATGGAGTTATTTTCCATGTAGTGGAAGGATCTCAGTCCCAGCCTCTTTGAGGTGTTCATCAAGAGGTAACTGTGCTGCCCAGGAGAACAGAACGAGCCTAGATCTCCTTGTCTCAGTTATCAGTTTCTGCTCTCTACCAAAATAATTTCCGGAGTAAATGAAATTTTTATTGTGTGTATGGTGACACATCAGAATTGTACAATTTTAGGCAGACTGCACTCTAAGACTGCTTTGCTCAGATGATCCCAATGGTGAGTGACCAGCTTCCAGGAGGCCTAAAAGCCTGGGTGTTAGCAAGACTGTCCTGATCTCGTTGAAGATTTGCCTGTTTATTGCAGGGGGTTGGACTGGATGAACTTTAAAGGTCCCTTCCAACCCAAACCATCCCATGTTTCTGTTCTATAGGACTGCATGAGGGGAGTCAAGAAACTTCTGAAATGCAGCTGCAGACAGATTGCTCTTTGCCATTGAGACTGAAGTTATTTCTTTGCCAAATCTCTCCTCTTTCCTCACCAAACACACATCCTGTTTCAGCCTTGCAGGGTCGCTTGAGAAAGCTCTTCATTTGCTGCTGGATTTTACAAAAATAGAAACACCTGAAAACCAAAGAAGCCTGAAAACTGTGTTTTGTCCTGAAATGCAGCTGTATAAATGCATTAAACTATGTGTGTCAATGAAAGAAGGGTGATTGGGTACTGGAATAGGCTCCCCAGGAAACGGTCTGGGCTGCCAGAGCTCCAGGAGTGTTTGGACAAGGCTCTCAGGGATGCACAGGTGGGATTGTTGGGGTGTCCTGTGCAAGGCCAGGAGTTAGAGGCCAGAACCACTGGTCTCAAAACACCGATTGTGTGGAGGTTTGACTGGCAGTGACATTACCTTGCTTTTGTCCATCACAGATGTAAGAGACAGATGTGGGATGCTCAAGCATCTTCCAGACCTCACCTTCTGCCCGGGCTCCTCTTTAAAACCAACCCCAGGCTCGCCACAGTGGGAGCAGAACCCTCCATCAGCAACAGGTCTTCTGGGTGAGCCTAAAGGGGAGCTGGAGCTTTGCCAGGCTTGGCTGTGCTCATCTCAGCTGGAGCACAGCCCCTGCTGTCTCCTCAGAGCTCCATCTCTCAGTGCTGGGACACGAGCAGCAGATGCACACGGCGACATCCCTGCTCTGACCACGCTCTCAGTGTGGTGGGCTCTGAGATCAGGGTCTCACATTGCTGTTGGGAGCCAGCTGAGCTTTGCTGGGCTGAGGATAAATCTCTGGCCTTGCCACAGTTGCACCTGCAGTGGGTAATGCAGTTTCAGAAGTGCATTTTTCCACCCTCCAAGGTGCAGCAGATGCAAGGAATGCTGGGTGTGCTGCACAACACAAGCATAGGAGATGAGAGACCTTCTGTCCTAATCCCCTTGGACCCAAAATCGGTCTAAGAGAGAAGTAACTGCCTTATATGCTGAGGCATTAATGGATTAGCACTAAGAGCATTAGGGGCTTGATGCAATCTCCACAACCCGCCCACCATGTCACCGGCCTTTAAAGGGCTCCATCCTCACCTGGTCCTTGTGCCTTCCAGCAATCATTCCTCATCTTGTAGAGTCACGGAATGGTTTGGGTTGGAAGGGATCTTAAAGTTCACCTCGTTCCAAACCCCTGCCATGGGCAGGGACACCTTCCACTATCCCAGGTTGCTCCTCTCCAGCCTGTCCTTGGACACTTCCAGGGCCTCTCCACCCTCAGAGGGAACAATTCCTTCCCAGTAGCCCATCTAACCCTGCCCTCTGGCAGTTCGAAGCCATTCCCCCTTGTCCTGTCACTCTATGCTCTTGTAAAAATTCCCTCTCCATCTTTCCTGTAGGCTTCCTTCAGGTACTGGAAGGCCTCAGTTAGGTCATCCCTAATCTGCAGCTGCACTCAAATAAGCCACGTGCCAGCTTGGTATCTCCTCAGATGATACAATTTCCTTCCAGGAATCAGCTGCTTTGGGTGATTCCAATTTCCCAGCAGGAATCAGCTGTTTTGGGTGATTCCTGTAGCCACAACACAACAATTCCACCTTGAGGCCTTGCTTCCAGTCCAAAGCGAATTTCTGCAAAGCAGAGTTTTCATGGCTAGTTTTTTCCATGATTTCAGCTACATCAGCCTGCATTTATCTAACCAAGCTGTAGGTATTTACAGAGTAGATGGAGATCTTCCTTAGGGAAGATATTTGCTGGGAAAAACTCAGGCCATGCAGAGGAGGCGGAGGTGGGAGACATCATATGTGGAAATGTCTGTATTCTGAGGAATGATGCAACTTCTTAAATCTTAAACTGAAGATCTGGCCTGTCATGTCAGTGCATGGGGAAACCTCTCCCACTCATCCAGGAGCTGCTTGTTTGAAAACTTTACCTCCAAAATACAGTGATGGAAATGATGAGTAGGAAGTCTAAAACCCTGGTGCTCTCCTGGCTGTGCCACAGACTGGGAATGCTTTAGCAAATCCTCTAAAACTGGGACACGAACTCTTATTTCATCTCACCTGATCAGCAGCCATGGTTAACCAGAGGATGTAGGAGTAGAAGACACCTTTGGGGAATGCTGGAGCATGTCCTCTGTTATCTGGGATTGTCATACAAATGACCACATGATGCTAGGAAGGGAGACGTGGGTAATAATCTTAGAATTCAGATAAAACAACTACATATTGTTTGGTTTAGAGAGGGGATGACGACAACCAGGATTTGTCTGCTCCAGCATTTTCATACCTCAGTTTTTAGGATGCAATACTGATACAGGACAGGAAGGTGACATCTCTACCAATCAGTGCTTGGAGTAATTTTCTGGTCCTGAGGACAATTGTCAGGGCTGGCAACGTCCACAGTACTAAACTTCCTCCACAGCGAGGTGAATGCTTCCTGTCTGGGATCAGGGATGGACTTTGGTACCAGTTTGGGCCAGACCTGGGACTGTGGTCAGACAGCTTTTACAGACCAGTTAACCCAATGCCTGTCCCCGACCATTCTTCTCAGCATCATCACTTTGTTGGATTCAGAGAGTACAAAGAGTTGGAGACTAAAGGAAAGCCAGGAACATGATGGAGAGGGTGGAGAACCTTGAGGAAAAGGAAATCTGACTCTGGTCAGGCTCTCAAGTGCCAGAGGGGATGTGAATCAGGGCAGAAATGCTTCCCCAGGGAAATGACACTGTGTGCAAACTGGAGGTTCTGTCCCTACCCACCACCCAACTCTGGTCTTCTTGGAAAAGCTTTCAGGAGATGACATTTAGAGATTAATCACAACTTTGGGACTTGACACCTCAGGGAAAGTGGCCTGGTTTTCTCCTGGCTCTGCTGAAATGAGAAATGCCTTAAAACTCCCAAACACGACAATGTTACAGGATGTACTATGCGTCCTTTTGGGATTCAAAATCCACCCTCTCAGCTACTTCACTCTGCTCTTCCCAGGCACTCTCTCCTTTTTCTTTCCTCCCTTTCACTCTTCTTTCACCTTCAGGAATGAATTTAGTTCCTTTTTCCCCGGAAGTAGCCAATAGTGGGAGTCAATAATTTTCTAATGGCGCTCCAGATCTTTGCTCTGTCTTCCCAAAAGCCTCTAGCAGAGACTGAAGACCCCTCCCAAGCACAAAGGGTGCCACTGCAACCAGATTTGGGATCTTCAGTGCTGTCCTCTACAACAGCAGCAAGGAAGATGGAAAAGCTCCTCAAGGAAATGGAGGACTGACCTTGTGTCATTCAGCACGAGCTGTTTGCCCATTGTGTCTCCTGAGGTGAGGGGAAGTGGGGAGAGCAGAGGGGAAAGATGTCTCTAGAGGGGTTTCACATAAAGAGTGTGGGGTGTTTAGCTCAAAATCCAGGCCATAGCAGGTGGATTCCCATGGGAGCTGGGTTGAAACTAGGTGTTCTTGAAGCTTCTTTCCAACCCAGAATCACAGAATTAACTAGGCTGATAAACACCTTTGAGATCATCGAGTTCCACCTGTGGCCAAACACCACAGGTCAACCAGATCAGAGCGCTGAGTGCCACGTCCAGTCTTCTCTTAAAAACCTCCAGGGATGGGGACTCCACCACCTCCCTGGGCAGCCCATTCCAATGCCCAGTTGCCCTTTCCATGAAGAAATTCTTCCTAACGTCCAACCTAAACCTCCCATGGTGCAGTTTAAGACAGTGTCCTCTTGTCCTAACCCCAAACCATTCTACGTTGTTTCAGAGAGGAAGTGTAAATACAGGCAGAAAAGTCCATGGCAGGCTGAGAGTGGCCCCAGGCTGGGATAAGCCCAGGAGGGAAGGGTTTGTTGGAGCTGTGGTTGCTGGGGACACCAGGAGCAGTCATGCTCTGGGTGAAGTGTCTGGGAGCACAGCCAGGCAGAACGAGTCTGGTGGGGTTGCTGGTGTGCTCACACCACTGTGACTGGTATGAAATCCTGCCCTCACCCTGCCTCCCAGTGAGCTGTGAAGAGCTTCCCTGTGTTGTAATAGGGATGACAACATCCATCTGTGCCTTGCCAAGCGGGATCTGAGTGTGGCAGGGAAAACATCCCTGAGGTGCTGAGCTGGAGGGGTCCTGCCCATGGCCCCTGCACACCTCTGAGTACCTGCGGTTTGTGCAAGGGGCTCTGCTCGACACATACACGCTTACCAGACAGAGCTGTGTGAGGATTTGCTCCTGGGTAAAACTGGCTCTTTAGCTTCAGCAATGTGGCTTTGCAACCAGGTCTCGGGTTTTATCCAGACCCTTTCCTTGTCCCAGCCTTTTCAGAGTACCTTTACACCACGTCAGAAGTGAAAAGTTAAATAAAAACCCTGAGATTTCAGTCCCCTGTATGGCCGTAAAAAATATTGCTACTGATTTTACTTGTATCTTCTATTGCTTTGGGCTTATAAATGTTCTTGGGCATCAGGTCTGGATACAGATTCTCCATCACAGTAGCATTGATCTGATCAGATTAAATTTGAAGGAGCTACTGTGGCTTTACACGATTAAAATAAATCCAGAATTCAACCCCTCACTTGATGCTGATTATTACATTCATGTTGGGCAGCACAGTCTGGCCAGGGGAGAGAAATTGGCTCTGCTGGGTGGAGTTTGCAGAAGCCTGGCTATGCCATTGCTGCAAATCCCAGTGCAGATGGATTCTTCCCAGAGAACAAGGGTTGCCTTTGTGCTCTTCCTCTTCCAAACCGCCTGCCTCCATCTGCTGAGCCTCCACCCCTGGTGCTGTAGGAATTGTCACCACCTTGCCCAGCTCTGACTCTCCACTGAAGTGGTCCCACCTCTTTAATGAGAGGTGGGATGATTTTTAATGGAGCATACTGTCCTCACTCCCCGTAGTGGAGTCCCCTGAGGATCATCAGGAGTGCACTGGTAATTTTAAGGAATGAATTAGCCCTGAAGTGTGTCTGTGCCTGTGCATGGATAACCTGAATGCTGACTTGAGTCTCTGGGAACTTTGGCTGCCTCCAAACCCAGTGTCAAATCCCTGGCAGGGTTTCAGCATGACCTTGCACCACTCACAGGAGCAAATCCCAGGTGTGGATTAGGAATCAGCACAGGTCCACCCTGTTTTGAAGGCTGAGCTTGACAGGATGGACATGTCCAAACCATATCAGGTGGATGAAGTCCCAGAGAATGGAAAGGTACTGTTTGATTTATAGATATTGCAATAAAGGTCTTTTATGTTGCCTCTGTTGGTTGTGGCTTTGTTGAATAAGAATATCTTAGGCACAGGCAGGTAAGAGTATCCTAAGGGCTTCCCCCTGCAAGAGCCTCAGTTTCCTTGTGTTAATGGCTTCAGACTGAACCCACTCAGTCCTTCAGTGCTTTGAAGTATCTGCATTGTTAGGGCCATTTAAAACCATCATCAGTTGAATTCTTTCTCTCCTGCACTCACTGCCAAGAAATAATTCCGAGTTAACACTTCCCTTGTTTGCCTATGAGATAACAGAGCAGCTTCACAGCATGGGGTGTGCCCCCTGTGCCCCAGCACAGCTCTCTGTGGTGATGGGGACATCACCCTTGACTGTGGAGCCTGGTGGGAGCTTCCTTAGAGCTTCCCTCACCTCCAGAGTTGGGCAGGACAACTGCAGCTGGAGGCTTGTCCAGGCTCCCCACAGAATCACGGAGCAGCGAGGATCAGAAGGAACCTCAGGAGGTCTCTGATCCAAAACCCAATTCAAAGTTAGATGTAAATTCAAAGTTCTATTGCTTGGGGTCATACTCAGCAATATTTTATCTCCAAGGATGGAGACCCCCTCAGCATCTCTGGGTCATGCCTCCCATTTTTTATTCTCTTCATGATGGATTTCCTCCACCTTCAATCCCTTAATGTCTAACTGGGATATCTGCTCTTGCTATTAAAGTCAATTGTCTCTTTTCCTTTCACTCTGAACATCCAAGAAAAATCTGTCTTTACATTCTCTATACCTTCCCACCAGATAGTTGAAGGCAGCAGTGAGATCCCTCCTTGACATCCCTGGTTATGGCTGAACAAACCCAGATCCCTCAACCTCTGCTTCCAAATCCTGCTCTTTATCTCCCTAAACACATCAGTATAAATATATACATAGATACATAGATATATATATATATACACATATATGTACCCTGACCTTCTGTCTGACTCTCCCCAGTTTGTCAATCCCCTCCTTGTGGACAAGCCCAAAACTGGGAAGTCTCACACCAGGCACGGTATCCTGGATGTGTCCTACATGTACCAAAGTCTCCCATAGAAAGGAGAAAAGTCCTCTATGACGTTCTGATGTTGTTCTGTTACACCCTATTGCACTCCAGAAGGTGTAAAAAGGATTCTCCTCCTCTGGGACTCTTTCACATCCATCCTCTTGGCATTTTGAATTTTTTTCTCATTTGAATTGATGCAGGTAAGGCAGAAATCAGATCCAAGCTAAGAGAAAGGTGAGGATGATCCCTTTTCCCTTTGTGCCTCCATGGAGAATGAAAAGGCAGCAAGTGATGAGAGGAGCCAGTGAAGCTCCATCAATCAATTCAAAAGATCTCCACAAAACAGTTGGGTGAGAAAACATCTCCTGTACTGAGTGGAGAGAAAAGAGGGAATGGTGCTACAGCACCATAGAATTCTGCACAATATCCAGTTTTCTTCCCACCTCCCCCACCTTTGGGAGGTGGTCCATGTCCATGGCATGGCTAAAGAGAGATAACAGAGGGTTGTGCTGATGCTGGATTAAACCTTTGCCCACTGGGGCTTTTAGGGCACCTCTGAAATAAAATTAAGATGCCACTAATTTATAACTCGACACAGAGTTGGTTCCTGCCCCTAAAAAGTGCTGGGACCCTCTAAGCCCTAAGGATCATGCTGGAGGTGCAGAGCAGAGCTGAAGGGAATGCAGCAGCCTCTCCTGGATCAGACCCTGCTCAGGGAAGCCATATGAGATATTTTGATGCTTACAAAGCTGTTTAATCATAAGATAACACAGGCAGCCTGTTCACACAAATTAGGGTGGGTCCTGTTTGCATAATGTTGATTCCAGAGACAAATTAATCTCACAGACAACTTGTTGCTGCTGCAGATTTTATCCATTCAGCACATTCGATAGGGGATCAGCTCTCAGGCTGAGGAAATTGTCACAGGGTAAATTTTGAGAGGGAGGAAAGAGGAAAAGGGAAAACCAGCTGGAATTCACTGTGGTAATTGCTCCTGGATTGCTGGGTTTAGGTGGAATTTATCCCAGGCTTTATAACTTGAAGGGGATCTTTGCTTCTTGCTCATGTTCCTAATCAGAGGATGCTTAACAATAATTAATCCCTTATTTATTTTGCAAATAATACAAATTCAGTCATGGATCAAACATCCCACACCCGACCCTCCTCTATGTGCTTTTTGCCTCACTGATCTCCCAATCCTTACAGAAAAGTGTCCATTCAGTACTTTCCCAGCACTTCACAGGATCAGGGCACCAATTTTCAAGCATTCCCTTTGAAATAAAAATCTATTCAGGACATCCACTGCTCCTTCACAAATTAATTAAATTTTAATTAAACGTCACTAAGAAATTACATCTCCCGTTGCAGCCAGCTGGGTCAGGAAGGGCCATGGGGCATTCTGACAGAGCTGCAGCTTTTCTCAGCTTTCCAAGGGGAGGGATCTGTGCTGATTCATTCATAATCAGCGCACTGAATAATGCATGAGATGCTAACGACAGTCCGAAGTCCTGCAGAGGAGCCAGGATGTACTTCCATGACTCCTTTCTTTTTGAGACGAGGTGGGGAGATGGCAATTAAAAAAAAAATCATTTCAGTTTAATAAACCAGGATGGAAAGCACAGCCTTGAGGACTTTGTGAGTTCCTGATTAATTTCTGGATGTGCAATTTTTTGGGGGAATATTTCAGAAACTGCCTTCTGGGCTCTCGCTCTGGTACTGCACTTCCTCTCCTGTAGGAAAAGTATTAATACCTGAAAATAAATCCTGAGGCAGCTCTTGCTCTCACATATTCCCCACAAGCACAGGGACCAGTGAAGGGGGCAATGGGGGACGTGGGGTCCTGGGAGTGAGAAAGGGTCTGGAGGGGTGAGGAGCGTTGAAAATTAGGAGTTGGAGGGCTCATTTTCTCAGATATTCCCTCTGCAAGCCTAGAAATTGTCCCTGGTTAGAAGGGTTTTTAACAGAAATCCTGAGGTTAATAGCTGTAACCACAGTGCATGGCTTTGATTGCATGGGAATTCTAAGCCACCCTAAATTATTTCATACTTAGAGAGCACAAAGGCTCTTCCTGCTTTGCTCCACTGAGGGAAATCTCCAGTGGGAGGCTGGAGGAGCAAAGTCAGCTGGAGCACAAGAATCCCCAAGCTTCCAGCAGCCAACGTTTAGATGAAATTGAATGAAAAAGCAAATGACCGAGTGGTAGAAATAGAACATTTCTGGTTCATTCCCTGATCTGGATTGTCTTTCTGCAAAGAAAAGGCGGGATGATCAGTCTCTGGGATGAAGCTCATTAAACTGTGTCCAGCTCCGGGATCCTCAGCACAGGAAAGATGTGGACCTGTTGGAGTGAATGCAGAGGAGGCCACAGAGATGTTCCAAGGGCTGGAGCCCCTCTGCTCTGGAGCCAGGCTGGGAGAGCTGGGGGTGTTCACCTGGAGAAGAGAAGGATCCAGGGAGACCTCAGAGCCCCTTCCAGCGCCTAAAGGGGCTCCAGGAGAGCTGGAGAGGGACTTGGGACAAGGCATGGAGGGACAGGACACAGGGAATGGCTTCCCAGTGCCAGAGGGCAGGGATGGATGGGATATTGGGAAGGCAGGAGGTTGAGATTGGATATTAGGAAAAGTGTGTTCCCTGAGAGGGTTGTCAAGCCCTGGCACAGGCTGCCAGGCTCTTCATGTATTGTTGGGATTCACTTAACTGCAGGAAACACCCTGGAGCTGGGCAAATCCAAACTCTTGCTTCCCTTGACACCTTCTGGAGAATGAAACTGAAGAACAGAGTAAGAATGAAGGTTGCCTTATTTTAACATAGCTGTAAAAATGCCCTGACCATGTCTGGAGGTTCTCAGCCCTCCTCTTGGACTAGAGGCAAATTAGCTGAGTTCTGGATTTTTTGGTTATTCTTCTTCCAGCAAACCGGGAAGTCCCAAGGCACCAGTGCTGGAGCACTGTTGTCCCCTCTGAAAGAGAGCAAAAGCATTGGAATGTTGTTTTTTTGTTTACAATCCAGCACCCATCCAGGGGATTCCTGGGCAGATTTTGGGAGTTTGCACTGCCTAGAGCGATTCCCAGTGGGCAACGTAGGTATACTATCCAAAAATCTTTAATATTGTGATTATTTAGGCAGGGAATAGTAATAGTAAAATCATAGAATCATAAAAGGGTTTGGGTTGAAAGAAACCATGAAGACCATGGGCAGGGACACCTTCCCCTAGAATATTTAGACAGCTAATAGAGCTAAAATTCTGAGTTCCTTAATTTAGAGGGGATGAAGAGCACCCTACATTTTATTCTGTGCTCACAGAATCCATAGAATCCTTAAGGCTGGAAAAGACCTCTATGATCGTGATCCTCAGACAGATGCTGGGGTTTATCCTGCCATTTTCACGACAAGGAAATCCACCAATGCTGTGCACAAATCAGAAGCAGGGGGTGGATCTCTGGCCTTCAGTTCCCCAGAAATAATACTGCTCCTTGTCTGCTGGGAGATGCGTTCAAAGCTGCAGGATTTGGGGACTTCAACCCTGCAAGTTTTTTCCTGTATAATTGCACAAAGCATGTGCAGTTTTCACTCATGAACTCCACTTTTACTCATGGACCTATAATTGCAAAAGGTTGGAGAGTGGTAGCCAGGCACTTTGCACAACAATAACCTGTTCCTCTTCATCCCACAGGATCCCTGAAAGATTTTTCATGCCTAGGCAGGATGAGGCGTACCCAGTCAATTGCTGGTCTCACCCCCTAACCCCATTCCTGGGACATGACTCATTTTTGGACATCCAGCCTGAAGCAAGTCCAGGAATGAGCCTCCAAGTGAAATCAGTGGGCTTCAGGCTCCTCCATCCTCCTGTAATTAAGCTGTCTCAGATATTCCCCACCAAAAAGGCATTGAGGGAATGCTGGGCTTAATCACCACATCAGTTTATCCACACTTCCCCAGTGGGCTGGGCTGGGCTTTTGCCAGGTTTTGCCATGCATCTTCCTTCCCAGACAAATGTTTCCATGCTAACAGCCTCATCTCCCAAGGCTCAGCCTATTCCTGCAGACCTCTCCCCCTAAAGACACTGAGCTCTCTCCAGCTCGTTCGTGTCACCTTGGAGGAAAGCAACAACAGCGTGTGTTCACTTTAGGATCTTGTAGGGAATAATGGATGTTCCCAGGTCCCTTAAGAGAGGAATTATCATCCCAGTACTGCTGACAGGTTAGACAGAGCTCACTGGGGTTAAGGGACCTGGCAAAGGGGGTGGAATGATTCAGTGGCAGAAGCAAAATCATGTAGATGCAGAGCTCTGGTTCCATTCCTAATTATTCTCTTCCATTAACATAATGCAGACCGCAGAGTTAGGAAACATATCCCTGTTTCCCTTCAGCCTCCAAACATATTTTTTAGGAATATTCCTGAATTCTATAAATGTCTTTATCCAATTTGACTGAAGGGACAGGCAAAATCAGCAAGAAACAACTGGACAATCCCAATTGTTCTCCCAGTTTAGGTTCTTATCATTCTCTCCTCAACAAAAACAAAATGTGCCTTTCTGAAAAAAACTTTCTCTTTTTTTAGAGGGAAAATTGTCTTCTCTACTTTGATTTTACCTTTGTTTAATTGAGAAAAATAATCTATCAATTTTATTGAAAAATCTGTTATTTTTACTCACAGTTATTCACCTGAATATAGCTAATATTGAAAAAGAAAGGATTCAATTTACAGAATCACAGAATCACTGGGTTGAAAGGGATCTTCAAAGATCACCTACTCTGACCTAAATAGGTCTTCAAACTGGTAGAATCTAGTGATGAGGAAGAAGCTTAACCTGACCAAGAAACTGTTATGTACAGCTACTGGAAAGGAGTAAGTACAGAACATGAAAAAAAACCTGAAAGAATTTTCTAGTTTCTATGGATGTTTTGGGGGAGTTTGGATATTGTTGTGAAAAACATTAAAAAAATATACATCTTGTCATATAAGAAATCAAACAATCTCACTCTGACTGGTCACTCATCACTTTTATTTTTCTTTTCAACGAGAAAGACTTGAAAAGTTGCATAAAATGCACTTTCATTTTACGTGTGCTTAAGGGAAACAAAGCTAAACTCCGAGTTTTCTTTAAGTTACTGGATATTTTTTCCTTAGAAGGATGTTTTCTGCAAGGAAATCATCAATGGAAAATGTTTGACCAGCTGTACCCTTATCTGCAGATCTGGAAGCACAGGCAATACATGGAAATCCCCACCTCACTCGAAGTTTCAAGGGGGTGACTGGTTTTTGTGCTCGTGCCTCTTTCGATGTGAATAAGTGCTCCAGTATTCGCTTTGTTTGCTATCCATCCACTCCAGTCCAAGCAAAAACACAGGGAAATATCACCTTGTGCAGGAACCCGGTGCAGGGACCTGTGGAGTCCGTGCTGGGTTGGTTTTGTGCAGTCCTCCGAACAAGGCCTTGGTTTTGGCTCCTTCTGGAGTCTTCAGGGAATTTGAATCTGACTTGCAGCTTGCAGGAAATAACAGAGACAACCTGGATATGTCTCGATATGGACTGGACGTCGCTCATTTGCACTCCTGGCTTGGGTTTGAGTCTGCTGGAGTGAGACCAAATGATCCCAGCCATGGGTCAGGAGCCAGCGCAGCCCAAGGACCGTTCCTGGTGGTTGTTCAGATGCAGCTGCCTTGCTCTGGAGAGAGTGAGCTTGACTGTAAGGACTGGACCAGGCCAAATGGTCATCAAGGCAGAGGATGGGCACAGGTTCATGTGAGAAGCTGTGGCTGCTCCATCCCTGGAAGCGTCCAAGGCCGGGTTGGATGGGGCTTGGAGCAACCTGGTGCAGTGGAAGGTGTCCCTGCCCATGGCAGGGTGTTGGAATGGGGTGATCCCTAAGGTCCCTTCCAACCCTAACCCCTCTGATTCTAAGACTTGTCATTGATGGATCTAGTTTTGTTTGCCATCCATTCCAAGTTTGGAATTCCTTTGTCCCTCTGGTTTTTTGCTGAGTTCTGATTGTGGAAACCGATCTGAGGACAACTTCTAATTCCTGACCTCTCTATCTCCTGTCCATTCCTACAAAGGGACTGTAGTGCAAAATCTCCCTGGTCTTCCAGGGGAACAGCAGAGAGAATTAAAATTGTTCAGCCTGGAGAAGAGGAGGCTCTGGAGAATCTTCTTCCAGGAGAGCAGCACTCAGCAGGAGTGGCAGGAGCAGAAAATCTGTTCAGTTTGGCTCTTCTTCCTACAGTCTGGACTGCATTTCCACCTCTGGCTTTATTTCATACCCCAGCCATGAAGTGTTGGTACCACTTTGGGAAAAAAAAGACACCCCAAAAGCCCAGACACACACACACACACATACACACACACACAGAGACCTGCTTGGGCTTGCATGGCAGGTTCTCTGCCCGGGAGCAAATCACTTGGGAAATTTAATTAAAGTTTAATGAGGCACTTTGATTGCTGGGCTGTATGCCTGCTGGAATTAATGTACAATGAAGGGGCGTCTCGTCACGCTGCTGGCAAGAGCTGGCAATAGCTGGCAAGTTCACGTAGAGCAGAGCATGTCATCCTAAATCACCTTTTGAACCCGGGAAGGCAGCAGGGAAGAGCAACCAGGAAGCTCTGATGGATCATGTAGTGCAGCAGGTCCTTTACATGGGAGTCCCATACCTTGGAGAAATTCCCTCAGAGTGGCTTTTGGGACTTTTCAGGAGGCTGGGGGATGGAAGGCAGGCAGGGTGGGGTGGGGGATATGAGTTGAGGGTTTCCTTCTCTTCTTTCCCTGGAGCAGGCAGGAGCCTGGCTTAGAGGGAGCTCTGTCATGGGAGATCCTGGGAGGGCTGGGACCTCCATGGATCCTCTATGGGACCATGGTGCAGAGATACCCAACCCGTTCATTGCTAGTGGAGATGTGGGTTCTGTTCCAAGTGAAGGGCCTCCAGACCACCAGGGAAAGGCCTTTTGGAATGCCATGCTGGTTTGGAGAGGGATAGTCAACCTCAGGAGTGTCCCACCTCCTTCTGCCTCAAAGGCCTCCATCTCGGAAACGATCTGTCACAGATCCCATATGGGATGTCTAGAGGTCCCTTAGAACCTCAGCATTTCTGTGAGAATCACAGAATCATGGAATATCCTGATTTGGAAGGGACACAAAAGGATCATGAGTCCTGCACAGACACCCCAACAATCCCACCCTGTGCATCCCTGAGAGCGTTGTCCAAATGCTCCTGGAGCTCTGGCAGCCCTGGGGCTGTGCCCATTCCCTGGGGAGCTGCTCCAGTGCCCCAGCACCCTCTGGGGGAAGAACCTTATCCCAATATCCACCCTAAAAGGACACATGGGACATGCACTCTGCCGAGAGTTCCACCAGACTGTGCTGAGAGCTGTGGAATAGGAGACCAAGGGATGCCGCTTTCTCCAAGCCATATGTCCCATGTCCTCTGTGTGCACACACACACACACACACACACGTATAAAATCATAAAATCATGGAATCTGAGATTGGTTTGGGTTGGAAGAGACCTTAAAACTCATCTCATTGCACCCCCTGCCATGGGCAGGGACACCTTCCACTAAATCAGGTTTTTTCCTTCTATTTAATCTAAATCTACCCTCTTTTAGTTTAAAACAATTACACTTTATCTTATCATGGCAGGCCTTGCTAAAAAGTTTGAACCCATTTTTCTTATCTATATATAAGGATCCCTTATACATACATATATGTGTATGTCATATTTCCTGTATGTGTATATTTATATTTATATTTATATTTTATTTTTATTCTTTATTTTTATTTTTATTTTTATTTTTATTTTTATTTTTATATGTATATTTGGTATCTCCAGTAAATGAGAGGGATAGAGTTGGGAGTACCCATCTCATATATATATATATATATAAAATAAATGTGTATGTGTGTATATTTTTTATCTCCAGTAAATATGAGGGGGAGAGTTGGGAACATATCTGAGTGGTGACAATCACAACCATGTGATGCTCAAGACAACAAGTTTGCCCTCAAAGGAGGAAATCCAACAGCTGGTCCCAGGTCAGGGGTGCTGAGGAGCCTCTTTTAAACCTCAGGTTTTTGGCATCCTCCCTGAATTTTGGCTGAGGCCCAAACGGGCAGCGTGGAGACTCTTCCCTCACCAGGGAAGCAAATCCAGCCTTTCCCACTCCAACTTCATGAAAAAAGCCCACAAGCCGTGTTTTGTTTATCAAAACAAATAACACGGGGTGGTGGTGGTGGACAAGGATTTTTGGTGCCCCAGCTGGTCAGGGGTCGGTGGGGCTTGGCATCCCTTGATACCTGATCCCGCTCCCTGGGATGCCGGGAGGGAGCAGCAGGATCGTGACTCAGCCCCGCATGAGCCGGTTTCCTTCCTGCACCGCCAAGCCTGGGCTTCTGATGTTTTGTTTGCCGTGGAGCTCTGGGGGCCAAGTGGGAGCTCCTGGAAATCAAAGGGAAAGAACAACATCTTGGGCTGGCCGAGGCCGGGTGCGGTGTCCTGGCTGGATGGGACACGGGGGAATTCCGGGTGCTGAGGGAAGAGGGCTGGGAGACACTGGAGGAGGGCACAGGTCAGGGCTCCAGCACAAAGCTTCTTATCCCAAAAATTCTCCCTGAATGCAGCAGCGCTCCCTGGATGCTCTTCAGCTGTCAGAGGGAACCCTCATGAGCTCCTTGAGCTTGGCAGAGGAGGAAGAACAGGGCTTTTCCCTCTCTCATTTCTTCTCAGGTCGTCCTCCAGTCCTCCCTCTGGGTGAGGAATGGGACCTCCAGCAGCCTCTTTTGGATTGAAATGGGAGTGAGAGGCAGCTCAGCTCTCGTTAACCACCCTGGACAGGAGATCGCCAGATTTTGTCTGTTTTCAGATTTCTTCTTATTGATGCTGAAGACAAAACTCTCCATCAAAAGCTGTTCAATGTCTGGACACATCCAAACCAGGTGACCACATCCAAACCTTCTCCAGGAATGTCCTCACTGCCCCTGTCCTGGGGCAGGGGCAGGACTTGTGGCCTGGGCACAGCTGTGCTGGGATCTGGGGTAATTTCAGTGGGAATGGCAACGCTTGAGGGCTGGGGGTCTTCTCTGTCCTAATTTCTTCACCAGTCTAAGTCTAGTGCAGGTCTCTCCATGTTCCTTCCATCATCCAGAGGTGGCCCTGGACATGTACCAGCCCTCAGGCAGTGCACAGGTTCTGGCTTGAGCCTTGGGGATGTTCCCAGAAGAGTGTTAGGAGAGCACAGCTACATTCCAAAAGGAGACTGGCCAGCACTGGATTCTACTTATTTGTTGCAAAAAATATGGAGAAAATCCCTATTTTCCTCATTCCCTCCATACCCACTGCACAACCTCCCCCTCCTCCTCAGCCAGCCGGGCCACCAGACCCAACTCTGCCACCATCCTCCCTCTGCCAGCACCTGATTCCCTGGATGACAGAGGTGGGCAGGATAACCCTGGATCTCCAGCTGTGGGGGCTGCTGTGGTTGGCCTTGGCTCTGGCCTTGAAGGGGCTCATCTGAAGGATGAGGAGAAATGCTAACCCGGGGCTGGATCTGCTCCAGGTGGGCACCAGAGGTGACTGCTGGGTTTGGCCCTGGATTGATGCTGAGCCTGATCCCACAGTGCTGAGCCTGCACTATCCACCAGCAGGCTCTTCTCCCCAGATCCATCCTGCCTTTGCCTTGGCACATTCCCATGCAGCCCCAGCAGGCAGGGAGAGACCCCAGCCTGCCCACAGCCCTCCTCGTCCCCCATCACCCTCCTCGCCCCTGTTTTCCTATTCCCAGCATTTACCCTCCCGCACGTAGCCCTGGGGGAGCCAGAGGATTGTACACAGAGGGAGAAGTTATTTTTCCTTGCCATAAACATCCAAGCCTTTCCTCGGCCCCTTCTCTTGAAACGTGGAGGTAGGACCTGGACTCATAACATCCGGCAGGAGGGGTTGGCCTTATCTGCCAGGAAACACTCAGCTCCGGATACATCCTCCCCTGCTCCCGGCACCCCAAGCAGCTCCCACTGGCAGTGCCGGGCAGGAAACCACTCAGCAGCTTGTCTCATTCCCTCTTCTGGAGAGACGGGAGGGAGGGCCTGATCCTGCCCTCCCTGCTGTGGGGTGTAGCAGGGTTGGGACTCAGGGTGGGGTGGGGGGGAAAAAAGGGATGGAGGGGGAAGGTGAGCAAAAAGGGGGCAAAAGGAGGTTTAGGATTTGGGGGAGTTGGCCATGCTGAGGGTCTCTCTAGGCTCTGTTACTGATTTGCAGGGTGAGCTCAGTCCAGTCACCTCACTCCTGTCTCTGCCTCTACTTCCCTCACCTGGTTCTGCTTTGAAAAATCAGGGAAAAGTGCTGTCTCCCTGCTGATTTTGTAGCAGGATCCAGATCCCTCGCACGGAGCAGGGACCCCTCCTGCCAAAGGCAGCACAAGCACTTGGTCCTGTTCAAACTCTCGGGAAGAGACAGATCATGTCTCAGAGCTGGTCAGAAAACGGGCGTGAGGGAAGGAAGAATTATCTGTTTTACAGACAGGGAAACTGAGGCATGGAACATCCGCGTGGCTGTTTGTCACCAGCACCCATCCCTGCCCAGTGGCACTGGGACAAGCAGAGTGAGGACAGAGAGAACTCACCACCTGCTTAAGGGATGCAAAGGAAATTGCCCAGGGCATGACACACACGGCAGCTCCCGGCCAGCCCAAATCCCAGCTATCCGGGAAGGTGACCTCATCCCTGCTCCCGATGCCCGGCAGCGTGACCTGCACAGCCATGGGGGCCAAGGACTGGCCAGGGCCACCGGACACTGGGGGCAGAGGGCTCACACCCTGGTCACCTCCTGGCAAGGAGATACCCCTGTCCTGGCCCAAGCTGGCACCCCCAAGCAGGAGCCCAAATGTGGTGTGAGGCCGTTTTATCCCTTCCTGCAGCCCTGATTTGATTTTCCTGCTGGTTCCCAGGCTGGGGACAGCAGGCCACAAGCCACAGCCACAAGACTCCTCAGCCTGCACGGAGACAGCCATGGGCTCCTGGATTTGGGATGGGGAGGGAGGAGAAACGTGCCCAGGACTGATGCAGAACGAGTCCTGCTTGGGGTGGAGACGCCCCCAACATCCATAACCACCGTGGCCAGCATTCTTCCACATGGATGTCCACCTTCCAAGCAAAACCACTCCTTCCCACCTCTGCCAGTCTTATTTTCCACCTGCTCCCTGCAGCAATGCCCTGCATCCCAAAAAAATTGCTGTGAGGCGGGGGTTGACCCATAGCATCTCATTTTCCATCCCACCAGAGAAGGGGCGGATGGTTTTGCTCCTGAATCTCATCTCGGCTGCAGTGTCCTGGAGGTGGAAGCCGGCTGCTCCCGGCACTGGGCGTGTGCCCGGATCCGGCCGTGGCTCCCAGGGAGCCGCACCTCGCCTTGGCTGAGGCTCCCAACGCCCTCGGGGGGCCCTGGCTCCCGGTTGGGGCCTGTAGCTGTTCCTGGCGTGCAGAGAGCACAGGGACAAGCTCCCACCTCTCCCCACGTGGCTCCGGGTTGAGCAAGTGGGGACAGGCTTGGCTGGCGGGGCTCTCCATTTATCCCAGCCCGACGGGCTCCTTGGGGATGGGGTGCATGGAGAAACCCCTTTTCCTGGGGAAATCAGACTCTGGGAGGTGCTGGGAGCTCTTGGAGGGGGGTTTGCTTCCACTAACCCTGCACGGGATGAAAGCAAGGAGGGAAAAGGCTCATGGGGTGGTGCAGTTGATCCCGTTGCTGCTTGGGGCATGGGAATAAGGAGAAGGACCAGTATGAGCAGCCAGTGTCCTGGAGAAAGGGTCCTATAGGGTAAGAATGTGACAGCCCAAACCAGGCTGATGGCAATACCCAGAGCTGATTTTTGGGGGGGGTGGGACCACTGAGCCTCCTCCCCAAGGCAGTTTCACTGTTCTCAGCTGCCTCTCGGGCCTGGGCCACCCCAGGGATTGCAGGGAGAGATGGAGAAAGGAAAAGCAGGACTTTTCCAGCCCCACTCCTGCTCCTGGCATGGTCCCATATGAGTCAATGATGCTGGGCAGAGAGGCCAAACAGGATCCTGGCACCTCCCTCCCTCCAGCTCCAAAATCCTCTTGGAAGAGTCACATTTGGGCTGAGCCACCCCCGTCAGGGAGCCACTACAGTACCTGGGGCTGGCAGGACACCCAAAGGTGTCCGTTCCTTTCCCCCTACAAACGAAAGGCCAAGGGTGAGTTTGGATGCCTGAGAGATGGAAGAAGGAAGAGGCAGGATGGGAGAGCTGAATCCAGGGGATAAAAGTGGGGCATGAAGGAGAACAGGACAGGGGCTTGTTGATGCCTCCCCAAATACTCACACAGCCTCCACCTTCTGGGACCATGGGCTCCGTGGATCAGAGACATCACTTATGGGAGACAGGGCATCCGGAGGGACAGGATTGGGTTGGATTGGATTGGGTTGGGTGACCTCTGGAGACCCCTCCCAGCCACCACACAGAGGTGGCATCACAAAGGGCACTAGGAAAAGTGCTCCTCCACTTTTTGAGGCCAAGCAGGAAGGGCCCAGCCTGGGAGGACACTGCTTTGGGCAGCGTTTACCCTGCCTTGGATCTCCAGAGCTCCCTTCCAGCCCTAACAACTCTGGGATTCTCTGTGCACGGCTTAACCTCAAGGACAGCAGGGACACAGCCTGATTTAATGTCTGGCAAGAGAAAGCTGTGATGTTTTTCCACGGACAACAACATGGATTAAGCTTTTCTCTTTGCTGGCCAGGCCTGAAGACCATCACAACATCACTTTCACGTGGCTCCCCAAATTTGGCCCCCACACATTTCTGAGGCCTCATTGCCTTGATCTGCACCTGAAACAAGGACCCTTTTTAAGGTCCTCACTCCGTGGAGCACCTTTAAAGGTGAATCAGCCCAAACTGGGAAAGAAAAGGGAGCCTTAAATGTGACTAAAACCCATGCTCCAGGCACTGGCACTCGCTCCATAAATTGGCAACATCATCTACGCTCACCAAGACAGCACAGGCAAAGCTCTTGACTTCACTGTGATATGGAAACAGGATTAAAAAGATCGTATCTGAGAGATGGCAAAAGCAGAATCAAGGCCAGCAGTGACCTGAACCCCGAGACACTCTATGGAAAGTGAGGGTAGGCACTCGTCATGCCCCGAGTTGGTTTGTTAGAAAGCAATCCACAATTTGCAAAGATAACCACAGATCTTTGTTTTATTTATAAAAAAATGGAAGTAGAAAAATTTGGCTGAAAATACCAACAACGACAACAACAACAAAAATATAAAAAAATAGCACTTGAACGGGAAATGTTTCTGTTTTGAAAACTGTTGTCAATAGCGACAGCAATTTAAATCATCGAATGATCATTGTATAAAAACGTATTTATTTAAATTAAATATTTTATGCAAACTCGTATCTACACTCATTCAAAATGCATAGAGCCACACAAAAGAGATTGAATGTCTAGCTTAAAAATCAGTGAACTTTTGGGTTGTTTTTTTTTTTTAAGTATTCTTTGCAATTATTATTAATACATTTTGGGGACTAAAACCAGGAAATCATAACCACGTTACTAACTAATCATTACCAAGTGCCATACAGTAAACACTAAGATTAATCATGTCATATAACTGATTTAAAATAAAGCTTCATCTTTATGGAAAGGAAGAGAACTCGAGCAATACAAAATCCGAGGGGGGCGGGGGAATAATGGAAGGAATAAATCAATGTACAGCTTTATTACAAGCAATAAAACGCCAGAGTTAGGAGAGGCATTGGGCACTGTGGCTCCAAACACAGAGCCTTCCCCTTCAAAGGATGTTTGATAAAAAAAGTGTCTGCTACATCATCACCTCTTGGCCAAAATGTTCATCCCAGGACCTGCTCCCAGGGGTGGATGCCGGCCGGATCCTGCCTTTCCCAGCCCTGATCTTGCCCCTCTCCAGAACAGGTTCAGCACCCTCGGGGCTGGCTGTCCCTCTCCTGGCTGGTGTCCCATCCCCTCCGGGGTTTCTTGAGGGATGAAGCCCCCAGTCCATGCTCCAGGGCAGGAGATGGGATGGGGGGGGAGGGGGGGGGTTAATCCCCATTGGAGCAGTCGGGCAGGTCAGGGTGGCTGCAGCAACGCCGCCACCAGAACCCAAAACCAGCTCACAGACCTTCAACAAAATCTTCCCTTCTGCCACCCCTGCCTTTCAGACCCGACATTTGCAGGGTGCTGCCGCACTCCTGACTCCAAAGCAGGGCTGGGAATGCCCCAGTATGAGGGGCAGCCTTCCTGCACTCCCAGGAGCATCCCTGCTTTGGAAGAGGGACTTGGCCAAAGGGCTTTGGCATTGGGAAGTGCCCCCCGGCCCCGGTCGGAGCAGAGCACTCCAGGCTTTGCACGGTGGTGAGCCAACAACCCAAATCCTTTACCTACAACACCGAGGAGACTCCAGGGCCCTGCGGTTCGGACTCGGTCACCCTGAGGGGCCGCGGGCGATGTCCCCAGGGAGCAACGCCTCAGAACAGTGTCGGGTCCTTCCTCGGCCGGTCCAGGCGGCCCCGGCTGGGCTCCTAAGAGACGCTGTAGTTATTGTAGTAGGTGGCCGTGGCATCGGCCAGGACGGAGATGAGGCTGTTCTCGGAGCTGTGGGAGCTGCCGGACGCCGGGACGTGCCCATTGGCCAAGGCCCCGCCGTGGTGGTCGCCGTGGCCAGGGTTGTTGAGATACTGGTCAAACTCATTGCGGTCCATCTCCCCCAGCAGCTCCGCTTGGCTCAGCTGGTCCAAGGTGTCGAAGCCGTGGTGGTCGGGCGGCGGGGAGAGCTGGCCCAGGTGGGCATGGAGGCTGGGAGGGGGCAGGGAGGGGAAGGCGGGTGTGTAGTAGCTGGGAGGAGGAGGAGGAGGAGGAAGGGGAGGGCAGCTGGAGGCCGGGGGGATCATGCAGGTGGCCGGCTGTGGCATGGGGCTGAGCGGGTGGTGGCCGCACGGGAGGGAGCCGCCCGCGTACTCCGGGGAGAAGGTGGCACCGGCGAGGTGGGAGCGGTGATGCTCCTCGGGGCAGGGTGAGGAGAAGAAGCTCTGCTCGGGGTCTATGGCGTCCAGCGGGGACATCTCCGGCGGCGTGGGCAGCCCGTAGGGGTAGGTGTCCACGCTGGTGCTGCTGCCGCCGCTGCCCGGAGCCTCCCGGTACCCCCGCACAGCCGGCAGCCCCGGGCGGGGGGGGTACTCACCCGGGCCCTCTTTGTCCCCCCCAGCCCGGCTGCAGGTCCGCTTTTCCGGCACAGAGTTCTGGTCCCGTGTCAGGCTGCCCAGCAGAAAGCCGGGGTCCACCCGCTTCCCGATGCGCTTGACCTGCTTCTTCCGCCGGGGCCGGTACTTGTAGTTGGGATAATCTTGCATGTGCTTCACCCGCAGCCGCTCGGCCTCCTCCACGTAGGGACGCTTCTGCGACAGGCTCAGCGCCTTCCAGGACTTCCCTGAAACGGAGGACACGCTCCCTTAGCACCCGCAGTCTCCCAAAGGCTCCCGATATCCCAGCTGGCACACGCGGAGGACACATCCCAAAAACCCTGCAGGAGGACGAGGTGGCAGCGGGTGGGAGAAGAAGGGGGGAATTGAGGCCACTGTGGGGTCTCTGACTCCCTTCATCCCCAGTCCCCACATAAGGCGGGCTCGGGGTTAGTAAATAAATCCAGGCAGATGAACACTCCCAGCTCCATGGGCTGGGGCAGAGAGCTGGGCTGTGGAGCAGGGACCGCCAAGGCCGTGCCTGGCTGAGCAGGGAGTCAGGACGTGGTGTCCTTTAAGGTGTCCCAGCCTGTGCCCTGCCAGGACTTGCACCAAGGCACAAGGAGACCTGGGCACTGTGACAGCTGGTCTGGATGGTGAAAGGTGTCCCTGCATGGATTAGATGGTCTTTAAGGTCCCTTCCAACCCAAACCATTCCATGATTCTGTAATTCTGTGACCTCGCTCTCCCTGTTTGAGATAAAATGTTCCCAAGACACAGGACAGAGAAGCAGCACTGGGCAGGGGGAGGGGGGGGTTATCCCACAGTGAAGCTGTCCCAGGCTGCTCCTCAGGGTAAGAGGGAGAAATGAGGATACAGATCAAAGCCTTTGATGCCTTCCCATGGCCTGAGACAGCAGAAATAACACTAATAAGCTGAGATGCTGCATGGCAAAGCAGCAAGGAGAAAACCCAAACCACCAAAGAAAACACCGCAGAACTGTCCAGGGAAACACAAACTTTGGATAAGAGGTTGGGCAGCAAAGCTGTGTTGCAATTCGGGCAGCTCTTTCTCAGCCTGTCTGGGCCAATAATTTTGGTTTGCCCTCTTGGTTTCACATCAAAATGGGGATTGGGAGAAAGGGAGAAATAGTGGATGGGGAATGGGAAACAAATGTGTGCGCGAAATGGGTTGTGATCCCCCAAAAGCAACAGCAGAAATACACACACACACCCCAGCCACGCAATACTGGGACAAAGTGGGACAGCAAGGACAGGCCAGGGAAATTTGGGGTCCCTCCCTGCACAGCGAGGCAGCACCCTCAGGGTTTGCAGCAGAGAGGTGGCAGGGTGCCTGTCCCCTGGGATGCAGGACACCATCAGGACACCCTGAAGGGTGACTGCACACCTGGAGTGTGGGACAGTTCTGGGGTGAGCACCCCGTGGGTGACGGGGTGGGTGCACGGGTACTGCTCCCGGGGTGCTGCTCCCGGGGTGTGGGACTCCATCAGGCTTTGCAGCCCTAGGGTGCTGCATCCGGGCTGGCTTTGCATCCCCAAAACGGCCAGGTAGGTGTAGGGGTGTCCTCCTGCTGCGTGCCAGACCGGGTCCCCATCTGGGCAGGGTTGGCATCCCCAGGGATGGCCGGTGGTGCTGGGGTTCCCAGTCCGGGGGAAGGATCTGGATGGGATTTGCACCCCGCGTGGGTGCATGGTGCCCAGCCCGGGACACTGGATCCGAACGGGATTTGCACCCCGGGGTTGTGCGTGGATCCCCACGCCAATGCACTGAATCCGGACGGGGTTTTCACTCCAGGGACCGCAGGTGGGTGCCTGCGGACCAAGCCCGGAGCGCTGGATCCGAGCAGGGTGTGCATCCCATGGGATGCCCGGGTGGGTGCGTGGGTGCCTCCCCCGGGGCACTGGATCCGGGCAGGATTTGCACCCCCGGGAATGTCCCGGTGGACTCAGGGGTACCGAACCCGGATAGGGTTTGCACCCGCAGGGATCTCCGGTGGGTGCCCCAGGGCACTGAATCCCGACAGGATTTACACCTGGCTGGCTGGGTGGGTGCTCGGGTGCTCACCCCGGGGCACCGGATCCGGGCAGGGTTTGCACCCCAGGGGATGCTCGGGTGAGTCCCCGACCTCCCGCCGCTCCTCGCCCCCCAAGCCCGCGCCCGCCGCGCTCCTCACCGAGCATCTTGCTGAGCTCCGCGTTGTGCAGGTCGGGGTTCTGCACCGCCAGCCGCTTCCTCTCGTCCTTCGCCCACACCATGAACGCGTTCATGGGCCGGCGGATGCGGCTCTCGGAGCCCTTCTCGCCCTGCGAGGCTCGGGGGGGTGGCCCTGGGGACAGCCCCTCGCCCGCGTCCCCCTCCAGCCGCTCCGGCCAGGGGAATGTGCTGAGCAGCGCAGCCATGGCCCCCCCGGCCCCCCCCGCCCCGCCGCGCTGCCCTCGGGGTCCCCGCGCAGTCCCAGCCTCCTGCCCGGCCTCTCCCGTATTTATGAGCTCCTTGGAAAAAGCCTCCTCCAATGACACCGAAGGGACTCGCTGCTCCTCCTTGTTTGCAAACTCCTCGGCCCCGGCCGGGATGGTGCCGCGAGAAAACTTCTCCCCACCCTCTGCCCGGCACCCCCCGGGGAAGCAGCACTCCCCAGACCCCCCTTTCTCCTTCCCACTCCCCCCTCCCCCTCTTTTATTATTATTTTTCCTTATTTTGCCCGCTGAAAGGAAGCGAGGAGAGAGCTGGAAATGTCCCTCCCCCAAACAGCCCCGCTGCCCTCCTGCATCTCAGAGACTTCAAACTTTAAAGGCTCGAGGTAACACAGAGAGAGGAGATAAAGGCACTGAAAACATGGAAAGAAAAGGAAAATGGCACCGAAAGGAAGATCCCACTGGGGCGCACAAGGCCCCTCCCCAGAATTTGGCCAGCTGCAGGAACCCTCTTTGCCAGGGGAAATCAGGGCATGGATCCCACAGGCAGGGACATCTTTCCCCCACTCCTCCTGCTTTACCCACCAGACCAGGCTGTGCTTTGCCCACCCCATGTGAGTTTTCACCCCAAATTTCCAGGTCCCCTTGTATGGGATGGAAACTGGGACGCAATGAAACAGCTGGCGGGTGCTTGTCCAGCCTGGTGGGACTCCTGAGGAAGCTTTTAGGGGAAAACAAGGCAGGGATGGGGCTGGGCACATCTCAAAGAGGTTGAAACATCCCCAGTCCGTCTCTGCTGCCCATTCCTGGACACTGGGAGACAAAGGATCTGTTCCTTGCTGCTGCATTTTATGGAGTGCTGCCCCATCCCACAAAGCCTGGATGGAATGGAAGTCCCAAAGTCATACAATGTGTTCCCCACTAACCCCAGCTGGGTGTTCACAAGGGTGGGAAAGTCATCCAAGCAGCATTTCCCTCACTAGGACAAAGGATCTCCAGGAAGGTGATGGCACCGAAAATCCCCAGCTGGCTGCCCTTTCCCAGCTCATCCCCGCAGCCTGCCCTGAGGAATGTATCTGGTGGCTGGATTCCTTTATGACTCTGACCCGCTGACATGGGGCTGCAGGGCTGCAGCGGCTCCGCTTTGACTGACCGTGGGTTTCCTCTCCGCGCTGCCAGAAAAGCAGCGGGACGGGGTGCGGGATGGGCGGGCGTTTCCTGGGGCTGGCCAGGGCTGCCCCATCTGACCCCAAGCCAGGGGGGAAAACCCCGGCGCGGATCCCAGGCCGGGGAGCTTGGGCAGGTTTCCCACGTGCCTGGGTGTTCCTATTGACTCTTGTCAGATTAGGAGTGATGGAGAGAGCTCATGTAAATGTGAGCCGGGCAGGATCCGCCTGGGCTTCCTGGTCCCTCCCTTCCCTCCGCACAGGAGCGGGATGGCTCTGGTTTCTCGTGGATTGCAGCGATTTTGGGGTCAGGAGAGCTGGAATCTGCCAACTTCGCTCGCAGCAGAAGCAGCAACTGCCCTCCCCGAGCTTTTTACCGGGACCGAACTAAAACCCTGCGGAAGCAACAACATTTTCCAAAGGAACTGATTAAATCTATTAAGCTATTTACAAGTGGGCTCCATCAGAGCTGCGTTATCTGGGAATACAACAGGAAGGCAACTTCTCTTAAATCTAAAAGGCGCAGGAGATTTCCTGGTCTCGAGACAGATTTATACACCCTTTCCACACACATACAGAGGAGCTGCCTTTTATCTGGGGTTTGGAGCCGGGCACGCTCCTGGGGACAGCTTGTTCTGTCTCAGCAGCTCCAGATCTCTCCCAAAGTCCCGTCTCACGCCTTGAAGTGCCGGGATGGAAGTGCCGGGATGGGGCAGGGAGGGAGGATGCCAAACCCTCCACCCTGCCCTGCACAGGTCTCCCGGGTGCACTTTGCAGACTGGAGCTGCTGCAGAGGTTGGCAGCGAGAAGTTGGGAAGAAAACCTGGAACATCCTTAATTTTGTTTAGTTCCCTTTAGGAGGGGTGGAAGTGCCCTGAAAAAGAGGCTACCCGGGGTTGCAAGGTTTTATTTTGAATAGGGTGGTTCTTCGGGTAGGGTGATTACAGTGCATGGCTCAGTGTTGTTTTTTAACCCTCAGGATGATGAGGACCTGGATATCATCAATATAAAAACACCTCTATCGAGGCCCCAGAGGCCAGGAATTTTTAGTAGTAACAGCAGAGTTTCCCTTCCTGGGGAAATGAATGAGATGGATGAATTCCACTGGCTCCCTTTTTCAAGACTGCCTCCACCTTGCCCTGTGTTTCCACATTCTGCAGGATGGGTGGAAAGGTTCGGGAGAGGATAAAACTCTGAGCAAGGACAGGACCTGCACCCACCTCCTGCCTCTGCTGCCAAAGCCAAGAAGCTCTTGGGGCACCTCTCTGGGTGTTCCTGATCCTCATTATTCCCTCCACATCCTGGGAGTGACATTTGACCTCCCAAAGGTATCACAGGGGTCAACTCGTGCCTTTTCAGAGAGACAATTTGGGGCTCCTGTGTGGTTACAGCACAAAGAAATCCAGCAGAATATTCCTCGTTTGGATTTCCTCCCTTCCCAGGGCCCCCCCACAGAATTTTAAGTGCAAACACTGTTATTAATAACCGTTTTCTTTCCCCTTCTCCCCCTCTCCTGCAGCACCTGGCATTCTGATGCCATTAGTAAGGAGGGTTTCATTCTGCACCCTGCCTAAAATGCTGGTCAAACCTGTCCTGTCGGAAGCTCCCATGTTACATAAAGGAGGCTGGGGCCATGTGAAAATGCCACCTCTTAATTGCCACCGGATCGGGGTAATTAGTCTGGAAAAACCTCGGGACTACCTTTTTTTTTTTGTATGTGTGTGTGTGCTCACCTTCCCCGCTCTGCTGCGAGGCTTCACCTGTATCTGGGGCACAGGAAGCAGCAGAGCTCTCCCAGGGCTTTGGGAACAGGGAAATTACGGCGAAAAGCCGCGAGCGAAAATAGACGGAGCAGACAAAGGGGGGAAGAAAGCTTTGTTCTCCCCCATTTTCACGGATGGGGAACAGTGGCAACAACTCCCATGGGCCAGGCAGAAAATGAGTGGCTGAACCCTACATGGAAGGACCATCTCTTTAAAAATATCCCTCTTCTTCTTTTTTTTTTTTTTTTTTTTTTTTTTTTTTTTTTTGGGTGGATCCGACATCTGGAATTTTACTCCTGTGAAGGGAGGGTTTATTTTCGCCCCCCACACCCACACCCCACCAACCTTCAAGGACATTAAAATGTGTGAGAAAGTGCAAAACCTAAATTAGCTCAATATTCACATGTTCCTTAATTATTGATGAAACTCTCGGCTCCCAAGGGAAGTTTTTGCAGAGACAGCTAGGGGTTCCCAGCAGAAGATTCCCTCAGTGCTGCAGTTCCCAACTCTGCCCACTGCCCATCCTCCCTGATTCCACCAGGTTTTCCCCAGGGATTGCTACCTAGGCCATTTATTTTCTAGGGAAAAAACCCCAGAGCTTTCCCATTATATGAAAAAATGCAGACACCTCCCCCCCACCAGCCCCAAAATACTAAATTTTTCAGCATAGTGCTGAATATTTCTGCTTTTGCTACTTTTAAAATGCAGTTTTAAGGTTACAAAAAGATATATTTTAGTGCCTTTAGGTTAAAGGGAATCACAAAGAGTTTCTCTCTTACAGCTTTACATTTATAAAGATGGATTAAGATAAGAAAAGAATCTTCGAGTGATTCAGAAGCAGATTTTGACTTGCTGAGAAATGGAGCTTCAATTTCTTTTACAACAATATTCCCACTTCTGCCACCACAAAATTGTGTATTTGTACTGCATTTCCAAGTCCCACATCACTAAAAGTTTGCTGGTCCAAGAAAAAATTGCTTTATCCCTGGATGGAACAGGTACAGAGACAAAAAGCCCAAGAACTTGTCCCAAGTTCTCTGAGCTCGGATCCTTCCTGGGGGTTCCTGCCCAGGAATGAGGAGGAATTAGGCAAAGGATGGCTTTGGATGCCCACAATCCTCACGCTGTATCCAATAGGACACACTATTCCCAGATCTTTTTTCCAGCTAGGCGTGATGCCGGGCAGTGTTTCCAATAGACTTTGTGTGGTTTCCCTCTCTTCTTGGAGCTTCCTTCCTCCCCTCAGTGTTGGCAGGTTCGGAGGTTTCGTGACGTCAATTGTGCCTTTTGAAGGTGGATGCTGCAACAACTTCGGTCTCGTGTGTTTAAACAGGAGAAAATTGGTTAATTACGCTGATGAGTGCAGCTAATTGTCCTTGCTGAGAGCTGAGGAGCTCAAGGCAGAGAGCACCAGGGCAGCTGAAAGGAGAAGTGCAGCCATGGACACGATGCTGAGCTGCCCCAAACATTTCACAGAGCCACAGAATAGTTTAGGGTGGAAAATCCCTCAGACATCATCGAGTCCAACCATGCCCCAGCACTGCCGAGGCCACCTCTGACCCATGTCCCCAAGTGCCACATCCACACATCTTTGAAATCCCTGCAGGGATGGGGATTCCACCACTGCCCTGGGCAGCCCCTTCCCGTTCCTGACAACCCTTTCCATGAAGAAATTTCTCCTGATGTCCAACCTGACCCTCCCCTGGCACAGCTTGAGGTTCATCCTGTCCCTGTTCCCTGGGAGCAGAGCCCGACCCCTCCGGCTGCCCCCTCCTGTCAGGGAGTTGTGCAGAGCCACAAGGTCCCCCCTGAGCCTCTTTTTCTCCAGGCTGAGCCCCTTTCCCAGCTCCCTCAGCTGCTCCTGGTGCTCCAGCCCCTTCCCCAGCTCTGTTCCCTTCCCAGGACATGCTCCAGCCCCTTCAATTCACAAATGTCACAAAGCAGCTGCATCTCAATGGACTCAAATTCACTTTAACACAAGCACAGGTGGTTCTGAAATCTTCAATGGTGCCTTGCATTTATGTTTTAAACAAACCCTGGCTGTAACTAAAAGGCACTTGGGGACATGGGGCAGTGGTGGCCTTGGCTGTGCTGAGGGAGTTGTTGGACTTGATCGTCTTAGAGGGCTTTTCCAGCCTTAATGATCCCATGATTCTACAATTCTACCTCCCCTTTATGCTGGCTGTGTGTGAAGCACCAGAGCTGGAACAACTTGGGAGGAAATTCAAGGAATGCTGCCTGCTCCACATGTCTGGGCTGTCACTTGGGGTGCTCCAGTGCCATCTCCCATCCCTGGCTTCAAGGAAAGCTCCACAGTTAGACAAAACTCCAAAAGCCCATAAAGTTCACGCAGATTCGGGTCCAACAATGGTACCAGGACTATTTCTCCATGGTCTCTACTGCCCAGGGTAGTTTGGTGCCTGCAGGTGTTTACAACACAATTCAACCTCCGGGATTGCTGCTCTGACATTGCACTTGCCAATCACGTCCTTGGCCGTGGATCCCGCAGCGAATTCCAAGCCTCAAAGCGAAGAACAGCCCTATCCCTGCAAAGAATGGAACAGCTCAGGAGAAACCAGTGTTGGAATGTTCCCAAAGCAAAAAGGAAAATTTCCTTCTGTCACTGCTGACCTGGGGTTACCAAAACTGAAAACATTTTAATATCTGTGCTGTGCGTGCCTCGTTCTCCGTTTGGGAGCCACAGCAGAGCGGGGAGTCTCATTTTCCTTGGTGTCCAGGTAATTTCACTGGGAGCCACCTCATTCTGTGAGCACAATGGATGAATTCATAACAAAAGGCCTTGGAGTTTAAAAGTCTGATTTTCGCGGAAATGAAACCAAGTCGTTCCTTTGTGCTCACATTCTGCTAATTCCACCATCTGGGCACTGATGTAATTCTTTTTCTTGTGCTTTCTAAAAAAGGCCTTCTTGCCAAACCAGAGTTGGGTTAAAACTGAACTCAAAACCCACTAGAAACAAACAAAAAAAATTATATGTATGTAATTTATTACTCTGAAACATGTTCCTCTTGTTCCAATCATCCATTTCACTGGACAGTATCTGGTAAGAAGAGCTTTTCATTGAGTAATGCTGACCACAAACACAGAGCAGAGCAGTTAAATCAATTGCTTCTGTCAAACACAAGCAATTCATGATTTATGATTATTTATTTATTATGATTTTCCCCTCCTACAACCACATGGAGAGCTCGGGGCACACTAAAATCCCACATCTCCCAGGATAAAGTGCCATGTATTTCTCGCAGAAATAGAGAATCTTCCATTGGTAGCTGATACTTCCATCTGAGCCGGATTTAAGTCTTGGGTATCCTGAACTTAACAGGAGCAACAGCACGAATTCAAAGGTTTATTCCTGGTTTTATTCTTCCTGTAACTGACACGGGAACGTGGCCAAGCACCCACAAGAACCAGCACACAGAAACACATGGAAACTCACAGAGGGAACAAACAAACAAGCCCAGCAGTATTTGCAGAAGGAAACCTTATTCCTTGACTAGCACCTTTTTAAACTGAAATTCCGGAGATTTTAGACTGTAAAGTTTAGTTGCTTAAGAGTTAAAAAATAATAATTGGAAACAATCAGGCTTTTGGATTCTAATAACAAAAATTCCAACTTGTGGTGAGCAAGAGATCAGGAGGGATGCTTCAATGTAACACAAAACATTATTTTGCTGTCTTCCTCCATTGAGAAGACGGTTTTTTCACCTCAAGCATGGAGTTTCCTCCCAGTCTGATAACAACTGATGGTATTCAGTGGCATTTCATTTAAGGAAGCCAGGGGCAAGCAGGATTATGTTGGATAATAACTGTACAGCCTGAAAAGGAGATGCAACAAGGGTTAAAAACCCCTGGTGTGTGAAAGGCATCTTGTTCTCCCATATAAGAAGTGCAACTTCATTTTGCTGCAGTGAACGAGCATGTCCTGAGGGCAGAAAAAAACCAAAAAGGTGCTTTGGAAACCAAGAGATCTTAAAAACGGAGGAGTTGAGCTGCAACCAAACCATCCATGTGGTCTGGGTGCTGCAGATGGAGCTTCCTCCACTGCACAATAAAGGCTGCTTAAGGAAGTTTTTTTCCCTATTAACATCTGCATCTTGACAATGTTCCTCAAACCATGTTAAGCAACTCCACTGAGCTGAGACAATATAAAAATGTACCCGTTTTATTCAGCAGAGCAGCCAACGGGATGTTTTAGATTTACACTGATGAAACCCAGCCAGGCCTGAATGAAATGAGCAGCTAATGGATTTGGATTCTGGGTTCTGCCAGGATAACTGGCTGGTTTTCAGGGTTCTGCTGCCAGTTTGCTGTGGCCAAAGAAATATCAGAACAGGACACCAGGAAGGTGAATCCTTCTTCCCATCCCACCACTTCCAAGATCACCCATCTCTTCTGACAGCTCTGAGTGATATTAACATCCCAAAATTCATGCTGAATGTTTCAGATCTCCCACAAAAGTGCTCGTGGCAGTGCCCAGTTCCAGCATTCCTTGTTTCCAGTCTTACAATGAGAAACAAGCTCTGGTTTGGTTATAAATCCAAACTGCAAGTTTTCGATGTGTGAATGGCAATACCAAATGCATCTAACTGTGCTTTTAAAATCTATTGGTCTCCCAATTTCAGGCAAAAACCTTGCTCTATCCAAGGCATCTTTCTGAATTCCAGAGACCACTGAAGAGATCCTGAATATTGCCTGGGAATCAAAGATAGGGATATGGTTAATAAATTATATGGTTAATACACACTTCCTTTAGCTTTGGTGCAAAGTTATAAAAGTTTGACAATGGTTTGGAGGCACAGGGAGGTCTTTTTATTTCATCCTTTAGTGCTGACACTCAGGAGCAAACCTTTAATCAGAGTAAGCATTTTGGGAAGAAACAACATTCATTTCATAAGTAAAAAGAGGTGAATGTAAAAATTAGACACCACTTTGCAAAAATCACTGAAGAAACACAGACAGCTTTGCAAACCCCCTCCTGCTTCCAGAAGCAGAGCTGGGGTCTCACAAGTGAAAACAACTTTAATAAAAAGGCAGTACTTGGGTGATTTTTTATTGTTGTTTTTTTTTTTCCTGGATTGAGAAAAACACAGTCAGTGTGAAGCAGCAGAAAGTCGTTCCCTGCCTTTCACAGTCTCGATGTGTTAATCCCTCACGGGCATCCCTTTTGAATGTGGTACTGAAGCTCCTGTTGGCACATCACCAAGTTTTCCTTTGGGAGAGCTGGGTTTAGATCCAGTCTGAGCTTAGATTCAGCCTGTGTTTAGATCCAGTCTGTGGTCCCAGCTGGAGCTGGCGCAGTGTCCAAGCCTGGAGTACAATGTGTTGTCTGCTGCTGTGCTTGCACAGAGCCTCCTCTAGTGCAGACTCACCCCAGACCCCCAGCCTGAGCCTGAAGGGGGTTAAAGGTTCTTGCAGTGCTTCTTTTTCTTTCTGGGGGCTCCATCCCCACACTCCTCTGTCTCCTCTTTCTGCTTTTTGTGCTTCTTCTTACGGAGTTTCTTCTGCTTTTCCTCCTGCTCCTCTGTGCTGAGTTCCTCCTCTTCCAACATTCCCACAGAAATTTCTCCACTGCCTGTATTTTCATCACAACTGATGCTTTCTCCTTCATTCTCCACTTTGTGTTTTCTCTTTTTTTTCCTTTTGTGACATTCATTTAGTGGATCATCCAGTTCTTTTCCATTCAAGCTCCCTGTCTTAGGCTTTTTCCCTGGTTTCTCACAGTCCTCTGTCCTCTCTGCCTCATCATCTCTCTTCTGCTTCTTCTTTTTCTTTTTGACTTTGGTTTCCAGCTCTTCTGAAGGCTCCACAGCTTCATCAGCTGTCGGGCTGGAATGATCCACCTTTGTTTCTGTTTCCTTCTGGGATCCCTTCAGCTTTGCCATGCGCTTGGCGAAATATTCCTGGACAGTGAGACCACTCTTCACTGTATTGGAACCATCTCCAGGGCTGGAGAGCCAGTTGTTCCCCTCCTTCTCTTCCTGGGAGTCAGGATCACCAGTATCCTCCTGCAAGTGAACAGAGAGGAGCAGGAGTGAGAGTCAGGAATCATGGCATTAAACATAACGCTGGGGTTTTTCTGCACACTAGTAAGGAAAATACTGAAAAGTAACGTGGTGCTTTGAAAATTAACTGTGAAAATACAGATTTGGGTGGAAGTGAGGCAGCCCTTAATGTAAAAAATGCTGTAGGGTTTAGGAAGAGGTAGAAGGTTGGGAGGCAGCAAGAGAACACAAACCAAGACAATTTTCAGTTGTTTTGAGTTCCTCAGTTTACCTGCTCCTACGTAAGTCATGTCTCCCACTGTCATACTCAGTGCATTACACTGACTTTACAAAGCACATGTCTCTGCAAGACATAAACCAGCATGAAAAACGATCCACTGCAATCTATTAGCCCGTGGCACAAAGGAAATCCCACGCCTGGAATAACTCTCCAGCAAAGAACTTGTGATCCAGGGAGCAATCCAGCACTGAGGCACCTCTTCCATCTTATCTGATCCTTGGAAATGTTTGTTTCGGAGCTGCTCTGCTGTCAGGGTGTCCCAGATGTTGTTATTTAAACAGGCTCCATTTGATCACACGTTATCAGATGGCACAAACAACATCACAGGTTACATCTTACAAGGTTTCTGCGGACATGAAATAAAGAGCTGCTCGTCTCCAGCTGGAGGTGAATAATCTCCTTTTTGGAAAGGAAATATCAAACTAAAAGCAAAGTATAGCTCTGGAGCTGGATGTTATGGATGGCACGAAGAGAATGGACTCTGACAAAGCAACAAATGCCACAAGATGGAAATGTATAATTTGTTAAATTATCTGAGATTTACAAAATAAACAAACCAGAAAGGCAGCTGAAATTAAGGCTTGTTCACATACATACCAAAGCACTCAAAACAAAGCCTTTGTGGTATAGCCTTTTGCTTGGCAAAAGTCACAAATGACTCTTGGAAATGTCCCAAATTTTCACAGAATCATGGAATCACTGAAGTTGGAAAAGAGCTCCAAGACCATCGAGTCCAACCTGTGACCGGTCCCCACCTTGCCACCAGCCCAGAGCACTGAGTGCCACCTCCAGTCATTCCTGGGACACCTCCGGGGATGGGGACTCCACCACTGCCCTGGGCAGCCCCTTCCAATGTCTGACCACCCTTTCCATGAAGAAATTCCTCCTGATGTCCAACCTGACCCTCCCCTGGCACAGCTTGAGGCCGTTCCCTCTCATCCTGTCCCTGTTCCCTGGGAGCAGAGCCCAACTTCCCCCGGCTGCCCCCTCCTGTCAGGGAGTTGTGCAGAGCCACAAGGTTCCCCCTGAGCCTCCTTTTCTCCAGGCTGAGCCCCTTTCCCAGCTCCCTCAGGTCATGAACTGTTTCTTTAAAGCCTTGTACACGCCACAGGGAACCAGGCACCCCCTCTGGATGGGAGAAGCTGGGAAGGCATAGAATCCTCACCAACATCTGCCCTACAGCCCCTTCTTGAAGGAAAGGGGGTCCACAGGGATTACAGTCAGAGATAATTCCCAGGTTTTCCATTCATAAATGCACGGATGGATAAGAACATCCACTCTGCCCACACATCCTGAATGAAGGGACTGTAAAACCTGCCCAAATCAGAGCAGCCACATTTCACAGCCACTTTCACTGCCATGACCTGATACTCGGGGAAGGCCAGCAGAGAGCTGGGAGATAAAATCCCACTTATCTCAACACTTTATAGTTATTGCATGATGCTGCAGATAAGGGATCTGGCTCTCTTGAGGGCATCGTTAAACTTGCTGGCTGAAGTGGGGTTTATTAGGGTCTGTGAGTAAGGTTTTCCAGGTCTGGCTCCTTATGCATCCATAACCTTTACTCCCATAAGCAGGAATGCAAAAATTGGTGTCATTAGTGATGCATTACGAGTGGTGATTTCCTCATCCATCTGCTTTCAAGAGAGCTATTCCAGTGGAACGAAAGTAAGGCTGCACTTGAGATTCCAGTGATGTTTGTGTGGGCACTTATCAAAATTAGGGACTTTTCTTGTAGGGATATGTTGTAGTGTTCCTGCAGGGTTATGAAGTAACTGAAACTATTTGACTTCTGGCAAAGGGATGTGGAACACAGGGAAAAACAGGATGTATCCACACACGTCTCCACACAGGTTACGTTTGAAAGCGGAGCTGCAGCAGAAGTTTGACAGGACAGAATTCCCAGGATAAATGGGTTGAGCTACATTTATATTAAACCTGTTTTTAATAAGACCTAACCCAACAAGCACAGAATCCCACGGCATCACAGGATCATTCAGATTGGAAAAGAGCTCCAACACTATCAAGTCCAACCTGTGACTGATCCCCACCTTGTCACCAGCCCAGAGCACCGAGTGCCACGTCCAGGCCTTCCTTGGATACAACCAGGGATGGGGACTCCAAACCTCCCTGGACAGCTCCTTCCAATGTTTGGCAACCCTTTCCATGGGGAAATTCCTCCTGATGTCCAACCTGACCCTCCCCTGGCACAGCTTGAGGCCGTTCCCTCTCCTCCTGTCCCTGTTCCCTGCGAGCAGAGCCCGATCCCCCCCCCGCTGCCCCCTCCTGTCAGGGAGTTGTGCAGAGCCACAAGGTCCCCCCTGAGCCTCCTTTGCTCCAGGCTGAGCCCCTTTCCCAGCTCCCTCAGCTGCTCCTGGTGCTCCAGCCCCTTCCCCAGCTCCGTTCCCTTCCCTGGACACGCTCCAGCCACTCCAGGTCTCTCTTGTTGGGAGGGCCCCAGAGCTGCCCCCAGGACGGGAGGTGTCCCAGCAGAGCCAGCACAGAGGGACAATCACTGCCCTGGTCCTGCTGGCCACACTATTCCTGACACCAGCCAGGTGCCACTGGCCCCTTGCCCACCTGGGCACACCTGGCTCATGTCCAGCTGCTGTCACCAGCATCCCCAGGTCCTTTTCCAGCTTTCCAGTGGCTCTTCCCCAGCCTGGAGCTGCAGGGGTTGGTGTGACCAAGTGCAGGATGTGGCACCTGGCCTCGGTAACCCTCACAGCGCTGCTCTCAGCCCATCTATCCAGCCTTGGTGCAGAGCAGAAATAGCTGCCCTGCTGAAGCCCAGGCAAACAGGGTCATTTTCCTTCCCCCCAGAGCAGGATTTTGACACCCTGTATTGCAAAGGGACAGACTCCCAGGTTTTTGGCCAGAACCATTTCCCTCCCCACCCCGATGTGTAAAACACACTTGGGCCCAGAACACCCGTTACCCCCTGGCCAACCAGGAAAGGATTTTCTCATTGCTTTGGTGACTTCAAGTCCTGACAACTTAATTACTGTAATTGAAGGCAAATGTTACTTGAACTCTACACGTTTCTTTTCATGAAGTACATTAGGCATAAAAACAAATGTTCCTTTGGTTAAGCAGAGGAGTTCCAAAGGTATGTATGAGTTTAGAAAATAAGAACCTTGCTCAGAAACTCCTTTATTGATAAGAATTTTAATAACCACGGGCCACTGAGCACAGAACTAACAGGGCATGGAGACAAGCAAAGAGGTGCCAACCCTAGTAAACCTCTGGGTTTAGGAAAAGCTTATGTAAAACCATAAATCACCTGGAAGGGCTGTTAAATGCCAAGGTATTCCTGCTTCCGTGGTGTACCTCTCCCAGTAGCCAAGGAAACACTGCTGAACTCCAACCAGGGGTTTTCTCTAACCCCTCACAGTTTGTGCAATTCCTCCCCTGCTTGACCCAACACAGAGAAAAATTTCAAAGAAAAATAAGGCAGATATCCCTAGAAGTGGATTGTGCTGCTGTAGCTTCTGAAAGACAATTTTCCACCAGATAAAAGACAGAAAGAAATATTCCTGCTCCAGAGAACTGCTGGTAAAAGGGAAAGAGCAATTGTGCTGTAACTGGAGGGAAACCTGAAGATTGGGCTTTGGAGGAGATGTTTGCCCATGTCATGAGTTCCAAAATTGTCCACAAAATCGAGCTGAGGAGATGAAGTTAAAAGGAATTGGGAATAGGGAATTGGTAGGATGGTCCCAAGCAAAAGAAAAGGACTGCTTGAAACATGGTGTTAAATGTGGAATGAGTAAGAGGAAACAATAGGAAAATTCAAGGAGAGGTTGGGAAGTGCACAGGAAGAGATGAAGGTCAATTACAGTCCCCTGTAAATATCATCTGTTTATGTAATTAGTGAAATGTATGGAAAATAATGTGAAGGACATAAAGCACTCCATGTACCACTGTGTTTTTCTCTGCCTTTCTTCGCTTGCTGATTAAATCATTAAGGGACTACACTAAACTTACAGAGGGAAATCCTGGTTCCCTTGAATCCTGCAGGATCAGGATTGGATCTCTAGGGCATCCCACTCTCAGAGCACCTTTCAGTTATTTAGAGAAAGGAAAAAACAGGGAATTATGGTCAATTATCAAAGAAATTCACATCAGTGAAAACAGTTTGGCAAGAGCAGAAGCCCGAAGTGGGAAGGATTTTGACACCTCATGAAATGAAATGAGTTTGAAACCCAACCTGGTCTACTGGAAGGTGTCCCTGCCCATGGCAGAGGTGGGAGTGAGATGAGCTTCAAGGTCCCTTCCGACCCAAACCATTCTGGGATTATTACAATTAATATTCAAAGAGAGGAACTGCACCTGCAATCTGGAAGGAGAAGTGAGGTAGAACCAACCAGCAAAGTAAAGGGTGCTGGCACAGGAGCACCAGAAGCAGCCTGGATTAATTCAGAGAAGTTTCCCTCCTCTTCAGAATGCAAGTATTTCTTTTCTAGCACTTAAAGTCTTAAAAGAGGGGAATACAAAAATCTCTTAGACCATCTCAGTCTGCTACATATGAACTACTATTACTTAAGCCCAGTAATTTCACGTGCCTTTGCTTTGTTGGTAGTAATCCGCAACAATTTTATGAAATCTGATTCACAAAAACGACACAAAAGGCAAAGTCCAGAAGGGATGATCATAAAGGCAGAATAAAGCTAAACTATTTCAGTAGGTTCTCACTTACATTACAGAAAGTGGGCTGGATGAAGCACATGGAGCCTGAATTCCATGGAAAACACAGGATCACTCCACTCTTAGCTTTAAAATGCAGCCACCCCTGTTCTGCCTTTCTTACCAACTTTCTTGTTGAGAAACTGTAACAAGATTAAAATAATCCTGTTCTGTTTCTGCTGCTTCAGATCCTCACCAAAGGGTTGGTAGGACCCCTGTACAGTGCACAAACCTTGACAGGCAAGAGCTGAGGGCATCCCTGTATCTTTCCATCCCAGGAATGGCTGCAGATAATTCCTGAAGAGTCACTCTGGAGCTCTGCAGACATCAACGATGACAGAGTCTTGCTTTAAGGAGTTGACAACTTCAAGTTAAATATGAGCATTAATGTTTGGATTGGGATCAAACAGGCAAGAGGGTGAACAAAGACCTGTAGCCTGATGAGTTTAAGCAGGATTAAAATAAATACATGCATAAATAAGGCCACATACCATCAGTTCTGCAGTCAATTCTGGCATCGGAACAGGTACCCAGGAGGCTCTAATGCTTCTAATTTACCTGATTAAAATTGGTTTAGTGCAGACAGCATCTTGTGAAGAGCTGATGAGAACAGAGAGGGCTGATGCAAAGGGAAAACGGGACAATTTCCCAGTGCTCATGAGGAAAAGGACAGGCAGCAGAAGGAAATTATCCACAGGAAACTTTGCCAGGAGAAATCAGTATCTTTGTGAAGCCTCAACAACCACTGGAGTCTCAGCCACTGAAAGCAACTCAGACAACTACCAGGGAAGTGTTAGGGGGAGTTAATCATTGCTTGGAATGGAAAATGTGGGATCTGGACTCCAGAAGCATCTTTTAGTCCTGTAATGCTTCAGAAACCTCAACAGGGATACAATTTGACCTCCTGGTGATCACAGAATTGTTAAGGTTGGAAACCTCTCAGACCATTGAGTCTAAGAATCTCCCAGCACTGCTAAAACCACCCATGTCCCCAAGTGCCACATCCACACAGCTTTTAAATCCCTCCTGGGATGATGATTCTACCACTTCCATGGGCAGGCTGTTAAAACAAATGAGGGTTTAATAAAAGAGATGAGAATCAGGAATACTCAATTTGTACAAAAGTGGTAAAAATTCAGGTCACCTGCAACTTCTGGTTTTTGTTGGCCATGCTGGTGTAGTCACCAGGACAAATCACATATCCACAAGAAGGTTTAATTTTACTACTGTTTATCCTGAGTGCCAACAGAGCAATGAATCCACTGATGGGAAATGGAATGAAAATCCTGAATGTCCAATACCTGGGTGACATGACACTTGTTAAAAGGACAAGTTCCAATTACTACAGAGAAGCACTTTCCTGTTTGACTCTATCTGTGCCAGAATATATTGAAACATCAGCTGCTGTCTTGCAGTTGATATTAACTAATACACTCCACAGGAGCCACCAGCTGCCTCTAACCCAGCAAGGACAAGAAGAGAGGTTAGGAAGTAATTAATGGGAAGGGGACAAGGAAAAATGTTTAAAAAAATACAGTGTTCTTCCATGGAATTATGGAGATCCATTTTTGCTACACTTGCAACTACAAAAGAAAGAGCAGATTGTTTCTCTTGCAATCAAAAGGCCAAGGAGTTTTATTAGAGTAAATCTCTGGCTAGAATAATCTGGGGGTTATTAATAGAATCATTGACCTCTGGAGCAGAACTACCATGAGTGCTAGACCACCACTTTTTTTAGTGGAGTCATGGAAACCTCCAAAGATAGAGGTTTTACCATCCTTCAGGACACCCCTATTCTGAATCATGGAATGGTTTGGGTGGGAAGGGACCTTAAAGACCATCCCTTTCCACCCCCTGCCAAGGGCAGGGACACCTTCCACTATCCCAGGCTGCTCCAAGCTCCATCCAGCCTGGCCTTGGATGTGGAGCCACATCCTAGTGAGGAGCTTTTGTTGCCACCTAACAGCACCCATTTCACCCCACTGCAGCAATCTACAGGTGCTTGATTTTCATTTAAATTGTATTTGCTGATTCCATTTTTTATTTCAGTTTTAAATTCTGTAGTGATGCGTTTCTATTAAAACCACATCCAAATTCTCCCAACCTGTCTCGTCCTTCTATTTTATATTTTCGTCAAAAGCTCATCCAGTACCTCAGCAAGTGGCCAGTTTTAGCAATTTTCACTCATTCTTATAATTCACACAACAGAAAGCCCCCATCTCTCTTGCTGAATACTCTTGGTATGCAAAATGCCATTTGTTTGTGATACAAACAATCCATTTTCAGGAGTGTAGGATGAGCTGGAGCCCAGCCCGTTCCCATCCGTGAAACAGGAGCTGCACAATAAAGCTGTGACACTCAGCCAGGTTTTGCCTCCAGCCTGCAAACACCAGCAGGAACAGGAAACAACAGGGTTGCAAAAGTGCAGAGGATTAAATTTTGGCCAGGGACTTGATTGCAACGATAGTCCTGGGGATTCATTCCAGCTGTCCCGAGCAGATCCTGGTCAGGCCACAGCACCTGTATTTCCAAGGGCAGCTTGGGAATCCTGGCACCACGTCCCACAGGGCACACACACACACACTTCCTCCTACTGTTCTTACACTTTTCAGGAAAAAAACCCCACATTTATTTCAGTTTTTGCACAACAAAGGCAGTGAGTAAAATCCAGGAGCTGAGGCTAAGGAGGAATACACACTGTGGGATAATTCCCAAGAGGTGCTCAAGGCACATGAGGAATGAGTTAAAAAACTCAGCACATGGCAGAGAAAATCCTTTTCATTTCTTGAGAGACACTTAGATATCCCTGTGACATCTCATTCCACTCCAGTTCCACTGCTGAGGCCAGCACAACTCTTTTCCTTCGCATTTCCCTGCAAATTACATCTGTGCCTCAGACTGGATATAAACAAAACTAAAGGAAGAGATTTCCCCTAGGATCTCTCTATTGGCACGATGCAGAGATCCAAACACAGTGACTTCATCTTCCCAAAAAGCACCTAAATCAATTCTAACTGTTCTGTTCTCACCTTGAATAACAGAGGAAGTACAGTCCAGCAAAGCGAGCTCAGGACTGGGAAGGTCACGTTTCCCAAGTTCTCTTCCCAGCTGGTGGAAAACCCTGGAGAAGTTATTTCCCCCAGCTCTGGCACAGGTTATCAAAGCACAGAACATGCCTGATCAACTGCATGAAACTCACAGCAGAACCAGGAGTTTCATAAAATGTTTGTAAGGTGCCTTGAGATCCTTCACAGAGGTATCCCAGATGAACAAGGATGGAAATAACCCTGGAATTCCACTCACCTGCACTTGGGACTGGGACACTGAACACAACTGACCCAGCAGCACTTCTGTGATAGATCTGTGAGGAATCAGATCACCAGGAGTCTCAGATATTGTATTTTAAAGGAGCGTGCAGGAGAAAAAACATGGAATGGTTGGGTTGGAAGGGACATTAAAGATCATCGAACCCCTGCCACGGGCAGGGACACCTTCCACTAGCCCAGGTTGCTCCAAGTCCCATCCAGCCTGGCCTTGGACACTGCCAGGGATCCAGGGGCAGCCACAGCTTCTCTGGGCACCCTGGGCCAGGGCCTCCCCACCCTCACAACCAAGAATTCCTTCCCAATATCCCATCTATCCCTGCCCTCTGGCACTGGGAAGCCATTCCCTGTGTCCTGTCGCTCCAGCCCTTGTCCCAAGTCTCTCTCCAGCTCTCCTGGAGCCCCTTTAGGCGCTGGAAGGGGCTCTGAGGTCTCCCTGGATCCTTCTCTTCTCCAGGTGAACACCCCCAGCTCTCCCATCCCATCTCCAGAGCAGAGGGGCTCCAGCCCTTGAAGCATCTCTGGCCTCCTCTGGACTCTCTCCAGCAGCTCCACGTCCTTCTGCTGTTGGTCCCAGGGCTGGAGCAGCTCTGCAGGTGGGGTCTCACCTGAGCAGGGAAGAGGGGCAGAATCCCCCCCCTCCCCTGCTGCCCATGCTGGGGATCAGCCCAGGATGCAAATCAGTGCAAACTGAGTTTCTAAATCCTGAATTCAGACTCTAAATGTCTAAAAAGGCTTTAAGAAAGTCCAGGACAGTCATCCCTGTCCCCAGTACTGTGGGTATTGGTCCCGTGGCACTGCCATGCTCAGAAGCAATCCAAGCCTTCTCCATATGTCCTGTCATTCCCTGGGCACTTCTTGTTATCCCTTTGTAATGTGTGTGGAATGGGAGCTGCTCTTCAGGATTCCGAAGACCAAACCCTCATTGATTCCCGAGTTCAGGATTTCTTCCTGTGCTCCACAGATACAGAAGAACTCCA